>NC_080685.1:14846759-15149789 GCF_030445035.2 Dasypus novemcinctus | reverse complement strand
TTCCTTTCCCATCTGGCTCCTCAGTCACACCTCTGCTGCCATTGTCCTCTTTCAGATCTGACCCATCTCTATGCTTCCTATCAGAGAGGAGCTCCTCCCAAGCGTAGCCTAAATTCACCAGCACCACCTCCTCCCTTCCAGCTCTCTCTCTGATGGCTCCACTCAAGATTTTGTCTCCGCCACTTGCTTCAAATGGGTCAACAAAGACCTACCTCAAGCCAGTTCCAATGGTCAATTCTCTATTTTCATCTTATTTGAGTCCTCAACAGAGTTCGTGGTGGACCACTCACTTCTTAAAACACTCTCTTCAGGTGACGTCTACGATTCCAAATATTGGGTGATTTTCCCACCCCACTCTCCCATGCTTTCTTGGGCTCTTTGGTCTTTACCTTCTCAACCAAATCTCTAAATATTATTCCAGTCCCTTGAGACCTTTTCTGACCATTCTAGCTCTTTTCTGACCAGCTCTTCACTCTTCCAGGGCTACTGTGGCATCTAGACTCAAGATTTTGAATACCATCTTTATGCTGATGATGCTCAAATTTTATCCCTCGTGCCTATTTCTCCCTAAGGCCCTAGACTGCTTGGTATAACCCAACCGCCTAGCTCAGCGTCACCATGTAAATGTCAAGTAGGCCTCTCAAGCATGGCATGGCCAAAGCAGAACCCCCACTCAGCTCTCCAAGCTTCCTCATCTCAGGAAATAGCACCAGTTGCTCAGCCCCCAAACCCAAGAGTTATATTTAACTCCTCTCTCTCAGCTCCCCCCCACCCCCACCCAAGCCAGGAGTAAAGTTTAGAGTGCCCTTCTCCACAACATATCCTGAATCTGACAACTTCTCAACATCTACCCAGGCACTGTGCCCCAGCTCCCATTGTCTCTGACCTGGACCACTGCAATATCCACTGTAAATAGGCTACCCTACCACTGGTCTTGACTCCCTAGCATCCAACTCTAAACAGCAGCTAGAGTGATCCTTCCACAGCACTAATTAAGTCACGACACTCTCTTGATTAGATTTCCCCGACTTCTTGTCAACAGAAAAAATCCTCAGTATCTGGTACCGGCCCAGCTCTCTGACCTCCTTCCCCTCCACTCTCCTTCATTCACCACATTCAGCTACACTTGCCTTCTTTTGGCCAAGTTCTTCCCAGCTTCAGGCCTTTGCATCTGCTGGTCCTTCTTCTGCAGACTTTGGCTCGACTGCCTCTTCCTTAGTCAGAGGTCGACAAAAGTCTCACTGAGACCTTTTCTGGCCATTTTGGCGAAAGCAACCACCACTCCATCCCGAGCCACTAGCACATCACAATACTTTGCCTTCCTTGTCAGACTTACCAGGATGGGCAATTACTGGACTTATCTGTCGAGTCAATTTCTCACCCATGGAAAAGTAAGTTTGTTGAGAGCAGGGACTGTGTCTTAGTCACATAGAACAGTGCTTAGCACAAAGCAGGTGTCTGTGTTAGAAACTGTGGCTTGGGTCCCTCAATGTCCCTTGCCACCACCTCCTAAGTAGCCTTCCTGTAATGCAGAAGCTGGAAAGTCAAAAACCACATTTCCCAGACTCCCCTTCAGCTCAAGTCCTGATTGTAATTTGAGTTTCTCAGGTAACAGGCAGTCATGCAAGACTTGAATTTGGAATTGAGTTCAGTGGCAAGAGAAGCAGGGCACGAGGCGTCCATTTTGAGGGTACGGATTGTAGCAGCTGCAGAGCAGCTTTGCAGCTGGGTCGTCAGCTTCCTGCTGGTGAGAGGAATTGCAGCTCACTTAATGGATTCACCTCTGAAAGCTCAGCCTACTCTGTTTCCTTGGCCCTCCAAGCTGTTTTGCTAGCCATTTAATGCCAAGCAACAGAGCTCTTTCTGCTCAGACTCACTAGGATGGCCTCTGTGTTCTGCCACTGAACACTGACCAAAAAATTGCCCCATAAATATTTGTTGGCTTACTGTGGCGTAGCAGGTGGGTACCCAGATGTCAGTCTAATTGATTGGGAGCTTCCAGATGCTTTCAGGGCAGCTTCTGCCCAACCATTTGTATCCTTGCCACAAATGATATCACATGATATGTTCTAAACTCCCTGACCACTTGGGAGCGTCAGGTTTTCCCTGGACACAAAATAAGGAAAGAGATTGCTCTGGACCTACAGCCTTCATGGGTAAAAGTGACGGCAGCTTCTATACTTTGTGGGGTGCTGGGAGGGACCTCAGGTCTCACTAAGTTCACGATTCTTCCTAGGTACTTCTCTGGTTCTGGGCTCACCAAGCAAAATTCCAAACTATAATATGGTCTCCTGGAGAGAGCCACCTAGGTTGGCGATGTCACCCCCAGAACTATGATCACTTGCCTGGAGCAAATCTAAAAACTGGAATATTCTGGTACAGAATCCTGCCTTGACTACTCAGAGGCTCGGAATCCAGTCAATCCTCAGTGAATTGCTCAAACTGAATGTCTGAATCAAAAGAGCTGGAGGCCAAGGTTGGCTTACGGCATTCCAGCCAACTACTCTGCAAAGCAGAGCCTAGAAACCGTCTTTCAGTGACCACTTCTTCCATCCTCCTTGTAGGCTGTATCAGTTTCTCTGGCCTGCTGTAACAGATTACCACACAGTTGGTGCTTTAAAACAACAGAAATTTATTCTCTCACAATTCTGAAGTCACCAAGTCTGAAACCAACATCACAAAGTCAAAATCAAGATGTCGGTGGGGCCCACTCCTGACGGAGGCACTGGGGGAGACCCTGCTCCTTGCCTCTTCCAGCTTCTGGTGGCCGCTGGCTTTCTTTGGCTTGTGGCCACATCTCTCTGACCTTTCGGTCACTTGGCCTTCTCCTTTCTGTGTCTAATCCCCCTCTGCCTCCCTCTTATAGGGGTACTTGTGACAGCATTTAGGGCTCACCTGGATAATCCAAGATGAGATCTGTAACTTAATCACAGCTGCAAAGGCATTTTTCCCCCCAATAATATAACATTTACTGATTTCAGGGATTAGGACCTGATATCTTTGTGGCCATTATTCAGCCCCCTACACTGATTTTGACAGGAAAACTTTGTTCTGAGAAACTTCCAGCTATGCCGTGGGAATGCCACCGTGTCTGCCCAGACCCTACCTCACCTCCATTTATCCTCCCTTGAAGGACTTACATGGTGGGGGAGAGTGGGGAGGGAGCGAAAGGAGCTATGATACTGTGGCTGCCAGGCACCACCTGCCAGGGGAACAAAGAAATGGTGAGCCAAGCTCTGACCTGAGAGCATACAATGAACACACCAAATTGCCGGAGCATCAGCCAGACACCTTCAGCTGTATCTGATAGGCCAAAAGAGAGATGAGTTCTGTGGCTTGTGCTTCCCAGCAGGCAGGTGTATGGGACCCGATGCACTCTCGGAAGAGGGCCACTTTCCAGTGGAGGGATGGTATAGCAAGACAATTACAGCCAGCCTTGCTCACCTTTAAGGCCAACGAAGAGGAAAGGAGGTCAGAGAAGGAAACGCGAGCAGGGATGCAGGAACAGATGGCTCCCTGGACCTGAAGGACTATTCAACAGAGGTCAAGAGAAGTGGTGAGTTGAAGCAATTATCTGGGTAAAAGAAGCAAAAATAAAAGGGCATGATGGAACTCAGAAACCTTTATAGCCAAGGCCAGTAGTCTATACCATTGATCCCACTAAGCAATTATTCAAACATCCCAGTTGTACTTGGGATGGGCAACAACAGACTGAGGCTATGGTGGGTATAGAAGCCCAAGATTGCTCCAGCCATCTTGGCAGCCACTGGACATTAAGTCAAGCCATTCAACTGAATGGAAATAAAATGGAAACGCCAAATTAGTGACTACATATAATGAGGCATATTTGATTGAGCAATATAAAGTGGGTTTGATCTTTTTAAATTGGTGAAGCAAATGCTGACATCTGCACCAAGCTTTTGGATACATTGCATGATATTCATTAATTAATTTGATGACTATTTAATAATAAATATCTGGGGTGTTTTGATTAATCAAAAATGGATCTTGTGCTCATGGTGCTTATGGTTTAGCAAAAGAAATAAACATATTCATAGGTAACATTTAATCTTATCAATAAAACTGTGATTTAAGCACTCTTATTCCAATTTTATGGATCAGAAACTCAAGTCAGCAGAAAACACCTTATACAGAATCACACAATTAGCAACACAACCTGGATTTGTACCTTATCTCTGACTGCGGAAACCCAGTCTCATGACGCAACTCAAAGGCTCCTTGAAAGAGGAGGCATCCAACTGGCCTATCAAAGATCTATGGGATTTGAATATGTCTACACTTACTGTAGAAAAAAAATGTGTACACAGATGTAGTCATGACTTTAGCAGACTTGGGGGATTGAAAGGAATAGGAAATGTATGGACTCAAATTAAGAGCTCAATTGTTTGAATATTTTTGAAGGACCCCTAGGATATGCAGATAGGAAAAATCAGCAGTCATTCAGAAATACAGACCTGGAGCCCATGGAGAAGTGGGGGCCAGATATTTACGTCTGGGTATCTTCACACAGAACAAACGGGGGAGCTTTTACAAAAGCAAGCCATCTACAAAGAAAGAAATGAGAAGATAGAAAAGGGCCAAAGGGGGAAACGGACTTTGGCCCTGTGGTTAGGGCGTCCGTCTACCACATGGGAGGTCCGCGGTTCAAGACCCGGGCCTCCTTGACCCGTGTGAGCTGGCCCACGCGCAGTGCTGAAGCGCGCAAGGAGTGCCGTGCTACGCGGTGGGGGAGCCCCACGCGCAAGGAGTGCGCCCCGTAAGGAAAGCCGCCCAGCACGAAGGAGGGAGCAGCCTGCCGAGGAATGGCGCCGCCCACACTTCCTGTGCCGCTGTCGACAACAGAAGCGGACAAAGAAACAAGCCGCAGCAAGAAGACACAGAAAACAGACAACCAGGGGAGGGGAATTAAATAAATAAATAAAATAAATCTTTAAAAAAAAAAGAAAAGGGCCAAAGGACAAACCCCTGGAGAATGTCTGCCTTTAGGAAGTTGAAAAAAGAGCAATGGAAGGTAAAATAGAACTAGTCCAAGATAATGAGAGGGGCTAAGAAAGTCATGCATTCTGGAACCTAATAGAAAGGAGAACTTAAGAGAAAGGGATGAAACACTGAACTCTGCAAAAAGATCACAGAGAATGAGGACTGAGAAAAGACCATTTGACCGACAGCAAGGATGTTTTTGGATGACCTCTGATGAGAGTGGATGTGTGCAAGATTCAAACAGCTAAAATGGATTACTCTTTCAAAAACTTGGACAATAGAAGGGAGGAGAGAAAAAGTGAGAGAGAAAGGGGGAAAGAACTTTGATAGAAAAAAATTACCTACAGGACTACATAACTTAAGATACTACATATTTTGCGTTTCGTCCCTCCCTCCATTTTCCTCCTGTTCCCCTTCTCTATTCTCACTGACATATAAACTTGTTCTGGCCAAATGAACCAGTTGAGATGGGACAACTGATCTGAGCAGACTTGTCAACATTACTCTGAAGAAAAAGGACTAGGTAAACTGTTTAGCCAGAACTGTCACCCAAAATAGTACCCCATAGGGTGAGTATTGGAAAGAATATAGCAAAGTTTAGGAGAAGATTCTTGTTGGGTTGGTTTGTTTGCATTGAGGACAGCTAAGCATGTCTGTAGGAGAAAGCTCAAGTGTCAAGGGAGAAACTGAAGGTGAGTGACAATTCCATACAAGTAAGGAGAGAGGGAGGCCAGCTCACACCAGGAAAGGCTTGCTTTGGAGGGAAGGGATAGTTCTTTACCTGAGTGTTGAAAAAGAGGAGGAGAAATTAGAGGTCAAGGACCCTAGTAAACTACATAATTCTACCAATCTTCCAAAGCTACACAAAATATATATGAATACTGAAATGGCGAAATTGGCATTAGCATTGGCAATAGCACATGTTGCCAGTGATGTGAAGCAACTTTTACACACTTCTGGTAGGAGCCTCAATGGGTGTAACCATTTTGGAAAGTATCTACTCAAGTTGAACATACGCATACCCTGTGAGCCAGCAGCAATTCCATTCCTAGGAAATATTGTCAGAAATGCATGCTGCACGCACTGATACAGAAGCACAAAAATGATCATAGCAGCATTACTTGTAACCTGAAACTGGAAACAACCAAAAGGGCCGTCAAGAGTAGAATGGACAACGTGTGCCATATTTATACAATGTAAAACTATCCAGTGATAAAAATTTACAAACTACAGCTACACTCAATAACATGGGTAAATTTCACAAGTGTAATGTTGTATAAAAGAAGCCATGCATGAAAGAACACATACTGTGTAACTACATTTACATGAGGTTGTGAAAACGAACAGGCAAAGCTCAACTTTAGAATTTAAGGATACGTATTTTGCTGGTAGCACTATAAAGAAAACTAGGGATGTGGTCACCACAGAAGCCTGGGCAGTGCTTGCTTTTGGTGGGGAGGGAGAAGTGGCAATGGGAAGGGTGACAGAGGAGAGCTTCTAGAGTGTCAACAAAGTTATCTTTCTGGACCTGGGTAGTTGTGACATTGTGTTGACTTTGTGGTCTATCCCAGAGCTACACCTCTTGGTGTGTTTTGGTTTCTTTTGTTTTTCGGGTTTTTCTGAAGGCCTGTTTGGGGAATCTGGGGTTGTGGATTCATCACGTACTAACTGGATTATATTCTAAACCTCTTCATGGAGCTTTACGGTAACTGAGGAAATAATCCTAGGTTTCCCATCAGATTGGGAGGTCCAAATAAAATATTCCAAAGTGATTTTGGAAATATGAAAGCATTATAGCAACACATCTTTGTTTGGAGTACTTTTCGGCATAGGTGTTTCATTTTACAGTTTAAAAAGTTGAAGGAAAGGGTGGGAAGGGAAGGGGAACTTAGAGGCGGAAAGAAATGCCATTGAGGAGTCGAGGAGCAAACACTGCTGTGCGGTCTCAATCTTTACAATGGCGTATTAGGCAAGGGGGGAGCAATGAAGCGCTTGAAGAGCAGGACAAGGTTTGCAACCACCCCCTGGGGAATGTGGTGGGCTATTGTCCATCAGAGATAAGGAAGGGGACCGCTGGAAAATGCACTGCCCAGAGGGATCCGGCAGGCATCTCAGGAATGAAGGAGGCTGGGGGAGGTAACGAGCTGACAAGTGACATTTAATACTGTGTCTCTGTGAGAGAAGACAGCCTCTGTTGTGGCAGAGACTGCGGCAAAATGGCGAGTGTGTGAAGCTGTGGGCAAAGGGGCAGCAGCTTCTGAGCGGCTGCCAGATGCCGAAGAGTGAGGAAAAGGCAGGGCGGCCAGGTCTCCAATGTTTCAAGGGGAGCTAAAATTCTGGGTTTTTGTGGGATCATCTGTTCCTTCAAACGTCAGTTCATAAATCAAATTTGTCTTCCCTATCATTCAAGCCGAACAAAGCCCATTTTATCTTCTGGAGGAGGTCCACTGACTTTGAGGTCCATGGGCTTTGAGACATCTACGTCTGCTTTCACCTGTCAGAATGTGTCGTGGCCCCAGTCATCCCAGACGCATGGCTTTCCCCAGCACCTCTGAGGAGCAGTGCAGGCAGCAGATTTCAGAGAGGGGCGTGAAAAGGCTGCATGGCAGAGCCGGAGGGACAGGAGAACAGAGGACAGAACTGAAAAGGCTCAGCTGAGACCCAGCAAGGCAGAAAGGCCCAGGGACTGGGGGCCTAGGACCAGAGTCGAGGCTTACGGTCCCATTGAGGACAAAGGCTGAGTTAGGAGAAGTGCGAGAGGTCAAATGGCAAACGAGTCAGAAGGAGGCATTTCAGGATGCAAGAACCATTCCAGAAATAAACATTTCCTCTTGATCCCTTTTCTCTTTTTACTTTAGTTGCCCTCAAATTGCTTTACTTTTTTTTTTTTTTTAACTCTGACAATTCCATAGGCAGCCACCAGAAGTGTGAACAAAGCAAAGGACGATGGGTTCCGTGGAGCCGCCCTGCTCCTGCTGCTTTTAGCCCATCGGTTTCCGAGGGAGGCCCACGCACCACTTTCCGAAGGAGCTGCTCGTTGATGCAGGCCGGTCAAGTCAAGGCCACAAGCCGCCACGCTTGTGCTGCATCTGCGTCGGCCCCTTGTGGCTGGGTTCCAAGAGATACTGGGGCAGAGGAAGCAGCTAGTACTGCACATAAGACGTGGTCAGCAGTTGGGAACAGCTGGAGGGAAGAGGGCCAGCGAGTAAATAGCAGAGTTTGGGAAAGGAAGTTTTGGCTGAACAAAGTTCACTGTTGTTTTCCAAGAAAACCGGGTCTGGTTGAGCCACCCCAGAAAACAGGGTGAAGAGCAACTGACTGTTGGCTCTGAACTTCTAAGGCATGGTCTGCTCGGCCACCCAGTGATGACCACAGCTATTGTTGTCCCCCTCGGGACAGAGGGCAGGCAGCAACTTGGGCTGAATGGGGAGGGTCAAAACATGACCAAACCACAGAGATGGAGAGAAGGACGAAAGGAAAAACAACAGAAGGCCTTTTGACCCTTAGATGTGCCGTGCCAATTCATGTAAACTCATCTCCCGTGGATTGTTCCATCTGGAACACGGGGACTGCGTGGCAGAGCCATCAGCTACCCTTCCAGGCTGTGAGCTCTTCGTTCCTGATAGTCTGAGCAGAAGCTCAATTATTATCTATCATGAAGTCTATGAAAAGGGTGGAAAGCTGTGCTGCCTAACTTGTAATTCTTTAGTCCCTTAACAGGACTAGAAATCGCTGACAAATAAAACCCTCTCCAAGTATGTATGTGTCACTGTTTTAAGGCCACTTTACCAAAGGAGACTGTTGGTCAACAGGTCTAATCAGCTACGGATTAGCTGATGAAGCGTCCTACGTTTGAGGCAGAGCGTATGTTAAGAAATTAACTTGACTTAAACACTAATTTTATTGGAAAGTAGTGAGGTCCAAAATTATCAGAAATAAGACAGGTTTGCTTTTTTCTTTTTACTCTATACCTTTTTATCAAATTGTTTCTAACAGACCATCTGTTAAGAAGGGTAATTTTGTAAATTAACTTTTCTCAAAAGATATTACTCTTCACCTCAATAGAAGTATCTTTTCTTTCTCTCATAGCATATTAACCCCTGTGTTTCACATAGCTGTTTCCCTACAACACCTATCCCTGCACCTGGAATATAACATAAGGAACATAAGGTGCTCAATGTAGATGTTTGTTGAATGAAACAGTGACAAGGACACAGCCTACTGGCAACAATGGCATTTTGAACATCTACTGTTTGCTACCAGCTGGGCCAAACAAACACTTCCTATGCATTCTCTTATCTCATCCTCACAATAATCCCTTTGATGTGGTTGCCAGGATTATCCCCATTTTACAGATAATTCAACTGAGGCCGGTCAGTGGCAGGGCCGGTTTCAAGTCAGGTCTGTCTGGCTCCCAAGCCGACGCTCTCAGCCATTGTTTTAAATTGAATCTCAATCCTCTTGGTCTATATATACCATTTTAATGCCTCGAGTGGTATGTTCAGCAGATGAGAACAGCGGCTAAGAATATGGACTCTTAGCGCCCGGCCTCCCAGCTGCTTCTGCTCCCAGCTCTTCGCCCTCAAACTCAGCCTAGCTGTCCCCCACCCGGGTCCTTTGTTCTTCCCCACAGCTGCTCAGCAAATTCCTTGATTTGAAACTACAGTCACAGGTTGCAGCGCCACTTAAAATAATCTTGCCAAATGTTCCACCTCCATGCATTGATGAACACAGCGGATGAAATTTTTAAGAGAAAAAACATTTAAGAATTCATTCTGTTGCACACACACACACCCTGCGCTGCCTCCGTGGCCAGGGCTTGGGTTTGAAGGCTCCCCTCCCCCAGGCCGCTGACCAGGCGCCGGCCATCGGCGTGGGGGGCAGCGCTGGCAGGTAGGCGCGCCTGCCCCAGGTGGACAGGGCAGAGGTCAGCGTGCGTTGGGTTTGCTGGAGCCCGAGTCAGAGATGGCTGGGCTAGATCCTCGGTTTCCAATTTCCAATTTCCGGTGCTAGGCCAAGCAGCCTTTTGGAGACACTGAGCTCCGGGCAAAGGCCACGCGGGGCGCCCGTAAATAACCCACCGGCCCGGGGGCAGGCCCACGCCGAGGGACAAGGGCCTGGGGGCACACGCTCCACTTGGCACGTTCATCACAAGGGCAGTGTCTTCTGGCTCCCGGGAAGGAAGGCTGGGGTGGGTCAGGCACTGGATTCGCCCCTGCTGGCAAGCGAACTGGGGGTGTGGGGGCCTGGTCGCGGGGTCCTGGTGAATCAATCAGGAGAGGCAGGCTCTTCCTCTGGTGGGTTGCACTGCAGAGGGCTTCCCAATTTTCTGGCGCTTTCTCTCTGCTTGAGGCCTGAGAAGTAAAGGCACGGGGGTGGAGGGGGTGGGACAGGATGGGGGGAGATGAGAAAATCCTGAGAAAGGAGGTGGTCGTGAGCGTCTAGCTCCAATTCTCCGCACCAGGAGGGAAGTGCTGCCACCCGGCGTCAGGCTCCTCCGAGCAGAGCGCCTTCTAGGAATCCAATCAAGGACATCTGCCTCCGGGGCCACCTTAAAAGCCAAACACTCTCTCAAACTCAGAGCCGCAGCTCTGTGGGGACCTTGGAACAGGGAAGCGGCCCCTCTGGAAACAGCGCCTTTGAGGGTTGCCCGCCTGCCTGACGCAGCTTCCTTCGAGGCCCCCCGGCGTGGGCCCCGGGATTGCGCCCGTGCCCGCTTCCCCAAGTGCTCTCCCGCCAGCCCTCAGAACCCAGAAGTGGTCACTGCTGACGAACCTTCCCGGCCTTTGTGAGCAGTGAGGGGGTGGGGATGGCGGGCTCTGGAGCCAAACAGATTCCAGATCCACCACTCACCCACTGGATGATAGCCGGGAGGTGCCTGCACATTTCCCAGCCTCGACTTCCTCATCTGTCAAAGGGCACAATTCTGTCCCCGCACCTGATGGTGGCGATGGTTAAAAGAACATGCCCTGGGGAAGTGGCTGTGGCTCAAGCAGTTGGGCTCCCGTCTACCGTATGGGAGGCCCAGGGTTCAGTGCCCAGGGCCTCCTGGTGAAGGCAGGCTGGCCCGTATGGAGAGCCGGCCCACAAGGAGTGCTGCCCCACACAGGAGTGCTGCCCCACGCAGGAGTGCTGGCACAGCAAAATGACACAACGGAAGGAGACACGGAGGACAGATAATAGGAGGCGCAGCAGACAAGGGAGCTGAGGGGGCACAAGAGAATGATCGCCTCTATCCCACTCTGGAAGGTCCCAGGATCAGTTCCTGGAGCCACCTGATGAGAATACAAGCAGACACAGAAGAACACATAGCAAATGGACACAGAGAGCAGACAATGGGGGGGGGGGAAATAAATAAATATTTTTTTAATTGTTTAAAAAATAAAGGAACATGCCCCGGTGGGAAGTGGTGAGCCTTTAAAGCTGTGCCCACCCTGGAAAAGGCAGAAGGAGTGCCCAGCTGGAGGCCGGGAGGGAAGGGTAGGCTCTTTACGTGCAGGGACCCTGGTGGTCTCTGTGGCTGTTTTTCGGCCCCGCCTTTAACCACCAGGACAGTCTGTCTGCCCTAAGGCCCGCTGTCCATGCTCTCTTGCAGAGTCTGACCCCTCAGCTCAGCCCCATCAAGCGTGGGGCTCGCATACCCTGCCTGGGTGGGGAGCCAGCTGCACACGTCACCAGCCGTAAACATTCCGCTCTCCCTCTCTGTTTCGCTCACACCACCTTTTGACTCCCCAGAGGAACCCTGAGTACAAATCTCCTGCTTCTTTTCCTGGGAGGGGGGATGAAATGGCTCTGGTTTCTTTGATGCCTGGCCCTGAGGTCACCCTCCTACCCGTGCTCGCCCAGTGCATCCCAAGAGGAGCAAGGCAGGTGGCCCGCCCAATGGAACAAGCTTTTTTGTTTTTTTAACTTCTTATTTTGAAATAATTTCCAACTTACAGAACAGTTGCAGAAGTAATACAAACAAAGACCATAGAGAAGGCGCCAACAGTCCCCCCCGCCCCAGGCCCCCCAGAGTGCCCGACGTCCCCATTTGAAGGTTTTGCCCCATTGGTTGTATCATCCCATCTATCCTGCTAGCTTTCCATCCTTCTGTCTCTGCAGAATTTTTCTAAACATTTTTCTAAACATCAATTTTCTAAACATTTGAGAGAAGATTGTATACATTCGGCTCCCTGAGCACGTAATATGGAAGGAGCATTTCATCACTGACAGTGTTTAGAATTTCTGGTGCATGGTGATGTTTTAAAAAAAAAATAAAAAGCAGAGTGGCCCTGGGTCAGGTTGACCGCCATCTTTGAACTCTGGAGAACGCAGCCCTCATTGACGTCCCCAGACTGACGCCTCCCCAGCACCCGCTCTTGGTCCCACTCACCCCAGCAGCTTCTTGACAGGCCCTCTCTTCTCTCCCTTGATTCTTCATCACAAAAGGTGGTTTGTGGCCCTGCTCACATGGGAGCACCAGGGAATTCCCCAAGACAGGCAAAGAAAGGACCTGTCCCCACAGAGTATCCCATGAATGAGGAGGGGCCCAGGGGCCCCGTTTTTCTTCTTGTGTTTTTTCCTTCTTTGCAGATCCCTGCGTTTAAGGAGGAAGTGCTGTCATGGGAAGGAGAGGAAAGCTGCACCCTGAGCACCTCTCAGCGGAGGCGAGAGAACAAACACTCTTCCTCTGGCCCTTGAAGGGCGGCTCCCTGGGCGCATGGAGATGAAACAGAACAGCCCACCGAGGGTGAAATGCAGTTTTTCCCTCGTGTAGGTGACTTCTGGGAGAAACTTCTGGAAAGTGAAAACAGACATGGTTCTCCGCACAATTAAATGCCCTGAGGTAATCAACCATCCTACGGCCTGGTAGACTGTACACTCCCGGCCAGCTCCCACCCACCCCTTCTCATGCGTCTTCTTACTGGATCCCGTGAGGAAACACAAGGAGAGACTTTTTTGACCCGCATTCTACAGATGAGGAAACTGAGGCCAAGGAAGCCGAGTCATTTCCTGGGTGGCACAGCGAGTGAAAGAGCAGGGACCTACACAAGGTCTGTCTGGAGTCAGGGCTGTTTCTCACTTTCTTACACAGCCGCTCTGGGGCTTTCTATGGAGCAGTTGGGCTGCCCTGGTGATAATGCCTTTCGGCCAAGGAGGCCAGTACACCTCATCAACAGAGAATTATTACCTTCAGCAGAACCACGAAACGGACGCTTCTAAAAGCAACCCTATTTCCAACTCTGGGGTTAATGATAAAGCTGGGAAAACGCAAGGCTCGTTGTATCTCTCCTTCTTTATCAATATGTGACTTAGATTTGGAGGCCAAGTCAAATTTCGCCAGAACCATATCCTTCCTGGTAACTTATTAAAGAGTAAATCAAAGTTTGCTTTAAGAGAAAAGTAAATACACCCAACCTTCCAGATGATGCCTGACCCTGAATCCACTTCCTGGTTCCACGGTGGACCCGGGCTGTGATCTGAGCTAAGACTGCCCACTTGCTGTCCTGGGCCCGAGCTGCAAAACTGGGGTGCCAGCCCCCCACCCGGCACCCTCCCCAACGGGACTGTAGGAAAAGAAACGTGGAGACCGAAGGCTTCGGAGAGAAAAATCAGACAGAAGACGATGCGTGGTTCAAGGTTTCGCCTTAGGTGCTGCCTGCTGCCCTTGTGTCTTTGATTGCAAGGACCCGAGTGACTCATCTGTCCCATCACCGATAAACCTCCGCCGTTCCTGGGCTTTGTCCTCACCCCTGATTACTGGGAGCGAGGTGGGAAGGGCTGCACTTTTGAACTCACATGGCCAGGAGGACAAGGACAAAGTTGACAAGAGTCAGCTCGAAGCACACTGTGAACGTTTTCCAACAAATAAATAAATAAAACTAGCCAGAAGTGGGTCAGCACTTACAGTGAGGTCAGAGGCAGGAAATTGGGGCGTATTTCAAGTTCCATGTAGATGCCTAAAAGGTTTATTTGAAAAATAAAGATTCCTGCTGTCTCTACAGTCTGAGTCCCTGTTTTTCCCTTTTGTTCTTCCCCTCTTTGTCTTTTGGACACACATTTGCACACACACACAGAAGCTAAAAAGTACAGTTTGATGTTGAATCCTTGCTCCTTCTTCTCGATTTCAAGACTCTCCCCTTTTTCCTGAAGCTCAAGGTAAAAGATACTTAAAAAGAACTCGCTTGAGAGGAAGGCCGGAAGGAGAAATGTAATATACACTTGGCCTGTTTTTTAAGGTTTCTGCAATCTTAATGCAAGATGCTGAAATGGGAAAGAGCAGCAAACGAGAGGAAAAACAATTTTACTTAAATGATTTACCGGACCCCAAGCACACTTTCCACAGAGCAGCACCCATCCCCCGTCATCACCCACGCCCCATAGATCTGTGGCATTCGGCTGTGTGCACTCAAACACACAATAAGCATACACATTACATATGATGTGCATGCACACGTTATCTGAGTATATAGTACACATGCACATAGTACGTACACACATTATACACACAGCACGAACACATGCCTATGCACGCTCCCAGTACACACACATGCACAGGACTCCTATAGACAATGCACAAACTTATGTATACACACAACCCATAAATGTGCACCTAGGCTTTCCACACCAGCAGGGCCCATCTGCACACACAGTACACACAGATGGTGCACACATGCACACAGCATGTGTCCATGATATCCATGTACACACACAGAGTATACAGGCATGGCACCCATGCACAGACACACAGCATATATACATGGCACCCATGTACACACACAGTACACAAACACACACCATTATGTACTCACACCCAGGCACATCACCACAGACATGCACACTCCAGGAAGGAGCTCTTGCTCTCACCGTAACCTTAAATTTTGGCAGTTCGTGTTAGCTCCCACACTTGGCAGGATTGCATTTCCTTCTGGCCTCCCTGACGTGATTGGGGCAGACTTACTGAGCTTACCAACGAACAAAAAAAGAGCAGTAAGCTCTAACCATCCCAGGCCTTGGTTTTAGGTTGCAGATTATCAAGGTCAAGGCAGAGAAACTGGCAAGACGGGTTCCTTTGGTGAGGGTCAGCACCAAATGATAGATTTGCTGGAGCACTGAAACAGACTTTTTCCAAACATTATCTTCTTTGAATTAACTGAAAAATAATAAGGAACTCTGGGCCAAATAACATAAATTACATACACACATGCATCACACATACGTATATACACACATGCACACAAAATGTGTAGCAAAGAACCCAGCCACAAGGATTCCTGGAGGAATTGGGCTGTGAAAATGGATTCCACCTTCTTGGCCTCTTTCTCTCACGGAAAGGGGGAGCAGAAGCCACTGACTGCAGGCACAGGAGGCCCATCAAGCTGTCCCGGCAGACAAAAGGAGTGGGAGACCCATGCTGAAGCTTGGTTCTAACGTGGCAGGTTTCAAAGGCTTCCCGCAGCCTGCACACACCTAGCCTGCGGAACTTTCTGTCCCGCGGTCAGTTGCTCCCGTGGCACGGGATGGCCTCGGTCTTCACTTCCGTCAGAACACGAGCATGACACTGAAAGCATTCGCCTGGCAGGGCTTCCCAACCAGCCGTGGGAGAGGTGGGCTTCCGGGGGGCACAGCACTTCCCTGTGCTCTCCCAAAGGGCCAAGCATGTGGAGATCTTACAATCCCACAGTTTGCAGAGGTTTGCTCGTTGTGAGTCCAGCCTCAAAGCAGATAAACCGAACGTAGACCCCCTGAAAAACGAGCAAGCCTAGATGTGTTTTTTCAGCTTGGGGTTTTTAGGGTGGGATTTTTGGGGAGCTGGGGGGAGAGGAAGCCACACATTCAAGACGAACTCCTTAAAAGTAGCGACAAAATTCCCTTTTCTATCACCAGTTTTTAAAAAATGACAAAGTCACACAAGAGAGGAAATGAAAAGGGAAATTTTTAGATTTCTCATCTGTCCAGAAAGCCCCGGGTCTGTTTCAGAACCCTGTCAGGGTAACCGTCAGGCCTGCGGTTACCGCGCTGCAATCCCATGAGGCCTTGCACCACCCGACCATTATATCAATAAGGAAGTACAATCGCCAAACCACAAGCCAGCTTCTTTTCTAAGACCACATGTTGCTTTAGAGGGTTTTAAACAAGAGACTTTCCTGTTTTTGAAACCTGTGAATCCACAGAGCTTACAGGTTACTCAAAATTATCTTATCATTTGAAGCAACCACTGGCATGAATTTCAAAACTGCTTACTCCAGACTTTCCCCTCCCCTCACTACACATCCACCTACTTACTCTTAGTAATCCTTATTTATAGTATCTTATTGCCAACTGCTGACACAGGAGAGAAAAACACTAGTTACACATTAAACTTTATGGTTAAAGTATTTGTGCCAGACACTGTGCAAATGCCATTTATTCACTGACCTGAAAGCAGAAGAACCACACTTAAGAAAATTCAGCAGAGACAGTTTTGTGGTTATTGCAGTGTTCCTTAATAGAGTCAGACTATTTTTCATGCAAGTGCATACACATGCATGCAAATATGAGGTCAGAGCCTCACGGTCCACAGGAAACTAACATATACATCATAGGATGTGTGGATCCATCTATTGGAAAAATTTAAATACAACCAAAAGGCCTCCGAAGCCATCTAATGAGGTCACTGCCCAGGAAAATAAATGTAGGGAGAGCCTCTATGGGTGAGAAAATGTAAACTGCCCATACTAAACAATATGCAAGTCAGCCTTGTTTTTCTCTTGAGCAGATAAAACGATGCATTATAGAACTGATGGGCTATGGCCACAAATAATTGTCTCTCTTTTCTGCACAGCACAGCAGCTCGGGAGAGATGTGCCAGACCTAACAACTGATTTGATAGCCATCTCCTGGTTTAACTTCTGCCCTGGCCAGCGGCCACTGCGCATTGCTCAATGCAGGCCTGCAGGATTCATCACGCGCGTCCTTGCTGAAAGCCTCCGCCCTCTTAACGCAGACACGAAGTGCACAGAGGGCTCTGGAAGTTAGTTCAGGTTCTGTGTTCAGTAGTCGGCCAATCAGAGTGAGGATAAACAACCAGTGAACTTTATTCTGCAGCTACAACCAGTGACCTCTAATCTGGCTTCCCCGAATCCACATGACAATACTGCAACGAATTTAGCAGACACTTATCTAACCTCACATTGTTCGGTCTTTTTGGGTTAGAATTAACACTTAGCTCATCAAAAACAAAAAACAAAGAAAAGCATATATATCTTCCAAAAAGAACCTGCTCTCAATTTGGGCACACTGGTATTTTGTTTACCTTATGTTATTTTTCTGCACACCAATAAATCTGCCAGCACTAAAAGGTTGAGATAAACATGATAAGGTGATTATGCTGTGATTTTTTTAGAATTGAATTCTGTCAAAATGTTAAAAATCCTTTCTTTCATGAAACGTTGGGCAAGCATGATGTGATATCAAAACGTGTCAGAAGTTCAATCTCTCTAAAGATTTTAACTGCTCTACCATGTCATAGCACAATACTTCCTTGGAGAAAAAAATTCCAGGATTCCAGAGAATCCCAGACTTCCCACACTACTAGTTGTTCTTGTTTGTTTGTTTGTTTGTTTTTCAGTTAGGCGAGTAATTTATTTAAAAATGAGAGAAGAGAAATGAAAGAAAATAACAGACCATGGGTCCCAGGTAGAGAGAGGAAAAGGGCTAAAAAGGGGTAAAAGGGGCTGATTTACAGACTGCAAGTAACCATTACAAACTACAGATCCTTAGGTCTACTTGCCTGCTAATCCAGGCAGGTAAAGAAAGGGCAAAACGGCAAAAAAAAAAAAAAAAAAAAAAAAAAAAAAAAAAGCTACGAGCTGTTTTTTTGTCTGTTTTTAAGTTTTTAGAGGATTGTTAATACTCGTGATAAGTAATCTACCATGTTTCTATGGGAAGCATACTATGCTTCAACGTGTTTTTTAAAGTAACAACTTGTCCTTTTCTCCTTTGGAGAAGCCATAGCTACCAAGCCAACATAAAGCACATGTTGCGCAGTTTTCTGGTCAGTACCAACTGCAGTCATTTCGGGCTCTCATTCCTGACGGATGCCCTCTGAATTTGTTCAATCACCCTCTCGTTCTGGCTGTGCAGACCATGGCTTTGTGCCCTCTCAGGGGATAAGCATTGCGTGGAGAAAACTCTGACTCTCCCCTTTTGTGCCACCTCTGACACCCCGTCTACCAGGCCCCTGCAGGCTGCATGTTCCGTACCGCCCTGGGCACAAGGTAATGGGTTCAAAAAAATTTATTGACATACAGCGTCCATACATGAACATACGTAAATAGCAAGGATACAGGAACAGTTGTGAACTTACAAACCAAACATGCACATCATCATACAGGGTTTCCATCCTTCACCCCATCACCAATACCATCACTGCTGTGAAACATTCGTTACAAACTATGAAAGAGCACCATCAAAATATTACTACTAAAAATACATATATATAAAACACTACTAACTCTAGCCCGTATCTTACATTTTTACATTTGATGTATATTTCCCCCAACCCACCCGATTAACACCCTGTGTAGTATTATATATTTGTTCTAGTTCTAGAGAGAGCACTTTCTTATTTGTTGTCAACCACCGTCCATCTTCCACCACTGATGGTTCCCTGGGTTACACAGCCCCATGCTTTGTACAATCCATTCCAAGTGCACACTCGGGGGCTTTCATCTCCACCAGAGTCGTGCTGTCATCACCTCAGTCAATTTTAGAACATTTCCATTACTCCAAGAGGAAAAATCCCATGCCCCTTTTACCCCCTACTGTGGTTCCTTAGAAATGATATCTCCTTTGCCCTTGCTGCCAAAATATTATATTACTAGCTAGCGTCCGTAAGTTACATTGTCATATTCCCATTATCACCGTATTCTTTTTTTCTTTTAATTTTAAAAGAAGCTTTAGATTACCTAAATATTACCGTATTCTTAACACTGTGTAAAAGAAGAAGGTAATGGGCACATGTGACAAAGGACCCTGCAGTGGGTCTTCCTATCATTCACACAAGGAAAGCCACGGGCCTTCTCCTACGGGGTCACCACCAACCCTATCTGCTCAGACCAGTAGAGCAGAGAGGAAAATCCTAAAGGATGGGCTTTAAATCTGCCCTGAGGGGGAAAGAAAGATGCTATTGTATATTTATTCCCCCAAAAAAGTTTTTTATTTCAGGGTTCTCTCTCAATTTCTCTGTTTCAGACAACAAAATACTTTGAAAGGAATTCAATCAATGCGCGTTTGGGATATTAATACGGTTGCCTGGAAAAAATAGGGTTTGTTTTTTTCAAAAGGCAAAGAAATATACAAGCTGTTGTAATTATTTCGTGAGTGTATGACCTCTACCTTTTACTCTAGGGCTGCCCTCACAGTGCTGCGAACGGGTGGCTGCAGACCAAGGAGGTGCACCACCCCACAGTGCGCAAGGCTACGAGCCCAACGTCGGGGTGTCGGCAGGGCCGGGCCCCGCTGGAGACCTGCAGGCGAGCCCCCCGCAATCCTTGGAACTCCTGGTGGCAGCAGAGCCACAAGCTCTGCCTCTGTCTTCTCGCAACCGTCTTCTCTCCCCGTGCCCGCCGCTGGGCCCAGATTTCCCCCTTCGTAGAAGAACGCCTTCCTATTGGGACCCCCTAATCCACTTTGCCCTCATCCTAACTAATGACATCTTCAAAGACCCTGTCTCTAGTCAACGTCCCATATCTGCTGGTGGGGACACAATCAACCCATAATAACCTCCCATTGCAAGTGTTAGCTATATTAAGCAAGTCCTTTCACGCTTACTTTTTGAAATCTCTCGTTATGAAGAAATTCAAACATACTCAGAAGAACACAGAGTGCAATGAACTTCACGTACTCATCACCCAGCTCTTCACTTACCCAGCTCTAAAATGCATGCGCATTTGGAACTACAACCCCGTGAAGACCACTCTTCAAAGCAGGACGATAAGAGGTTAACTTCATGGATAGGCAAATGGTACCAGATATCAAGGCCTGAAATAACATTTCCTGTGACTTTACTATACAGAGGCTCAAAAAGTCTACCTCTCAGAGAAATTTGCTCAGAAGCAGAGATGATATGTTCTAGAACACTGGGTTAGATGACTAAACAGAGCCTGAGAGATTGAGAGGTGATTATTAAGGGGTAGAGATTTTTTGTCTGTTTTTTAATATGACTGTTATTGGAGTAATGGAAATGCTCTAATATTGATTGAAGTGATAAATGCACAACTCTGTGATTATACCAAGTACCACTGATTGGACACTTTAGATGGTTTGTATGCTTTATGAATATGTATCGATAAAACTGTTTTTATAAAAAGGGAGGGAAACGGACTTTGGCCCAGTGGTTAGGGCGTCCGTCTACCACATGGGAGGCCCGCGGTTCAAGCCCCGGGCCTCCTTGACCCGTGTGGAGCTGGCCCATGTGCAGTGCTGATGCGCGCAAGGAGTGCCGTGCCACACAGGGGTGTCCCCCGCGTAGGGGAGCCCCACGTGCAAGGAGTGCACCCATAAGGAGAGCCGCCCAGCGCGAAGGAGGGAGCAGCCTGCCGAGGAATGGCGCCGCCCACACTTCCCATGCCGCTGACGACAACAGAAGCGGACAAAGAAACAAGACGCAGCAAAAAGACACAGAAAACAGACAACCGGGGGAGGGGAAGGGAATTAAATAAATAAATAAATAAATCTTTAAAAATAAATAAATAAATAAATAAAAATAAAAAGGGAGCCTGAGTGGTGACGAAGACAGGTGAGGGTCAAGAGTCTGAATAATGAGGGTTTCAAAAAGCAACATTTTAAAATAACAATTACATGTGTAATTTTGAATATACTGGTAATTAAATCAATAAATTAAAATTTATAGCTAGGAATTGGACTATTTTGCTTACATCATTAAAAGTTTATATATTCAAGTTGAAGGAGGAAAAAAAAGAACTTTTAACCAGCTGGTTGGGAAATGAAGCCTTGCCTTATGTCTGGGGTTATGTATATGACATCTTGAGCCCATTGTGTACCAGCCTGCCAAGTCTACGCTTCTTAGCAAGGGCATGTCTTATGTGTCTGTGCGATGCCAGGTTCTATACCAAGCTTGGCAAATATATCCCCCATGTGTTCATGCCAACCCTATGAGGGAAGTCCTACTATCCTCTCATTTTTTATAGGCAAGAAAACAAAACCTTCAAGACAGTGGGTTTCTTTTCCCAAGGAGATAAAGATGGAATTTGAATATGAGTCAGACTGGTTGTGTTCTACATTCTGCTTCTGCAAGCTCTTTACTTTCCCCTTCCCCAAGTAGCCACTTGAGTCACCCTAAACCATGTGCCAATAGAAAGGTTTCTATTACATACTTAAATTAAGGAGACCGTGAGGCTAGAAGGACGTACTGTCATTTTGTCATCACTGAATCATTGTTTTTGGCTCTAACAGTCTAGGGATAAACAATTGGATGACACCCACCGGTTGCTCAGACTCAACTAGGACAACAAAAATAACCAAAGCATTTGCAGAAAGGCTTGGTTGTAGCAGCAGCTGAATACACTTGACCTTCAACCATCTTCTGTATGTGCTATCATTGCTTATGTTGGTTGAAATGACATCATCCTATTCAGGGTTCCTAACTCTATTTGACAGTTCTTCTCTGCCACCAGATTAAGGACACATAACAAAAATGGCCCTGCTCAAGTACTTGGTGGAGCACATACAGGTTTGTACAAAAGCAAAACAAAAACTCACCAATCCTTGTTTACCGTCAAAAGTCGTTTAACCTCTCTTGACTGCAGTTTCTTTAACATTAAAAACATGATATTTGAGGACCAGGGCTGAAAGAGCCAAATAATATTATCCAATTAAGGTGAAAAGCCCCATATAAATGCTACATAGGCTAAGACTTAAATAGCCACATATGGTTTCATAAATAACACGCCAGTGCATCCGCTAGCAGTAAAAACACGCAGCAGCGAAATGGTCTGGTTGGAAATGAACTGCAAATTGATAAACATTTAGTTGCTAATGCAGTGTTTATTATTTTTTACTAGGATAAAAATTAACTTGTACAGCCCTGGCCAGCCAACACGTTGAACTCTGAACTCTCCCATCTGGGTAGTGGAATCAGGACTTCTGTAGCCTCGGGTTACAGGTTACCGTTGCCAGCTCTGGTTTTATTTGTAAATACGCCTTGGGTGTCCGGACGACAGAAACTGGGGCGGGGGGGGGGGGGGGGGGGGGGGGGAGGAGGGGGGGAGAGGGGGGGAGCTGCTGGGAAGCGAAAATCAAACATGCCAGGGCAGCAAGGGGTGACTCCCGGCAGAGAGCTCAGACAGTCCCCCGTCCCCCGTCCACCTCGGCATCATGCCCTTCCGAAGAAAGAGGTTGCAACATGTGCCCTTGAATTTGCTTCATCTTGCCAGTCAGCTGGGGGGGGGGGGAGTTTGGAGGGCCACAGCCACCCGGCTAGGCAGGGCGAGCCCCAGCAGGCCCGTGGCGTGGAAGGGGCCACCGCGTGCCAAGAGTGCCCGGGGCCAGCTGCGGATGCCTCCCCCGGCCCGCCCCCACCCACCCCGGGCCTTTTCCATCCCGCTTTGCAAGCAGCTGGATCAATTTACCCTAGCCACAGCAGCCTCCACAAGCACCGGCTGAGTTATGCCTCGTGGAAATCCCCTCTGTTTCGGGGAATCAGGTAGCTTTCAAACTCCCCGCAATTAATGGCCCTTTTGGCCAAGGGAGAAGAGAAAAGGGGGAAAAAAGAGAGAGAGGTTAAAAAAAATAGACTTCAGGCTTGGGGTTTTGGGAAAAAAAACAAAAAACCGTTTGGTTTCTAGTAAATAAGAGGGAGTGGGTGGTGGAGGTACCAAGGAACGCTATCCCGCAGCGTGTGGTCGTCTTTAACGTCAGCGAGATGTTTCTCTCTTCCTTTTCTCCTTGCCCTGCCCTCTCTTTTCCCCCCATCCACACCCTCCTCCTTCACTTCCCTCTTCCTCCCCTCTGAATGTCAAGGAGACAGATGACACAAGGTAGCGCTGGAAAATGGCTCAGAGTTTTGCAACAGAGCTCACAGGCTCAGAAAATTCCCACATTTTCAGAAAGGAAGGCTAAACGGCACAGGGAGACTCGTTGAAATGAGCGAGACAAAAATACCTGTGACTCACTGAAGGAAGAGGGGAAGAGGCTGCTGGAAAGCCACCCGTCACCACCGCTGGCCCTGCCATCCTCCCTTCCTCTTGCCTGATGAGCAGTTCTGTTGGAGGGAACATTCTTCCTGTGGCCAAAAAAAAAAAAAGTCTTGTCTCTCAGCCTGCCTGAAATAGGATCTTGGAGAGCCTGCACCCTCCTCCCCTGCTACTGTACCCAGGGGACCCAGCGGGGCTGCGGCACCCTGATTATCTCCCGGCCCCCCTCCCCTCTCCCACCCGAGCTGGTTTTCTGCACTCGACAAGGGCTGCACCAGCTGCCCCATGGGAGCACAGAACCGTTTAGCGTGAGGGTCTCGAAGCTGGTGTTTCTAGGCTGGGCCTGCAGGTTCACATCCCCCCTCTGACACTGCCTCGGGCGGCCCCACTGTTCAACCAGGGGCCACGACACACCCCGTGGGAGCTTCTGGCCAGTGCAGGTGGAACGGGCAGTGCCCTCCGAGGCCCTTCCTTGCCACCCAGCCTCGCTGGCCACTCGGTTCCCGGAGCAGCTTGACTCCACCATTCTTTACCATCAGAACTCTGTACCCGACCTCCCGTCCGCTCCCGAAGAGCTGAGGGCAAACACGGTTCCAGAGCAGGGAAAGGGAGGAAGCAGGGCCGCGGGGGCAGAGGGCCCTGATCTGCCCTGTCCGGGATGCAGCCGGCAGCTCTCTCATCCCTTTTCTCATCTGGACAGCGAGAACATAAAAGGACCCTAGAGACAGGAAGGGCTTTGTAAATCAGGGCCTCTAAGCTCTCTCTGCGGGGCAAAAATTGTTACAGCGCAGTGGTGATGAAAAAATCCACGCAGAAATCTTTGAGCAAGGGGGCCACAGATCTATTCAGAATTAGACCTGGAATCTGGAAGAGTACCTCGCGTGCGTGTAGACTGGGGGGGCAGCGTCACGAGCAGATAGCAGGGATTCAACGAGAGTCACACCTAGCACACAGCAGGATTTAATAGAGGTGTTGGCTGAATAGATGACTCCATCAATCAGTGAACAAACAGGAGGCTTGAATTCGTTTAGAAAACGAAGAAAGCAAAAAGGCGCCAAAACCTTTCAGGAAGCAGGGATGATGGAGGGGGAGGGGGTGATGTCCACATTTAGTTTGGAAGAGCACAGACCTCTAAAGTGTAAACCAGCAGCCTGCTATCGTAAAAATTAGTGCTGATAGGGGAGCGGTGGAGGCTCAACCGATTGGGCTCCCGTCTACCCTATGGGAGGCCCTGAAGCAGCAAGATGATGCAACAAAGGGAGACAAGCTGACAAGCAGAAGGACACGCAGAGGATGGACACAGAGAGCAGACAGCAAGCAAGCCGCAAGGGGGGTGGATAAATAAAAATAAATCTTAAAAAAAAAAATTGATACTGATACCATTAAATGACACTTGCTGAGCATGTACCATGTACCAGGACTGGGCTACGTGTTCTACTTACAACATCTCGTTTGCTTCTCACAACGACCCCCTGCGGCGTGTCCTGGGTGGGGAGTCCGCTGGCTCTGTGGGGCACCAAGGAAGAATGGCATGGACCCAAAGATTTAGGAGGACGTGAAGCAGATGCCTCCAGTCCAGAGCCCGCCGTGCGTATCTTCCAAGTGGTAAACGCGGGGCCCTGTCTCTGTCCTGCCTGGTGATTCTCACCTCCACCGTGGCTTCTGCCTCCCCCGTGGCTTCTGCCCCGCGGCGTCCCTGCAGAGCGGGGACGGTTGCCCTCCTGCTGACTTACCCTGCGGAGGAGCTCAGGGGGTGAGGGAGGAATCGACGGCGCCCCTCGGATCCGGGTTCGCGGGCGCAGGCTCTGAGGCGCAGGCCGCGGCAGCAGAAGCGAGGCCGCCGGCTCTCCTCCCCACCCCTCCGTCCTTCCTTCAGAAACACCCGGGAGCCGAGGAAAGCGAGGCACGGGGAGAAGCGGCCCGCGCGAGCCTCCGGGAGGCCTCCTCCGGCACCCGCTGGCCTCGGCCTGGCTGGGTGACCGCTGGGCTCCGAGGGAAGCCCTCGAGGCCGCCGTGACGTTGAGGACTCAGGTGGGCAAAGGTGAGGCCGACGGGCCTGGCCTCGGTGGGTCTCCTGAGGGGCCTTCCCTCAGCTCTGAGGAGCAAGGGGCATGTCTTTGGCCCAGGTGTGCTCTAGAAACCCTGGTATATTAAATATAAACGGGTTCTCCTTTGAACGTCATATCACAACGCTCCTTTCTCTCCCCCTCAGTTTCTTCTCTGGGGAGCGCACCTTCTTCGCTCTTGCCCACCTCAGGGAATTCTCTCCTTCACAGTCTGCCTGGCTGCTCTACTGAACTCTTCTGCCTCCTTCCACACATCCCTCAGAGCCCTGACACCACAGACGCATGTTCAGCAACGCGCCCCCAGTGGGGCAGAATTTTAAAACCCCGCCGCCTCACGTGAAACGTTTCCCTGGGAGAGGCGGGGGGAGGTCGAGTGGGGCCGCCCTTTGGGAGGGGGCTCGGGAGGAGATGCTCCCCACCCGGGCACAGGTCGCTTTCCCTCATCCCCAGGATGGAGCGCAGGAGACTGTCAACCCCGACTCTCCCCTCGCCCTAACCCCCCGCCTCTACCCACGCCCCCCACGGCCCGGCACACCGGATTCCAACCCCCGTCAACATTCCACTGAACATATAGAATATCAGAAGGTTCCGGAACACTGCTCTGCCGCTCAGCAGGGACGTGAGCGACCGGAACGGAGAGCACGGAACCCTCAGCTACTGCCAGCCGGCCAGGCAGGGGCCTGCGAAGCTGCTCGGCTGACTGCACACGGGCCAGTCTGCGCTCGTGCGAGGCAGGTGAAGGGGGGGCCGGTGCCCCTCCTGGAAAGTTGCCAGCCTCTCCTGTGAACACACAAACGGTGACCACGAGACACCCTGAAAGTGCCTGGGCCAGGGCACGCTCCCCTCCATTCTAGTCCCAGGAGGCTGGACGCTCTGAGCCTGGGGTGCCTCCTCTGGAGAATGAGGATACTACTACCTCCTTGCAGGGTTGAGACAATGCATGTAGAACTCCTGGTCTACAGTAGGTCCTTTTTTCTTTTACTTTTACTTTTATTTTTTTTTATAATCTTTTTTTTTTTTAATTAATAGATCACACAAAATACCATAGGTCCTTAACAACTTGTGTCGACGGGAGTAGCAGCAACCATTTTCACAGTGGCTTGGTGCTGAAGACAATAACAGCTGCAGTTTAAATGAGCCATGTGTATAAAATATCTCTGCTCTCACGAGCCCTGCAAAGTAGGTACTATTAACCCCATTTTACAGATAAGAAATTTGGGGGTCCAAGAAGTTAAGTATTTTGCCCAAAGTCACACAGCCAGTTAGTGGCAGAGAGATGGTGTAAACCAAGGTCTGGCTCCGATCCATGCTTCCTTCGCGGGGCGGCCTCTCAGTGTAGATCAGCACGGCTTTCGTTACAGGGCAACACAATCAACAGCATGGGAGCTGTGCAGAGGGCTGCGTGTGCATGCGTGTGTCGGCCCAATGTGGCACTTTCAGCCGACACACCGATCCGCCGTGTTCAAATCCTGCCTGTTGTAAATCTCAACTCTGATTTGGCAGGACAGGCTTTCAGCCCATTACAAATACAGGAAATAAACAAGGGCTGTTCAAACTCAACTCAGCATCCACATGCTTTGCAAGAGGGCTGTGAATCAAATGGGAAGTTACCACATAGTAATAAAGCTCAAAAACCAAAGAGCCAAACCCACCAGAAAGCACTGGTAGACAGTCTGGTAATGATAAGTTATTTCAGGTAAAACTAATTTCTGCTTGGGCAGATTTATCCCTGTCCCTTCTCTGAGGGCAGAGCCAACAAGCCCAAAAAATGTTGACTTAGAGAGAAGCTTCCACGGCTGTCCATAGTTGAACTCTAAGGAAAATGGGCCTACAGGGAAAGGAGGTTTTTATCCCACAGGCTTGATGGTGAAAAGCACGATTTTGCTTTTTAAACCTCCATACCCTCTTTAGTTTCTCAGTGGTGAAGACCGCCTTTTAGCTTCTCCTCCTTGGCAAAGCACGCTTTGTTAAGAAGCCAACATCCTGGAAACTGAAGTGGCCTTGGTGTCAGTCTCTGCGGTGGCAGACCAAACTCTCCTTGCCGAATCAGACCCCATAATATATCAGCTATGAGTCATATCCAAGTGAATGAGCCACTACTAAGAAGAAAGATAATAAGGTGATATTTATCAATGGCTGAACCTTAGCAAATGAGAAGCATTACCTAATCACTAGTCATATGCCCAGACATTACTTTCCAAATCATTGCTTGGGATGCTTTCTGACTGTCAATATTTACAGGAACCAGGCACTTAACAAGACACGCCAAGGGGGCTGGATGTCTCCAAGGATGAGTCATGCCAAATGAAGCCTTTGTCTAAGGGTCACTGCTCCAAGGCCTCATTGGCTGGAGATGATTGTGAGTCATTAAGTTATTGAAAAGCACATGGATGGGTTGTGGGCTCAGTCCGGTTCTCTGGCCATATCAACATTTATGAAATCGAAGCATGGGAGGAGAGGGCAAAGGTTCAAAAGGATATAGAGCTGTCCTTTTTTTATCTGGTAGCTAGTAAATATAGCTGTAGAGATAGGGAGAAGTGGCAAAGAGATGGCACCAAAAACCCAAGCCAGCCTCCCTACGGAGCAAGACAGTAGCAAACACCCTTGAGGGTCATTTTGGCCTTGGCTAGGTCACTCCAGATGACCTAGAAGAAGGTGCCCCCCTGGATTAGGGCCAGGCAGACCCTCCAGCCTGGTTAGTTGAGTCAGCAAAGTAGACCAGTCGGCCCAACTCGTCCAGGTAGAGATTCTAGGCTCCATTCTAGCACAGGAAGATACTTTCTCTGGGTTTTGAAAGCTTGGGGTGTTTAGGAGTCATTCCTTTGGCATGCAGATAACCCCAGGAAAAGGGTCTTATCAGGAAAGGGGATTATGCTTGGCAATATGCAGGGACAAGAGGAAGACACCAGGAGAAAGAACAGGGATAGAAGGGTCAGCAAGTAAAGGCATTGCAGGGCATGGCGGAGAGGCCGTGGCCAAAAGACATTGTGTCTTGGCATGCTTTTGCCAGGCTGGCCCCAAACCATCCTAAAAAATGTTGGTTTATGTCTGTAGGGAAGAACGGGAAGCTTGTTTTAGCATCAACATTAAATGAAGAGATGCCACAAGATTTCAAAAATACCACTGTATGAGGGGAAAGTAACCCGTCATCTGCAACCTTCACTCCCCAACACACACACGGAAGCTGATTGTGGCCACATTGGCAGTAATAGCTTGGCCAGAGTCCTTTGGGGACATGGGGACAGGCAACATGGCATGAGCTCCGGGAATCCCTGTTTCCTTCAACACCAGTGGACTAAGCTAGGATTGCGAAAGGACCCTCTCACGGCTTGCGATTATGATCAAGTTTTGTGGCAGAGAAGGTCTTTGATCTAAAATGGTAGAAACCGGGAAAAACAAGAAATATCATGACTTGTATACTGTACATGGTTTCAAACGGGCCTGGCTTCTTAATAGGCTTGGCAGGTTTGAAAGCTCAGAAATGTTCCCAGAGATCCCAAGATTATTCCATGATGAAAAGAGCATGTGATTCCTCCAGACAAAGAGATCAAAGCACACAGCCACCAGCCAGGGCAATAAATCAAAGGACAACCTTCCTGCAGCAGTTGTGTGGAAACACTGACATTGGCACCATCCTAACACACAAAGGGCAACAAGGATGTAATTCATGGTCCAGAGAAATGTTTTATTGTGACCCTTCCCAGCCACCATGTATCATAAAGCTTGGGCTGGCAAACACCCTGGTGGACACCCTGCCAGCTGCACAATTACAATTTGTCCACAACAGCTGTGGACTCTATCCTCAATCTTCCTGGGACGTACACATGCAGCCGCTCTGCTGGGTCCCTGTTGTATCCTGGCCGTGTGCACACACACACACGAGCTAAGTAAAAACTTGATGGGGGAGGGAGACAGCCAGGAAAAAAATAGGGCTTCTGATTCTCTTTTAAGGAGCTTTCAGTCTATTCCAGAGTTTCTTAAGGGTGGCATCCAATGGGGAGCCCTCCGTTTCATTTCCTCCTAAGTTTCTACTTTGTTGGGGGTCAAGGTAAGGAGTAGCTTAGTAGGCAGGGATTTGGGAGGAGAAAATGAAGATGACAGGATGTTCCTCTTTTCCTTTACTTCCCTACTTTATCCCCACATTACCTACATATTAGTCAGAGAAACAGAGAAACAGAGCTGGCCGGATTAATGTGTGTGTGCACGCGTGTGTGCCTGTGAGTGTGTAAATACAGATCTTTTACTTGGAATTGGCTCACGTGACCACGGGGATTGGCACGTTTGCATTCCATAGGGCAGGCCACACACGGGGGACTCCAATGAACGTCTCTGTGAATTCCTCAGGAGAAGCTGCTGGCTGAAGTCGAGGTAGAAATTCTCCCTTCTGACTGCCGAAATCATCAGCTTTCCCTTTAGAGCCTCCAACTGATGGGATGAGACTCTCCTCGCTGCTGAAGCCAAGCTCTTTTGTTGAGCATAGATGGAATCAGCCATAGAGGCACTCAGTTGAGGGTTGGTTTATTTTAACTCCACAAAATACCCTCATAGGAGCAATCAGGCCAAGGCTTGTGGGACCAACCACGGGCCACCATCACCTGACTGAGCTGGCACGTACTTACCCGGCACACCTAGAACACTTGGCTTATGACATGTTCTCAGTGAACCCGTTAAATGGCAACGCAGGAAGTCAACAAATGTGCAAGGGCCCTACCGAGGGCCTGCTCCTGAGCCAGGCAGTGGAGACCAAACAATAAGAAGACACGGTGTCACTGGGACTCAGTAACTAAACGACGGCGCCGGTGAGTAAGTGAATAGATGGATGGATCAATAACGGATGACTTGAGGGAGCCAACACCCCAACTGCTCCCAGAGCCCGGAGGGCTGAACGCACAGCGCTTGCTGAGTTTGGCTGCTGACTCCAGAGCTGGCAGCCTACTCCCCTAACCATCCACATGGGGATCTCAGACATATCAGGAGACTTAAAGTGCCAGAAGGGCCACCACTCCCCAAAGAAGGCCAGCCAGCTCTCGCCCCACTGGGTGAAAATAGAATGCTCCTGCGAAGAGGGACAGCACTCCCAAAGGAGAGCCAGGCCCTCCCCTCCTGGCCCCCCAAGTCTAATGCCCCCACGCAGTGGGCCTGCGCAGCCCCGGACCTGACCGGCCACAGGGCAGCAGTCCGCTCGGGTGCGCCACAGGCCTCGCAGCTGGGTGGGCTGACGGGGCGGTGCGCTCTCCCTGGGGAGTTTTCCCACCAGCGACATGAGTGAAAGTCTCCACGTCCTCAACGCCATCCCCTTGAAACACTCTCTGTGCCCGAAACGACGACCACGGCCAGGAAGCCAGCCCAATGAGAGGAACAGAAAGCCGCAGCATGCCTGTCAGCTTGCGCTCCGTGCATTCTTCTGCTGACTACAAATAATTCAGCTACGTCACCCAATTATTGTTATCTGCGCTGCGAGTGTTTACTGAATCAATCTTCAAAGAGATTTCCAAACTGGTATTTTTGTGACTAAACAGAGGTCAGAGTTCCTGCGACAATAAATCAGAGCCCAAGGCAGCGGACTCAGCTTGACAGCGTCATCTGACCCCGGCAGCTGTGCACAAACTTCCAACCAGTTCCTGTCAAGTATCTCTTTCAGGCTATGCGTGAACCCTGGGCCTCGGTCAGTTCCTGAATTGCAACAACGCCCCACCCCAACAACCCTCCCCTGCTCCGATGACTCCTTTTTATTGTTTTCCAGAACATTCTTCCTCAAACCCAAACACAAGCACTGTCAGAAAGGCCTATCCTTGATTCTTTCCTTTATGACTGAATATTGGGCGCACAGGCATCGAGTTGGTATTTCCTCTGCCCAGAAGGGATTTTTATGGGGTTTTTATTTGGTTTCAGTTTTTGCCATGCTTCTGAGAATGGCTCCTTTGTTCCTTCTTGACTCTGTTTAGATCCTCCCAGGCAGTCTCCTCAGGAAACCACACAGCTGCTGCCCCAGACACGTATCCCCCCCCCAAATGTAGCTGAAAAACCCCCTCCTTTCTATGGATTTTCTCTGGGCTCTGGGGACAGAAAAGCCCCCCTGAGGCCTCACCGTGGCCGCTGGGCGCTGGAGACGAGGACTTGAAGGAGCTGTGGCCTCAGGGCGAGCTTCCAGCGCCCAGGGGTGGTGGGCCCCCTTGTCTGCCAGGGCCAGGGGTCCCTTCACTGGAAAAATCTTCCCTCCCCTGAGCTAACCGTAGGGTTCAGATGTGAGCTGCCATGTGCTTACAGCTCCTGCCCCAGCCAGAGGGAGTTAATCCAGCCACGGTCACCTCGCCCCAGGGAGGGAGCCCAAGGCCGCTCTCCAGGAATGTTTAACTTAGAACCAGGGAGAAGCCCCAGCCGCCCCTCTCTGGAGGTGAGGTCTGGGATGTGAGAAGCGGCAGCTGCCATCTCACCCACGATCTGCTCTGCGAGGGACCTCACTGGGGAGACTAAAATCAATCCACCACGGAGGGCGGAGGAGAGGAAAGAGCGAGCCGGGCCCGGGTCGGGCCCCCACGGCAGTTGTACTCCGAGCCCCTCCGCTTCCTTTTGCACTTGGTTCCTGAGAGTCCGCTTTTCCACACCCAGGCTGGTTTGGCTGCGTTTCTCCCGGGTGCTGATGGCCTTCTGGACAGCCCACCCCACGCAGACCAGCTGGTCCTCCGCTCGGGACGCGGAAATGGAAGGGACTAGAGGGGGACGGAGCGGGGAGCCTGGAAGAGGAGACCATCTGCCAAGGCGGCTGACAGCACGTGGAGCGGCGCTGCAGAGGATTTCGACGTCTTTGTCGAGTCAAAACTGATATACTCTATACAGAGACAGCTTCCTAAATAAAGCGTGTCACAGAACGCTTTTCAGCTAACAGTGGAGAAGGCCCGCTTAGGCCGCACCCTAGCGACAGATCCTTGGAAACCTCAACACCCACCATGACCCTGCCCAGAGACACGTGCTCGCGGCCCGCCCTCACCAACGTCATCGTCAGCAGAACTCGCTCCACGCTCTCCTCCACTAGCCCGACATCTGCTAGACTGAGCCCCTCCAAACCCAGCCGCTGCCCCCCCACACACACGACTCCCATCTCCTGCCCTTGGGGGGCCCCCGGCGCGGGCACAGACCCACCGCCCCAGCGCTCCACTTCATGGTGGCACTGATAGCGGAAACCACAGGGAGGCCTCGAGTCAGAAGAGAGGAGCTGACTCGGAGGGAGGCCACGGAATCCGGCTTGATCCCCTTACTCATCCCAAAGGGGTCAAAGGAGGGCCAGTGGCCACGAGGAGCGAGGGCCTCGATTTTAACTGCAAGTTCAAAGCCTCTAGCTGAAGCCACACAGTGCCCCCTGGCACCGCCCTCCAAAACGGATCCAGCCCTGAGTCACAGAGGAAGCAGACATTCACTGAGTCACCCGCTGACTTCCTCCTGCCCGCGGACGCTGCAGCCACTTCCCAGGGGCAGACTGAGCCGGCGACGCCGGCGCCCCAAAGAAGTGCCAGCAGGGCCGCACTCACCCAGCGTGAGCCGCTGCCGTGGCCTTGACCGTGCCTCCCCCGGCCCCTGCATTTTCCACAGTCCAAGTTCGCCTCCTGTGGCAGCCCCTCTCCCGTCCTCCCCTGACCTTGGCTGTTATTTTTTCACTTCCCTGTTCAGAACCCAACCACACTTTCCTAAGGCCGTGAATCATCACCCCTGAGCAACGGCCACTGAGCAAAGCAGGAAACCACTGAGCGCCAGACCTGGAAGGAGCAGCGTGGCGCGGTGCTCCCCGCGGTCCTCTCGTCCCCCATCCGGCCCCATGGGATCCCCCGAGGCTGCCACCCAGGCTGCCAGGTCAGCGTCACCGCGCCACGCCTGCGACTTCTCCACCATCTTTACGAGGGACCGTTCTCCACCCTTCCACCTGCCCGGGCGGCGTCTGGCAGCTCTGGGCCTTTCTAAAAGCACGCTCGGCTGTCCTGGCTGAAGCGAGGCTGTCATCTCCCAGGCCTGGGATGGGGAGAAAGGGGCAGATCCACTCAAGACCAGCCAAGACTGGAGCAGGTGGACCCAGCACGGAGCAGAATGGCTTTCTCCGCCTGCAGATAGTCTCACAATTACGGTACAAATGTCATCCCTGTCATTCAAGTCCTTCTGGGACCGGCTGGAGCCATGGGACTCTCTAGATGCCATTCAACGAGTTCCTCAAAGTCTCCAGTGAGTCCACAAATAAAGGAATCAGTGAAGTGTTGTCGTCCTAGAGCAGCAGACCCTTCCACCCTGGGCCCTGGCACCCGTGTCTCTGGATGATATTTGCCAGACGTGAGAACCTAATAAGCCATTATTTGTTTTTTGCATCTATGTGATCATAAGTGGTGCCATTGAAAAGTAAAGAGATGTAGGAAATTCAAATAAAAACAACCAGAAAATCCCGGTTTTAACCTATCAGATAGGCAAAAACATTAAATATTGACAACGGCAACTGCCAGCACAGGCCAGGGAGTGGAGAAACGGGCACCCACCTATCCTGTTGGTGGATGTATTTTGCTATAAATTTGGGGGAGGCTGTTTGGCCATGTGGATTACAATGACTGAGGACACTTTGTCTCACTACTTTTAAGTCTAGGAATTTTTTTCCAAGCTGAATGACCAGAAGAAAAAAAAAAAAAAGATACACAAAAGTGTAAGCACAAAAATAGTCTTCACAACAGGGTATATAATACAAAAAAAATTTTTTTTTGGAACAACCTAGATGTGATTGGAGAATTGAATTATGGTACATCCAGGAGAATCCGATGCAAGGTTAAAATAATGTTTGAACTCTGCATCCAAAATTGTTGAAAGATATTCTCTGGACCATATTGATAAAGGAAAAGTAGCTGACAAAACAACACGTGTAGCCCCTTTATGTAAAAGCGTTGGTGTGGGTGGATGTGCATGGAAGAAATGCCTAGAAGGTTTATCAAATCGTTTGCAGTGGCCTTCTCTGCCAAGTGAGATTTGGGGATGATTTTTACATTCTTCTTCATATTTTCTACACTTCATATCATTGTCTACAATAAAGACAAAGCGTTTTTATGACCAGGAAAAGTATATATGTTTCTTTTCATTTTAAAACAAAACAGAACACAAATGTCAAAACCTATTTGTTTAGGGAACAAATGTAGCCTCAAGTGGTTGAGTGCCTGCTTCCCACATACGAGGTCCTGGGTTCAGGCCCTGGTACCTCAAAAAAAAAAAAAAAATTGCCACCCTGACAGGCCATGTCTGTTGAAGGCGTGTTTATATGTTGTGCGTGCTCCTAGACCAGTAGGAGGAGGCCTGGGGCTAAGCTGCTTCTCCCAGCTGTCACGGGTTGAACTGGGTACGCCCGCACCCCCTCGAGCAGCCCTATGCGGCCACTCAATTTATCGGGATGGCTGACCGGGTCAAGGCAGCGTTTTCTCCAACAGGTGCCAAATATCCAATAATCAAATCCCAGACGTCAGCACTTGGAATTCACTGAAGTGACCTCCACAGTCTCGCTGGGTGGCCTAGCGGGTTCACGTGTTTTGGATACGTGAATCACAGCCCCGTGCTCCAGAAATAGAGCCCAAGCCCTTGGAGATCACAGAAACTGACAGCCAGAAAGACCTTTACGAGAGCATCTGTTCTGGACCTCGCCTTGGACACCCGAGACCCAAGGCCCAGACCTCCCCAAGGTCACACACTCCAAAGGCGACTCCTGCCCTGGAGTCCAAGATTCTCCTCGCTTTAACCACAACTGGGACAAGTGGGGCCGGCCAGGGGCTGCTGGGTACCTTGAAAAACCATTCCTGTGAGAGGTGCCGAATGGACAACAGGGCTCCCAGGCCCAGGAGAAGAGGCGGGGGAGGGTTACTTGTAGGCATTCTGCCCAGGATGCCATACAGTTTATGAAAGGGGGTTCCTCTGTAGCTTCCATCACATGTTCAAAAGGATCCTGTGCCACAACAAAAATTAGGAACCAGTGAGCCAGAGCATGGTTTAGCAGACTTTTTCCGTAAAGGGCACAAGTGTAAATATTTTAAGCTTTGCAGGCCGTGTGGTGTCTGTCACAACTCCTCACCTCTGCCCTGTACGTGAGGGCAACCATTGACAATACAAGAATGAATGGGTGTGGCTTGGTGCCAATAAAACTTTATTTACAAACCAGGTGGTGGGCCAGATCTGGTCCAGGTGGATCTGATCAGATATCTTCCCACCAGATTCTGCTCGTGGTCAATTAATTACGCACCAGGCTCACCTTCCTATCAGGAAACTAAAATACATCACTCCTCTGGGCAATGGACCCAGCTTTTCGCCACGGGCCACCAAGGAAGTGGGTAAATACATAAAAGGAATTGGTTTCACTTTTTCATTAAACAACAAGTTCTTTAAATTCCTAATTGGAAACTTTCACACATGAATTAAGGCGGCTGCAACTCATTTCCTGCCTCCTGCTTGCCGTTTGTTATTTTGGGTGAAATAATTGTTGAATGTGGAGGATGACCTTTGACCTCGGGTGGCTCCTGCAATCCACTTTACTGACGGCTTAGCGGCTTAGCGTTGTGGGGTGTTAGAAACGAGCTGGCGCCTTCTTCCCTTTTCACAAGGAACGGGAGTTTCTTGATTAACAAAGGACTAAAACAATTTCAAGAAGGAACCTGGCTGGGAAGGAACAGAAATTTTTTTTTTCCCTCCTGCGTTTGGCCAAGAATCTCTTCAATTCCAGGCAATATTTCTTGAGCACCGATGACTATCAGCCCCGAGTTAGACCCTGCTAGGGAAGAAGTGGCAACTGCAGGGTAGAGGAATAGGGCCCAGTGCATTTTTCCTCTGCACTCATTGGAAAGATGAGATTTTTAAAGGGGGGGGAGGCAGATGTGCTTGAGCAGTTGAGCACCTGCCTCCCACATCGAGGTCCTGGGTTCAGTTTCTGGTGCCTCTAAAAAAAAAAAATGAACTCAAGGGCGCCAACATGGCTCAGTTGTTCCGTCAGCTCCAGTCTCCCACATATGAGGTCCTGGGTTCAATCACCGGGTCCAGTACCACACACAAAAAAGGACTCTCCCGCCATTGGATATCTGCATCCCTCACCAGGACCCATCACTCCCTTGACCTTCACCCACCCACGTTCTTAGAAAGAAAGTAAGAAAGGAGAGATGAATGGGGAAGGCAAGAGCAATGCTCCAGGGAAGTGTGCACCTGCCCTGAGCGGGGGCAGGCCGGGGTGGTGAGAGGCAGGATTAAAGCAGCACAAGACTGCTTCATCCTGCCTCCCCCTTATTAATATAAATCTAGCAGCAAAAAGGCAGGCTTAAAAGTGAATTGGGTAGGGAAGCCGACTTGGCCCAGTGGTTGGGGTGTCCACCTACCACATGGGAGGTCCACGGTTCAAACCCTGGGCCTCCTCGACCCGTGTGGAGCTGGCCCATGCTCAGTGCTGATGCATGCGGGGAGTGCCATGCCACGCAGGGGTGTCCCCCACGTAGGGGAGCCCCACGCGCAGGGAAAGCACCCCGTAAGGAGAGCCGCCCAGGTGAAAAAAGCGCAGCCTGCCCAAGAATGGCGTCGCACACATTGAGAGCTGACACGACAAGATGACGCAACAAAAAGAAACACAGATTCCTGGTGCCGCTGCTAAGGATAGAAGCAGTCACAGAAGAACACACAGCGAATGGACAGAGAGGAGAAAATGGGGGAAGGGGCAGGGGGAGAAATAAATAAAAAAATAAATCTTTTTAAAAAAAGTGAATTGGGTAAAAAAAAAGTTTTCCATTTGGATGAATGTAATTCAAAATTCTATATACCCAAACACATCAGAAATACTCTGCAATTATAGCTTAGAGGCTGCTACGGGTTAGGATTGTATTACCCAAAAAAGATCTCTTGACGCCCAAACCGCTGGTGCCTCAGCAGGTGACCTTCTTTGCAGGTGGAGTCAGTTAGGATGAGGTCCAACTGGGGCAGGACCTTTATCCAGCAGAACTGGTGTCCTTATAGGAAGAGGAAATTTGGACCCAGATGCCCAAGGGACAGAGGCTGAGTAAACACAGGCAGGGATTGCCAGGCGCCACCAGAAGCTGGAGAGGCAGGAAGTTCTCTCCCCAAAGGGCCTCCAAAGGCCCAAGACCCTGTTCACCTTGATTTCGGACTTTTAGCCTCCAGAACTGGGAGCCCAAAAGTTCCGATTGTTTTAAACCCCCCAGTTGGTGGTCCTTGGTTACGGCAGCTCTAGAACACAAACGTAGAGGTGGAGATGGATTTTCTTCCAATCCAAATATTGAACTTCTCTGGGTTATTTTAGACCCATTTTCACACTTTGACTTAGGACATACACGAACTCACCTCTATAATGGACACAAGAGGTGACAAATATCTCATCTCCCAAGAGGAAAACGAGGCAGTGACGGATGGGGCCATGAGCCAAGGGTGAGTCAGCACAGAATCCGGGGCTCCACGTCCCTCGGCCACACTGAGAGCCCAGAGGCTCCTGCTGAGAACCCAGTTTCACCACATCTCCAGCAACTTCCAGAGGGTTAGGTGTCCTTTTTCTTCCTTTTCTTTTTATATCACGATGTGGTTCTAGGTCATTCATTCCTAGCCTTCCCACGGAAAATCCCTGAGCCGGCCACTTCCTGTTTTTGTTTTGTTTTCCTCCCCAACATCGACTTTTCGACCTTTTGTCTTTTGTCATGATCTTTAGTCTCAAACTGGGAGAGGATGCAGCAGCCTCCAAGCCACAGTCCTTAGGGCGGTAGCTCACTTGGCAAGGGCAATGGCCACGGAGGCGGGGGACGATTTCTAGCCAGCCCCCAGCTCCCTGGCTGTGTGTGCATAAATGAATCATTTCATTTAAGGATCTTATGATTTGCTTATGCTAAGGAAGCTAAAAGATTTGGGTTTGGAAATGCCTGCCCAATATGGATACAAATTGTAGTCACGATTGTTTTTGAGCTCTGGGACTTCTTGATCCACTTCTAATTTGGACTCGGAATTCTCTTTGGCTTTGCTCTGACAACTGGCCTAGGTTGGAGTCTGCCAGGGTGAAAGCTGTTCCTTTCCCTTCCTTCTGTTGTTTTGTTCCCTCCCCTCCCCTTCTCTGGGCCCAGCATTCCTGGCATATTTGGAGAGAGGAGGACCTGGCCTGAGGCCTCTTTCCTACTCTATGGGTCTTCTCAGCTTTGCAGTAGCTCTGTAGTCCTCCATTCCAATGCCTAGCCTTTGCTTTTGTTCCTCTCTACTTCCCTCCCAGGTAAGTGGCAGAGCCCTGGAAAACCTGCCCTCTGAGGCAAGTCTCTGCAAACAGCAGGCAATGGCTCTGGGAGAAGCTGCTGGAAACTCCGGGGCCCCCACAGACTCCAAAGGGGGAACATGCGAAACCGTCAGACAAAGGAGACCATAGCTGTGCACCAGCGTTCTAGGGAATTCCCCAGGCGCATCTGGTACACTCAAAGTAGAAGGGAAGAAAAACCAGCCCTGCCTTTGAGGATTTGCTGTTTGCAGTGGTCCATGGACAGATAATTAAGAGCTTTTGATGGAGCCCCCTTCTCCCTCTGTCATGGTCTCCCTGCGTGACCTTTCCTAACAAACTTAACCTCTCTGAGCCTCCATTTTGCTCTCCCTGGAGGTGCTTTAAGAGGCTGTAAAAAGCGAGCAAGGAGCTCAGGCTGGAAAGAGAAATGGAGAGCAAGGGGTAGAGCTGGTGGCACCTGGCTTCATCCTTTTCTGTCTGTTCTCCTTTAAATCTTACCTCGAGGAAAGGTCAACTCAATTCATATCAGAGGAAAATCTGAAGTTTATTCTAGTCTCTAAACTGTTTTCAAGTTCCCATGGGGGAAAGAGATTGATTCATTTTGTTAATAAGCAAAGGTCTTATTTTTCCACCTGCGGTCGTAGAAACGTCAAAGAAAAAAACTTTGTATTCAATCAAAACACAGTTCCAACATTTTTTAAAAGTCAAGCGGAGATAAAACAGACGATCCTCCAGAAAAAAGGTGGCCTTAACGTCAAAACCTTCATACCTTAAATTGCCTCACGTTTAACTCCCTCAGCGAAAGTCCCGTGCCTGTGTTAACGAAGAGTTAAAGGCTGGAGCATCAGCCAAGATGATTCCAGTTTCTTGCGTGTTTTGATGAATCAAAACTCTGCACTGAGAAAGCCAAGGCTAAAAGGGAAAGCATCTAACTGGAGCCATGGCCCACATTTCAGAATACTGAATAAAGAGGATTGCGTGACCATCTGGCCCATCTTTAAATACATACCTACCACCTCCTGTCTGAAAAACCCACTGCGTGCACCTTTAATTTCGAACCCACCCATTGGCTCTTGATCCACGCACACGTTTTTCTGCCTCAGAACTTATTGGGGCCACCACATCCACATCGGCAAGGGAGGGAAAGCGCGGCTCTTTGCCCAATTTGGCTAATGGAAAAACCAGAGGTCACGGAGGTTAAGTGACTTGCTCCAGGCTACACAGTTCAGAAGGTCTGCCCTACTTAAAAGTTCCTGGTGAGCTGGCACCAGATTTACAGCCCCCCAAAGTACTGAATCAACATGGGACAAATAAAGGTTTATCTGTAGGGAGACTGGCTTTCCAAAATGAGTTCTAAAACCACTGCCATATGGACGAAGAACAATCCAGAAGGACTTCGCACTCATTGGTTCACATGGTGTCCACAGAGCCCCTCCCGCGTGTGAGGCTCGGCATCGTGGGCTCTGGCACCTCGGGGGGCGCAGTGGTAGAGGATGCAGTACTCAACGTGCAGCTACAAAACAGGGTGGGGCCTGTGGAAGGTGCAGCGGGAGCACAAGGTAGGACTCCAGACCACCTGGGGAGGCCCCGTGGGGGATGCCACTGGGTGGGAGGGGAGGTTGCATGTGCCAAAATTCAGGTCCACCCTAATGCTCACACCTCCCACAGCATTCCCCATCCCCTCACTTTGCTTGATTTTTCTCTACTCTCTCTCTTCACTCCCTGACATTACTTGTATAGGTATTCCGTTTTCTTCCATCCCCCAGTCTAGAATGCAAGCCCCAGGAGGACAGGAAATTGTCTCCTCCCCAGTGCCTGCAACAGTGCTACCCTTTAGCAGGTACTAAGTGAATACTGGAAGGATCAGTACAAACACTGCAAGCGGTGTAATCTGCCATGAGCATGGCCCTGGCAAGGTACATGAGCTCCAGGTTGAGAAGGACCCATAAAACTTACTTAAAAATAAGGACTTTTTGGAAAGTTAGGTGGAAAATTACCTTACGACTCAGCAGTCCCACTGCTAGGTATACACTCAAAAGAATCGATAGCAGGGACTCGAGCAGATATTTGCACCCTGATGTTCTGAGCAGCACTATTCACAATCACTAAAAGATGGAAGCAGCCCAAGTGTCCATCGGCAGGTGAAAGAATCAACAAAACATGGTATGTACATGCGACAACATGGGTGAACCTTCAAGGCGTCTTGTTGAGTGAAATAAGCCAGGCACGAAAGGACAGATGTATGATCTTGCTGGTAGGAAATAACTAGAATAAGTCATTTCATGAAGTCTGAAACTAGAATACAGGTTTCCAGGATCTGAGGTGGGGGTAGCGAGTGGGGGTTAAGGATTAATTGATGTTGAGTTTCTGTTTGGGGGGATGGAAAAGTTTTGGTCATGGATGGTGACGGTGGTGGCACAACATTCTGAATGTCATTAACACCAGTGAATTCCCTGGTAGCTGAATGTGGTTAAACGGGGAAATTTCAGGGTGCCTATGTTACTAGAATAAAAATTTTTTTAAAAAATAGGACTATACAACATAGTGAGCCTTAATGTAAACTACAGACTATAATTAATATAATAGTATTATTATAATAATATTCCTTCATCAATTGCAACAAAGTTATCACACTAATGCAAAGTGTTAATAATGGGAAAAACTGTTGAGGGGCAGGATATGGGAACTCTGTATTTTCTGCATAACTTTGCTCTAAACCTACCACTTAAAAAGAAGGAAGGAAGGAAGGAAGGTGGGAGGAAGGGAAGAAGGGAAGAAAAGAAAAAAAAGAGGCCTTATTTCAGGGGAAATGGGGAGACTGTAAAGGTTCTGAGCAGAGGTGCAGTGACAGCCGAGTTTCCTTTGGAATGATCCTTCTGGCTGCTGCACAGAGACGGGGTTGGAGGGGACGAGACTGGAAAGGGCTAGAAGACCCGGGCAGGTGGCAATCTGCAGTTGGAGCAGAGATTTGAGGTATTTGGTAACCCAAAGAAGTAGCTAAGAGCTTGGACTTTGGGATCAATGGTCTTGAGTTAAATCTGTCTGATAGGAAGCAACTCACTGAACTTCATGCTTCAGTTTTCTCGAATATGTTAAGAGATGGTAAAGGTAAGTCCTAATTGATAGAGTCGTTTCGAGGATTTACGGAGACTCAATTACAAAGCTCTTAGCATAGTGGCTAGCACACAGGAAGAGTTCATTAATCTCAGCTATTGTTTTGATTAGAACTGGCGAGGCTCAGAAGTTTAATGGAAGGGTGAGCTTTGAGAAAGCAGGGCACCTAGGGTTCCCCCCCGACAACCGGGACACATGGTGTTGACGTTTACCCGATTGGGGTGCTGGGAGGAAGAGCAGGTTTGGGAAGGGAGATGCTCTTGAGTTCAGTGTGGGGCAGGCTGAGGTTACAGGACCTGCATGATATCAAGGGGAGACAGCCAGGGGCAGGAAGTCCAGGTCCAGAACTGCAGAGAAGCTCACCAGGTGGAGTGACACAGATGGGGAGGGCAGCAGAAGCCACCGGGCTGGCCCAGGGGGAGAACACAGAAGTACAGGAGAAATGGGCTGCTGTGAGTGGAACTGTGTCCCCTAAAAAGATGGCCAAGCCCTACCCCAGGCCCACGAATGGGCCCTCCTTTGAAAACAGGGTCTGTGGAGATGGGATAGGGTAGAAGGGGCCACACTGGATTAACGTAGGAGCCTAATCCCAATACGACCGGACTCTTTTATGAAGAGATAATGTGGATGCAGACAGAGAAAACGATGGTGTAGCAGGCGGGGTGGGGCTCTGCTGCCACGAGCCAGGGCAGCGGGCACCAGAAGTGGGAGAGGCAGAGGGGACGACTGCCCTCCAGCTTCAGGACGCACTTAGCCCTGTCGCACGATCTCACCCTTCTGGTCTCCACAGTCGAGCGTCGGTACATGTCTGTGGTTTTAGGGCCCTGCCTTTGTCTCCTAGGGCTGCCCTAGCAGACTGGGGGGCCTAAGACAGAGCCAGGAGGAACGCTGACGCTTAAAGGAATAGGATCATCACCAGAGGACTCTCAGAAGGTGAGGCCAGAGAGGTGCAGGACACAGAAGGCCAAGTGAACCAAGAGGGGGATGCAGACGTGGCTCAACGGATAGAGCGTCCGTCTACCATATGGAGGGTCCAGGGTTCAATCCCAGGACCTCCTGACCCATGTGGTGAGCTGGCCCACGCGCAGTGCTGATGCGTGCAAGGAGTGCTGTGCCATGCAGGGGTGCCCCACGTAGGGGAGCCCCACGCACAAGGAGTGCACCCCGTAAGAATAGCAGCACTGTATGAGAAAAGCACAGCCCGCCGATGCCACAAGATGACGCAACAAAAGAGAGACGCAGTTTCCCAGTGCCGCTAGTGTGTTCATAATGCAGGTAGATGCAGAAGAACACACAGAGAATGGACACAGAGAGCAGACAAGGGGCGGGGGGGGAAGTAAAATAAATCTTAAAAAAAAAGAAGACAAAGTGTCATGGAACTCAAGGAAAAGGACACCTCAAGCAGGTGAAGGGGGGTGGTCACAAGTGTCCAGCGCTGCGCAGGGGTCAGGGGAGTAGCTCTTGAATTCATCCCACTAAGCCACTCTCCTTCATTATAATTCCCCAAAACAGCTCCTGGTGAAAACTTGGTTCATTCCACCCTGAGCCTCTGTTCCTCAGTCGTATTGCTTCCATTCTGCGGGACTCCCCCAGAGTCACTGGCCCGTCCCTGTAACACTAGGGTCCTACGAAAAGCCTGGAAAATGTACTCAGACATGCCCTTGATCAAGCTTGGCATCTTCACTTTTCTGCCAAGTAGACTTTCCAAGACACAAGTCTGACTGTGTCATTCACCCAAACCCCTGATCCCTGCCTTCCCCCAGCCCCATCTTCCATCACACCCACCACCCCACCCGGCACGTTCCACTCCAGACATAACAAAGCCCCTGGAGCTGCCCACTTGCGTCTCCTCTGCCAGAGAGGCCTGTCTCCCGTCTCCCTCCACCTGCCCTCTTGGCTCCAGGGCCAACTCCCTTCCCACTTCAAGTCTCAGGCTGAGTTCAAGGGTTTGGTGCCCCCTCCCCAGGACATCTCCCCCCACCTGGGCAGGTTAACTTGCCTGTGTCCCACACTAATAGATCAAGGGCAGCGAGGGCTGAGCGCAAAGGTGAAGTTGCCCAGCTCTATCATTTATTAGCAGCACGACCTTGGGAAAGTTACCTCTTAAGCCTTCGAAGCTCCAGTTCCCCACCTGTGCGATGGAGCTAATAATGCCCACCTCAGAGGAAGGTGTTAAGGATGAAAAGGAGTAATCCACATTGAGAGTGCTGAGCAAAAGAGGTACATCATAATGCCCTATATTTTGTCTTCTTCATACTCTTGCACTTGTAGGAACTACTCCCCTATGCACACACACACACACACCATATCAGGCTCCTCTCTCACTGGTGCTTTCTCTCCCTGTGGGACCTGACCCCTTGTGGTCCCAGCACAAAGCTTAGACACAGGCAGAGGTCCCCTGGGTAGACTGAGGAGAACCAGACTCCCCAGAGGACCTGGAAAGCGACAGAGTGCCATGGATACCCTGGGGCAGGCCCGCCCCCTTGGAGTCAGAGCCCAGGCTCTGAGGCCTGGCCTGCCTCCCCTGACCTGGCTCCTACTTCCACCTTGAGCAGAAATCAGCCTGGTCACCTCACTTCAGCCTGTCCTGCTCACTATAGTTCCCCCAAACCACACCAGGAGTGACCATTTGATCCTGCACCTGCCAGACCATGCCCGCTTTGGCCCAGGCGCTGCCAGGGATGTGTGCGCCGGTTCCTTATCAGAACAAGCCTGATCTTTCAAAAAGACGCCTTGCCAATCCACTTGCCTGCCCTCGCAAAAGAAGCTTCGCTAGGATTAGCTGGAGTTGCCTGGCATTGCCAGGACGCTCTAGAACATAAGCAAAGGGACACCTTGTTGAGCAATGACTGAGATGTTGATCTCCAAATAAGAAAAAGAGGAGAAGCCCATGGAGGTTGCTTTCCTTTCCAGAGCTAAGAGCCAAAATGATTGACAAGCATAGGCAATGGGATGCTGCTCCGTTAACTTCCACCAAAACCAGAGGCGGGAAGGACAAAGACATGGGAGGAAACCCACAGAGGTTGTCAGGGGAACTTAGAATCCTGCCTCCAAAATCAGGGTCCAGTGCCCCCTCTCACTCCACAGAGGGCTCTTTGTAGATCACCAGATGTTCAGACACTAGGTTTTCCCACTTCTCAAAGAGCAGATGGCATGTAAGCTGACCTGAATCCAGCTCCCTTCTGGGACCAAAGGTTATACTCTGAGTGGGCTCCAGTGTCCTGGAATCCTTGGCCGGCAAAGCTGGGCTATTGGTTCCAAGGGCAGCTAGAACCACATGAAAAACCCACATATGTCTGGCCTCAACCGCAGGGTCAGACAAAATTTTGCCACACACCCACGCACACACACTCTTCTGCCATCCTATTTCACTCATGCTCCTCACAGTCTCAGACAGGCAAGCTCTCCACTAATCCCCTCTCATTACAGATAAGAACCCAGAGAAGCTGAGCCACCTGCCAAGAAAACACAGCCAGTGACAGCGAGAGCTGCCTGGGAACCCAGCTCTACCCTCTCCCAGCCCAGTGCTCCTTGCAACTGCTCTTTCTCCTTCTTTTTTTGCCATTATGTGACTTCTCTCCCACAGAACTCACCTTGACCTTTCTTCCACCAGCACTAACCCTCCATGATTAGTCTCTCCTAACTCCTGGACTTTTTGCTCATCAGAACGCGCCAACATCAAAGTACCTCGACCTCCTCAGTGAGAAGCAAACAAAGGGAGTAGGATATCTGGAGACCACAAACCACCTTGGACTCCTTCACTCCCAGGGCCTCCTTTAACTTCCACTCCTCATTGCTGTAGAGTTTTCTCACATTCAAGAGATGATTTGAGGGCTTTGATGTTATGTTCATGTGTCAGTTTGACCAGGTTAGGATGTCCAGTTGTTTAGCCAAGCAAGCACTGGCCTGATGGTTATTGTGAGGGTATTTCATAGATGGATTTGCATCAATAGTCAATTGATTGCACCTACAGCTAATTGCATCTACAATCACGAAGGCGATTGCCCTCAGCAGTGAGGGGAGCCTCCTCATCCAATCCGCTGAAGGTGATTAAAGGCCAGAACTGAGGATTTCAGAAATCAGAAAGAATCCCTGCCTCTTCTTCAGCCAACCGGCTTCTCCTGGGAACAACAATTTCACCTTCAGTAGTGTTTCCAGCAAGCAGCCTGCCCTACGGAGTTCAGACTTGCCAATCCCCACAGTTATGTGAGTCAATTCCTACCATAAATCTCTTTATATATATCCTGTCGGTTCGGTTTCCCTGGAAAACCCTGACTAAGACGAGGGGAGAGGTTGTCCTCAGTCCCTCTTAATCTGATCTCCAGAGTCATCTAACATGTGTTCTGTAAAAAGCAAGCACCCCACACATGTTCCTCAGAGGCGAGGCCAGCTTTCAGGGTGACGGGGGGGTTGGCTGAGCTCTAGCGTTAGCTGGAATCCACACCAGGGCTCTCTGTCCTTCAGGGAATCTAATCGGCCCCAGCCTATGCTTTTAGGGAAGTCACACAGACAGCAAACATCCGTCCAGAAACAGAGCTCCCCAGAGCAGCCTTTGCTTGGAGGAGCGATCCTCTAACCGTAAGGGAAGGCCTCTAAGTGAGACCTGACCACACTCCTGTTTGAAGAGTCCTTTTCGAGGCATGGTTTTTCTATCAAAGCCTGGTCCAAATGCATGCACTGGTGAAATCAGAGACAGAAGCTCATGAGAGCAAACACAGATTCCACAGGTCGTTACAACCCTTGCACTGAAATCCCAGCAAAAACAGATCCTGTAATTTGTGCTAGGGTTTGCCATAGGACAAGGATTCAGATTGTTGAATACATTCAGATTTTATATATAAAAAATATGTTACATATATAGGTATGTATATATACATACATAATACACACAGCATGTTTATCTCTCTTGTTTTTAATGGCAAAAAAAAAAATTAGAAATTTCCCAAATGTCCATCAACAGATGATCAGTTAAATCATAGGTTAGCAAACTACGGCCCATGAACCAAATCCGGTCCCCACCTCTTTTTTCTTTTTTTCCTTTTGCTGTTAGAGAGATGGTGGATTTATAGAACAATCATTTGTGAAACAGAGGATTCCCATGTACCACCCTATCATTAACAACTTGCATTGTTGTGGTACATTTGTTACAATTGGTGAAAGCACATTTTTATAATTATACTATTAACTATAGTTCATGCTCTAGCTTAGGGCTCACTGTATAGTGCAGTTCCATGGATTTTTAAAAATTTTATTCTAGTACCATATATGCACTCCAACATTTCCCCTTTTAACCAAATGCAAATATATAATTCAATGCTGGTTGTTTGTTTTTTTTATTTCTCTCCCCTTCCCCTGCCCACCCCTGTTCTCTACTCTCTGTATCCATTCACTGTGTGTTCTGTGTCTGCTTGCATTCTTGTCAGCAGTACCGGGAATCTGTCTCTTTGTTGCGTCATCTTGCTGTGTCAGCATTCTGTGTGTACGGCACCACTCCTGGGCAGGCTGCGCTTTTTTCATGCGGGGTGGCTCTTCTTATGGGGTACACCCCTTATGCACCCCTGAGTGGCACAGCACTCCTTGTGCACATCAGCACTGCACATGGGCCAGCTCACCACAGGGTCAGGAGGCCCTGGGTATTGAACCCTGGACCCTCCATATGGTAGGCGGATGCTCTATCAGTTGAACCAAATCTGCTTCCCTCAATGCTGTTACTTACATTCATGATGCTGTACTGCCATCACCACCACCCATCTCTTTTTGTAAATAAAGTTTTATTTAAACACAGCCATTACCTGTTTATTTACACATCATCTCTGACTGCTTTGGACCTACGATGGACCGAGTTGAATGGTTGCAACAGAGATCATAAGGCCACAAAACCAAAAGTATTTACTATCTGGCCCCTTACAAAGTTCCCACCTCCCCCAAGTTATATTATGATTCCCCCATATGCAGCTATTGAAATAATGTAATTATACCTATGGAAAGTTGTCCATGATACATTACTAAGTAAGAAAAGTGGGTTAGAAAATATTGAGTTAAGCCATCTTTGTGAAAAGAAAACATATTCACCTAAATACAAATATTTGCATAGAAAAATGAATATATTTCTTCTAGAAAGGTATGGGAAGGGTGAGAGAATAGGTGACTTTTACTCTCTTCTTGAAACTTTTCTGTTTTTTTAAACAATGAGTATAGCTTACTTTTTCATTAAAAACAAAAACAGTAAAGTTATGTTCATCTTGGGAAAATCCAGGTTACCCAACTACTCCCCCTTTCTGCGAAGACCACCTGGGTGAGCGCCGCGCTCTTCCCCCATCTCCCTCCCCTCATGTGCTGGTGAAAATGTCAGCTTTAGGAGGCGCCCGTGCCAGGAAGCATCTCGGTTTCCACAAGAAAGGGGGCTCCAACAGAGGGGCTGGAGGAGACAGTCCCCTCAGGGAGCAGCCCGCTCGAAGGGAGGCCTCCAGCTTCCGGCTCTTTCTCCTAAGCCGTGCCCAGCTCAGCCCACCCCTGCTTGGGTTTGGCAGTGGCAGGAGACTCATCACCAAGCATTGTCTCCACCGCACCCAACCAGGTAGAAAAAGAGTCAAGAGAACATTCCCTCTCCTCAGTCAGCCCCTGGCCTCAACCCTTGGGGCACCTGAGGACTTGGCGTGGCACAAAGCGCCAGGTCTCTTTGGAGACAGGAGCACGGTGTCCAAACATGAATGGCTTATTTTTAGAAAAGTCCACCATCGTGTCCTGGCTCTACTCCATTCCCTCTGACTCAACTCCCCAAACTGACTCGGTTTCAGAGGAGCAAGGTATTTTCCCCTTGCTGACACGAGCTGCCAGCACTCCTGAGCCTTCAGAGACAACACGGCAGCCCTTGGGAATCTGTGGGCCTGTGCGCAGGCTGCATCGGAAAACAGCATCATCGCTCACTCAACAGTCTGTGCCTCTGGGCGAAGTGTGGAGACTTCTACACGAAAGCTCCCGGAACCCCATTTTCTGAGGAGATATGAAAGTGGCGATCTTCCCAGCTGAGGCCCCAGCTCCGTGAGCTGGAGTAGACCCTAAGTCTAAGGAACCGAGACGGCTCCCTTTCCCCCCCTCCTCGACCTTCTCCCAGGAGCCCACAATTCCTGTCAGCCGGGGCCTGTCCCTCAGGTCTTTCTCAATGGCTTTGGTCTGTCTCCATGCTGTGGCCTGGAGACCAGAGGAATGAAAGGGGGGAATTGTTTTCTTCCAGTCAGGACACTAGAACCTGTGTCTGCTGTAACAATGGATAACGTGGGCTTGACAGGGGAGGCGTCATCCGTTTCAAGTAGAGCAGCGCCAAAAGGCAGGCTACCCTGCCTGCCAGGAAGAGTCTCGGCCCTGAGAGGGCTGGGGATCGGGTGGAGAGCAGGGCCCCGGGGTGGAGGAGACATGAGAGGGGAGATTATCTTCCCTCCCAAGGCCAGGGCTTTCCACATTCCAGAAGCAGCAAGGACACAGCTGTGCCGCCCCAGCTGTTCCCGGGCGATGAGAGGCGCAGGTGTCAGTCCTGTGAGAGCTTTGGACAGAGGAGGCCTCTGGTTCTCCTTGGCTGGCCACGGAGTTTCTGACGTGCTCCGGCCTCCTCCGTCCCAGACTCCGTGGGGCAAGTCAAGGCCTCGCCGGCCGAGGTCACCTGCTGGAGTTTCCCCTTTCGTTAGCAGGCATCAGCCTTTCCTCATGCCCCATCAAGTCGGGGCCTTTGAGGCAAGGCTCGCCCACACCTCTCGTTCTCCACCAGAGCCATTCACTGTGGAGAGAGGCCTCTAGCGGGCCACGGCCGTGACTCAGGGCGTGTCACATCCCCCGCCAGCACAGAGGCCCGTTCCCGGGCGGGGTGCATGTGTCAGGCTGCTCTGGACGCGTTCCCTGCTGCTCGGCAGGTCACGAGATCTTCCACGGCAGGCGGGCACCATACAACCCCCCCCAGGGGGCTCGCACCCCTCCAGGCTGCCCCCTGCCTTTAGGGCCTTCAGCTCTGCCTGAGTCCCCTTCACAGGACAAGGCGCTTCTCCCCCCCAGGACTGGCAAAGTCCCCGGCACCTTGGAGTCGTGGCTCGGGGACCACTCAGGACAGCCCCACGGGACTGCCCTCTCTCAAACTCCATCTCCTTGTCTGTAAAACGCTGGAGCTGGAGGAAATAGACCAGTTTCCACCCAGCTCTAACAAGCTGAAAACCGAACTGGCTTTCTGCTGTCAAAAAAGACCTGGTCCTACCGATAGAGGACCATCCTACTGGAAAGCGTCAGAATCTCCCTGGCCTTGCCCAGTGTCCTGCTGGTCATACTCGTGCTTCCCCTTCCATCACCGCCCCCACTTTTTTTTTTTGAGGTACCAGGGCCAGGGATTGAACCCGGGACCTCATGTGTGGGAAGCCAGTGTTCAACCACTGAGACACATCGGCTCCCCTGAGTGGGTCTTCTCATTTGTTTGCTTGTTTGTTTTGTTTTTAGGAGGCACCGGACACCAGTCCCGGGACCTCCCATGTGGGAGGCAGGCCCTCAACTCCTTAAGCCACATCTGCTCTCCCCATGGTTCCTCTTTGAGCCTCATAACACCTCAGTGAGGTGGACAGCCCTTAAATTAAAATCTCTAAAATTGAAATTAAATAAAATAAGAATAATTAAGTTTAAAAGTTTTTTTTTAAAAAAAAAGAAAGTTAAAATCACCATCTCAGAGAGGAGAAACAAGTTTCCAAAGGCCCCAGAGCTAGAAAGTAGCAGAGCTGGTACCGGGACCTGGTCTCCTGACACCCAAGCCGGGTGCTCCAGTCGGCAGCTCCACGCCTCCCCGTGAGGGTCTACACTGACGTAAACAACGCCGGCCGAGGGTGGAACGTCAGTCCCCTGCAGTCCGTGGATGTTCAAGTGGACCTGCTGAACCGGAAAATGAGAATGGGAAGGGGGAGCTGTTTTCCCCTGCCAATTGTTTTGGCAAACAGGGGATCAGCCAGCTTTCATTCACACCCAGACGTCTGGCCACCCCCAGATTAAACTCGGCTCCCCCGTCCTCTCCCTTCTCCCGGTGTCTCGGGGGCAGGTGCCGGCAGCATCCTCACAGCTGCCCCTCAGGGTCAGGCACAGTGTCTCACCAAAGCGTCTTCGCAGAAAGTGGAACGCTTTCGATCGAGCCGAGCCAAAAAGGAAACTCCAAAGCGAAGCCACTAAAACCCTTCCCTTGTCCTCAGACCTTGGAAAAAGCCCCAAAGCAGCACCCTCCATGGCCTGCAAGCTCTCGAGGGGAAGAAGTAGGCTGGCATCACCTCCCCACGCTGCCATTCCCACCCAAAAACGGACTGAGGAATCGCAATGATGCTCGCCATTGTTTGGGTGAACATTGGGGACCCCCCACACCCTTAGTTCCTTGTCGTAATGAGCCAGAGTTTCAGAGGAGGGCAATTCTCTCCAAGGCGCCACAGGCCCAGTGTCTATGCCAGGCGACAGGAGACATGTGGGCGGGGAGGGAGGCGCTTATCTGAGGCTTGTCAGGGTCAGCAATTGCCCAGCTCCACGGGACCCGCCCCTCATTCTTCATTCACAAGTCCCTCAGTCTGCAGAGGCTCAAATGCGCGAAGACACGGCCTTCTCAAAACATTTACATTTCTGCCCAGCAAAGATTCATGTGGCTTTGGATCCCAGAGTACACAGGTTTTCACGGGAAAACTAAGAAAGGATCCCGGTCATTCCATGACGTGTTATCCAATCTTGCCAAATTCCATTGAAAGTTGGGAGGGAAAGAATCCTCGCTTTGCCCACTGGGCTTTATTATCTTTCCGGCATCCTCCACAATCCATTTTGTAACTTCACTGACACTTGTGATTGGGGCTTAATTATAGGGAAATAGCAGTGACAGCCTTGGTCCCCAGTTTCTGCAGAGAGAGCAAAGAGAGGTCACGAGGGCTTGAAACAGACCTGCAGAACTTCTTGTCAAGGGGCCCAAGATTCATGAAAGGGAGTTGGGAGGCCAAACCAACTGGCTGACCTCAGGAGAGCCCGAGGAAGATGTTCTGTCACATGAGCTCAGCTTCAAAAACATTCCATCAGAGTCCTGTAGAGAACACACACAAGTCCCACACACCCAGGTAGGATTCGTCATCCTGTCCCTCACCTGCCACAGGGATGACACTCAATGTTAACCACTTTTGCTAGAAATCTGTGTTGATGGAAAGCATATTTCTCTATTCATGGTTCGACCCATTTTGTTCAGTTTGAAAGTCAGAACAAAGCATATGCATTTAACACACATCAATACATTAATGAATAACAAATGAATATGTACTTTTAGCCCTCACTTTGAAATAGAATTTTTTATAACCACAAGGAAGATCTGAGAAGTTCTACTGGGGCTTTTTTTACTGTCCGACCTGATGTTTTCATGCCAACAGCCTACAATAAAATGGGCCTCCTGATTGGAGATGTGGAGAAGAGGCTGAAATGGGAGTGGCAGGGGAGAGGGGATGGGGAATGAGATGCTAGAACCGGTCGTGCCATGGGACAACACACAGACCCCAGCACCCAACAGCTGAAATCCCTGGCACGAGAAGGTTTTATGTAATAAAATGTAAATTTGGAGTTGTGAAATTTTGTTGAATCCTGGAGAAGAATACACTACCAGCACTTCCTAAGGCCTGCCGGGAATTGTCCTTTCTGGGAGCAATCACCGGGGGGTTTCTCAACAGATCCGAGAGCACTCCAGGCCCTGGGAAGAGGAGCTGGGAAAGGCAGTCCTATTTCACAAATAGGGCCGCCGTCTCTGCAGTTTCAGGGTTGTCCGCAGTGACCTTCTGTTGAGTGATGGTAAATACTTGGTCTTTAACGGAGCATGTGATCTGAAGAGGCGGCCCCGGGAAGGCCGGGTTCAGAACACGGGTTCTTTCTGAGTGATGGTAGGCTTCTTTGGAATGAAGTCCTTCCAAGGGGCCACTTTTGTGTGAGGACCACATGAACCAACCCCTTCCTCTCATGCCCCATTTGTGAAAACCAGTCACGTGACACCACCTAGCCCACGAGCCACATGACCCCAGCTGGGGAGGACCAGCAATGCCGCAGAGAAGAAGAGAGCACAGGCTCTCATCGGCACTCCTGGAGGGTGGACGCGTCCCTCCTTGAACCAAGAACCAGTCCTCCCCGTGGTGCCAACAGGCAGAGAAGTGGAACAAGGGAAGCATTTCTAAAGCTAAGAGAATTCACAACCAAAATTGTTTTCTCAGGCAGGGAGAAAACCAGCAGGCCTGCCGTACCTGGATGTTCTCCTGGGGGCATGCTTGCATTTACGTAGTTACCCAAACACCAAACCTCCCACCTCGTTGGTTTCCTTTTTGGAGTCTACCCAGAATTCTACCCCATATCTCCTTTAAGCGTCCTGGGACGCCCCCAGACGGCTCTATAATCCTGCCTTGCTGATTGCTTACTGCACCCAGTTTTTCTCCCAATTGTGTGCCAACTCTACCAAGCTTCTGTGACCCGAACCAAGTGGAGAACGAGGCGGCCACTTTCCACTAGATCTCATGACCTCAGCTGGAGTTAACAGGCTTAACCTGATTTTTCCCTCTCCATGTTGTTTTAGTTCTATTTTTTGGTGCAAGTCTGTTATTATCTTTATATTTCACGATTGACTTTGCCCCTCATCAGTTTTCTCTCCAATGTTATGTATATAAAATGTCTCCCAATTTAGACTCCCAAAGCCAACACCGCAGGGGCTTCTGGGGAATGGAACTGGGTGGCTACAGGACTGCGCGGGAGGCAGATTTTTGAATCTTTTTAATGGTGAAGCATGTGAGGGAATACCTCGTCGAAAAGACTCCTGAAAAAAACTAACAATGAAAGGGAGGCGGCGACCCCAGAGAGATCTTGTTGGTGAGGAAGAAAGTGGCGCGGGCAGCTGAAGAAGAGAGGGCGCGCGCGGTCGTCAGAGTGAAGCTGTGGCTGAGGACACCCAGCCTCGCTCCCCGTTCCCTCCTCTGCCTCTTCGCGCCGTGGGGAGGACAGGTGCCTAGGCGGGGAGGGGCTCGGGGAGGGCCTGGGGGGACCCCGGCCTGACGCCTAGGCCACGGGAACTAGAGCTCTGCGGAAAGAGAAGGACGCTTAAAAAGCATTTATATAACCTTCCTCGGTAGGATAAGGAACGTCACACCTTCCTCCAACCTCCCCCACGACAGAGTCAAGAAAGGTCTACAGATGCCACCCCAGCCTGGGGAGTCAGGGGTATGTGTGTGTGCTGGGGTGTTTAGGGGGAGAAGGGGAGGGAGGCAAGGGGGGGGACGATGCTAAGCCTAGATGCAAGGAGAGGACCCGATGCACGCTCAGGTGGTTTGCTGGGCTCCGAGGCGTCTCCTCCGACAGCAGCGCCCTGGCTGCCCGCGCGGTGGCCCGCGCTCCCTGGTAAACACAAGGAACTGCCCACCTGGCAGCCCACACGATGTGGCGGCTGACGTCCTCCTCCTTTTCCTGGAGTCAGGTTTTCCTCGCTTCCCCTCCCACCTCTGCCCCTTCACGGAGCCAGCAGACGTTGGCCAAGCACACGCCGCGGGCCAAGCTCCACGCTGCCTGCAGAAGGAAGAGGTGAGCGGGCAGAGCGCCTGCCTGCACGAGGTTCCGGGCCAGCTGGGAGGACGGACAAGCAATGGGCACCCGCCCCGAGGTACCAGGACCTATGGGGACACATGGCCTTGGGGGCGGGCTCAGCCAGAGGGCAGGCGGAGCGTCCCCAGAGGAAGTGCCTGGCAGTGTCCAGGTGAGACCTGAGCTCCAAAGGGAAATGAGGAGTTGTCCCCAGAAAGAGTTGAGGGGAGGATGGGAAATGAGAAAACGGGGGTGAAGAGTTGAGAGCCCAGTGCTGTGAGGGCTGAGAAGCCAGAGAGGGTGCCGTGTGTTGGAGGGACGAAGCCACCCCAGCTGCCTAAGCACAGAGAGCACTAGGAAAGAGGTGCTGCGATGGCTCCAGAGGGGCAAACGGCAGCCACACGCTGAGGGTCCCCGGCAGCTGACTTGGACCAGCTGGTCACTCTCCCAAGGGCGGTGGGAAAGAGTTGAAAGTATCCAAACGAAAGAGGGACATGATCCAAGTAGCGTTTTTAAAAAGAACATTGTCACTGCAAAGCCTTGGAGGGCTGTGAGGGTAGAGGTGAGGAGCCCAGCTTGCCACGGCCACTGTGACCAACTGCCACAGGCTTGGTGGCTTAAAGCAACCTAGCTGGAGGGGCCGGGAGTCCAGGATCGTGCCACTGGGTGGAAACCAAGGACGCCCTGCGGAGGCTCCAGGGGACAGGCTGTTCCTTGTCCCTTCCAGCTGCTGGTGGCTGAAGGCATTCTTGGCGAGAGGGTCATCACACTAATTTCTGCTTCCAGCTTCACACTGCCCTCTCTTCCGTGCCTGACGGTTGAATCTCCCTCAGCCTCTCTTGCATAAGAACGCTTTGGCTGGCATTTAGGATTCATCCAGAAAAAAATCTATGCTAACCTCCTCATCTGGAAATCCTTAACTTTATCACAGCTAGAAGAATAAAAAATCGACCCTCTAAGGAAACATTCCCAGGTTCCGGGGAATTGGAGCTGCTGTCTGGGGGGATGAGCACTCAGCCCACTACAACCAGGGAGGGGGCTATGCGCTTCCAGGAAAGAAAGAATGGTGACTGGCACGGGATTCGAGGCAGTAGGGGTGCATTCTAGGGCCACTAGAGAAGCCCAGTGGATGGTCCCTGGGGACGGGGAGGACCCAGGACTGATAACCACAGAGCTAGGAAACACTGAGAGGAGCAGATGGGGTGGGGAGGTGGGTGTAAGACTAGTTTTAGCCACACTTGGAGAGACTAACCAAAAGCTGGGCTCAATCCTGAGATAACACACAACAGTCTTTGTTCCAAAAGGGTGGGAGAGAGACAGTGCCGTGCTCTACGTCGGCTGGCATCCCGGGTCCCCACAAAGATGAGTGGCCAGGAGATGCCTGGACCAGCCAGGAGACCCACCAGCAAGTGCTGGCCCTGCCACTTACCCATCCTCCCGGGATTCAATTGCTTCTCTGTAAAGGAATCAAATGGAACAGATCTGCATAGCCCTGGCTATGTGCTCCAAATCATTCTTAATTCTCCACGAGTATTAACTAATTTAATCCCCATAAAACTCACAGAGGTGTCATCTGAGTTAAAAACCTAAGCACAGAGAGGGCTAAGTCATTTGCTCTAGGGCACACAGCCACATTATGACAAAGCCTAAATTTGCACGCAAGCCCTCTAGCTCGATTCTGCATTCTTACCAGTACTCTATGTTGACTCTCCCTCTTTTCTTTTTTTTAACAAAGCCACTGCCCTGATTTGGGTCTCTTGTGGACCCCAGAAAATCCTGGTCTTAAAGTGAACCTTTTCCTGTGCTGTTACCCACTGCCATGTGAGAGAGGGCTCCAGGATCTCTTGCAGCTGCAGAAAGTCAGAGAAACCCCCAAGAGGCTAAGAGGGAGAGGCTAGATTCAGCAGAGCAACTAAAGCTGCAGCAATGAGACCCAAAGGAGAGTGGAGAGAGGAGCCATGTGCCTGGTTGTCACCCACAGCTGAGCTCAGGGAGGAAGGGAGCCTGGGGAAGGCAGAGACCTGCCGCCATTTTGCCGTGCCACATGGCAGGAGTCCAGGATCACCAGCGGCGAACTTTTAGTGAGACGGTACCTCTGATGATGCCTTGATTTGGACATTTTCACAGCCTCAGAACTGTAAGATTTTAACCTAATAAATTCCCATCGTGAAAGCCAACCCATTTCTGGTGTTTCGGACTGGCAGCCTTTAGCAAACTAAGACAACTGCCTCCCCAAACCAACTCCAAAGCCAATAGCAAAGACCCCAATCATTCATTCAGCTGAAGGGCGTTTCTTCTGAGCTGGATCAGGTCACAGGTTCTATTAGACCAGGTAATGCTCCTGAAGATCATTGAGATACAGAGTCTCAGCGATCAAGACCTTTCCCTTGGGAAGCGGATGTGGCTCCGGTAATAGGGCCTCCGCCCACCATTTAGGAGGACCCGGGTTTGATCCCTGGGGCCTCCTGATGAAAAAGAAGAAGAGAAAGCATGCCAGCGCAGCAAGCCAGTGCCCACGTGGTGAGCCGAGTGCCCACACGATGAGCCAGCGCCCACATGGCGAGCCAGTGCCTATGAGGTGAGCCAGTGCCCGCATGGTGAGTCAGTGCCCATGCAAGTGAGTCACACAGCAAGATGATGATGCGACAAAAGAGAGACATAGGGGAGAATCAAGGTGAAGTGCAGCAGAGACCAGGAACTGGAGTGGCACAATTGACAGGGAAACTCTCTCCACATCAGAGGTCCCCAGGATCAAACCCCGGTGAATCCTAGAGGAGAAAGACGAGAAGAGAAGACAAGAAAGAGAAGTAGATACAGGAGCTCACACAACGAATGGACACAGACAGCAAAAACAGCAGAATGGGCCCAGGCCATTCTGATACCGGTGGATCATCATCCCCACCGGGGGTGCAGAGCAGGCTCTCCTCGAGGGCAGACCCCAGATCTTTTCCCTCCCCCCCATGCACTCATGCTCCCACACCCGTGCTCGCTCCCACTCCCTCTCTCACGCACACTCGCAGTGCAGGAGGCCGCAGGACGCACAGTAGGTACTCAGCACTGTTGGTTAAATAAGTAATGAGTTGGAGGCGTTGCTCCCCCAGCCCTGCAAAGGCAGGCCTAATTATGCTCACGGCCGTCGGAGCACCTCTCCTGCTCTTTGACAGCTTCCCATCAGAAACCGCACAGTACGAAAAAGAAAAAAGAAAGCCGTTAAACCCCAGTGAATGTTATTTTTAATGAAAGTGGTGCATTTTGACTCACAGTGTTGAAACCAGATTCTAAGTGAGTCATCGGGGATCGACCACAAAGGGCCTTTATGAAGGTGATTTACAGGAGGGGTGTGACGTCTGCTGTCCCTTCGCATGGTTCACCGAGATGCTGTCAGACCTGGAGCCGGTCTGGGGCATTCGCTGCCGCGTCAGCTCAAAAGGATGCTGTGTTGTCACCAGTGGGAGTCCCCAGCCAGCCGGCGTTGCGGTCCCACCCACAGAATGGAGGCAGCCATCGCTGAGCAAGGCTGTGGTTACATCATAGCTGCGGGCTTCCAGGCAGTGATGGGGAGATGCTGGGGAGAGGTAGGGGCCATCTGCTCCTCCTGTGCGCCCGGATTCCTCCGAAGGCCCACATCCTCTCTCCCCTGGCGCTCAGGGGGCAGCCCATCTCCCAGGCAGAAGGGTAGGACTTGGAGTTGGACAGGCCTGGGCTTGAGTCCCAGGTCAAACGAGGTGGCCACAGTCGGTAACAGCCCCGCGTTTCCTCATCTTGAAAATGTGAACAATTACCCTGCCGCCCTCCCAGGAAAGCTGCAAGGCTCGCATGTGACCAGGAAGGGTTTTGAAGGCCATCGGGGGCCGTGCCAAGGTAAGCGGTCAGTAGAAGATGAAAGACTTGCCATCCGAATGTGCTTTCACCCATTGGCAACCTCTACGAGGAAGCAGAGCCAGGTGACCGGGTGACCCTGACCAGAGCTGGACGGGGATTAAATGCTCCTTCATCTCCAACCCAGAAACAGGAGTCACCTTTGCTCCTCTCTGCCTTTAGAAAACCAGGAAATGCTTGAACGGGAACAATGGAAGCCAGAGCGTACATCTGCATGTACAAGTTGACCCCATCTCCCCAGCCAGAAGGCAGAATGCCTCCTTCTGCTGAATTGTCATTCCAGGCTCTCCAGGACACTCTACTGGTGGCCCAGACTCCAGAAGATTCTTTTTAAAAAGCCTTGCTGGGAAGGACTCTTCAGACCATGTCAGGGCAATGCAGCAGGGCTACTAGTCTCTGATTGTCTGCTCAGAGTTCCCTCCAATGTAGCGGGAATTTGCCACAGAGAACTCTTGAGTTTTAAATTCCTCTGATGATATCATGGAGAGGTCGGTCAATCTGAAAGAACAGTGAACCACTGACCCAATTCAGCAACCCGGAGCCTCCTGGCCAACGAGGAACACTGTCTAGAGAGCAGGTTCGGGCATGAGCAAAATTGTGCCTTATGTGCAGTCACTGCTCGGGAATGTGACCCAAAAAAAAAATCCCCAGAGAAGGTGAGGAACTTACTAGATCTGCAAAGGAAAAGAGGGTAGAGGAGAAGAAAAGACTGCCTAGAAGAGCCGAATATACTCCACAGGTGCATAACCAGTCTCAGCCGTCAAGAACAAGGGAAAGGGGAGTGGGTGTAGCTCAGGGTCAAGCATCTGCCTCCCATGTATGAGGTCCTGGGTTCGATCCCTGGTACCGCCTAAAATAAATAAATAAAAAGAATGGGAAAAAAGGCTTTTTTAGAGTCAGACACACCTGGACTCCAATGCCATCTTTCCTCGTGTTGGTTCTGGGTCCTTAGGCTTTTTTTTTTTTTTTTTAATTGACTCTGAGCCCATTTCTTCCTCCCTGGATTATTGTTAGGATTGAGCAGACTCATGCATGTGTCATACCTACACAGGGCCTGGTATATAACAGACAATAAGTGTTGACTTCCTTCTGTGGGAGGTTTCAAAATATGACCACACATTTTTTTCCCCTTGGCAATGACTTAGCTACTACTTCCATCAAGAGATGAAGTCTATTTCCCTTGAATCTGGTGTGGCCTTGTAACTTCCTTTAACCAATAATTAAGAGTGTGTGACCTCCAAGGCTAGCCCCAGTGGCTTCTGCTTTGGCCCTCCCAGAATGATGCCCTGGGACCACCATGTCAGGAGCAGGTCTAGCTTGCTGGAAAAGGAGGAGAAGCGAGGTCTCCAACTTGACAGCCAGCATCAGCCACCAGGCATTGAGAAAAGCCACCTCAGACCTTCCAGCCCAGCTACCCCTCCAGTCAAACACAGCCAAGTGAGTGGTCCAAGATGAAACCAGAAGAGGAGCTTCCTAGCCAACCTATAAAATCATGAGAAATAATAGATCTTTGTTGTTTTAAGCTACCAAGACTAGGGGTGATTTATTAGGAAGCAAATTCTGGCTGAAATGCCTTCCTGATGCCTACCTCCAAAATACCTTGTCCTTGGCTTCGATTTCCCCCAGCCTTGTCTGGTAGATGTTTTGATGAAAAACTGAGGATTTATGGGGGCCAGGCACTGTGATCAGCCCATCATGAAGTCATTTTCATGCCCACATATTACAAAACCTCCTCAGTAAAACAACTGGCCAACATCTACCAACCTGGTTGATAATTAGCAAGTCTGCCTATTCTCCCTTTAAAATAAAACACAAATTTGACTAAATATCATCACTTTCACCATGATCTCTTGCCTGAATTATTGCAGTAGCCTCCTAATTGGTCCCCCATTTCCATTTCTGTTACCCTACACGTTGCCATTCTCCACAATGACACCAGAGTGATGTTTAAATGTAAACTAGATTGTGTCATTCGTGCATTCACTCACCCCACCAAAGTTTAATTGTTGAACAAAAATCCCTGCTCCCATGGAGTTTACATACTAGTTAATGGTTTTAAAAATCAACAATAAATTAATAAATACATAATGATAACTGCTAAGGAAAAAATGAAGCAGGAAAGGTGGGATAGGTATTGTTGGGAGATGGTGTGATTTTAGATAGTGTAGGTAGGGAATGTTTCAATAAGAAGGTGATATTTGAATGAAGATCAGAGGAATAGCAAGGGTAAAGACCCTGAAGCAGAACCATGCCTGGCACACTTAAAAAAATAGTAAGGAGGCCAGATGGCTATAGTGTAATAAGCAAAGGGAAGAATAATATGAGATGAGGTCAGAGAAGTAAAAAAAGAGGTGGAGGAATCCAGATGCACAGCACCTGGTAAGCCAATGTAAGGACTTTGGCATTTACTCTAGTGATACAGAGAGCCACTGAAGCATTTTTAGCAAAGGTGTGCATTCTAATAGGACCATTCTTCATCTTGTATTGAATATAAACGGAAGAAGTTTCTGAGATGATGTCCACAGCATCATTTTTGAATCTCTCCAATTTTCCTCATAAAAAGTAGACAGTACACATAGTAGAGGATAGAAAAACCAAAAATCCATGAACAATATGTACAGCAAAACTAGCTGAAAAGGTATCCACACGATCCCTAAAGTATAAGTGAATGGGGAAAAACTACCAACAGTCATAAGTCTTGAGTGGTATTAATATTTGTGCAAGAGGAGAGAATCATGATGTGAAAACCTGAGAATGCCCAAAACACCCAACAGGTACGCGATAGCTGAAAATGTCATTTGGAGAACAGCAACTGAAACTGGAAAGCTTTGCAGTAAAGTCTGAAGGGCTAGCAGTGTCTAAGACAGTTACATAAACTATAAGAACTAACTGAGGGAAGTGGATACAGCTCAAGCAACTGGGCTCCCGCCTACCACACGAGAGGTCCCACAATCAGTTCCCGCTGCCTCCTGGAAAAGATGAGCAAGACAGTGAACTGGCGCAATGTGCAGGCATGGTGAGCTGACGCAACAAAGAGACACAAAGAGGAAGGACCATGAGAGACACAACAAACCAGGGAGCTGAGGTGGCTCAAGCGATTGAGTATCTCCCTCCCATTTTGGAGGTCTCAGGTTCAGTTCCTGATGCTGCTGGAGAGAAGACAAGCAGACACAGAAAGTGCACAACAAATGGACACAGAGAGCAGACCGTAAACCCAAACAATGAGGGGTAGGGGAATAAATAAATAAAAACCTTAAAAAAAAAAAAAGAGGAACTAACTGACCAAAATCCCTCCAGGACAATGCCACATACTGAGAAAAACTGCTGGAAACAGAATCCAAATTGAGCAGTACATGAGACAATAGAGACAAAAGAGGGAGGCAAAGGTAAATGCCACCTAAAAGAGGAGAAGACTGAACCTGGAGATCTCAGAAAGTAAGCCACCTTATTCTTGAACACTACATGAAAACTGAAGAAGGAACCAGAAAGCAGTGAAGTTAGACAAGCCAAGTAAAACTACATAGTCCAGAAATCCAGGGAAACTAATTTCATATAAAACTTTTCAAATGAAAATTATCATAGTCAATTACCATACAAAGTTATTTAAGGAAAAAGGTAGAAGTCACAGATCCACATTCCATAAAGACCATAAAAATGCCGGAGAGACATACACCTATATCAAAACAAGCTAAAAGAACAACATAAATCAGAGCAAGCAAAACTCAGAAATAAAATGAAAGAATTCAGGAAAATACTATGAATAAAAGATAAACATCATGTCAGAAATTAAGATTAAATCAAAAAGAGACACAACTGCAGAAATACAGCAGATAATGCCTTAAGGGAAACAGAAAATGTAAAAGGGAAAAAAAATTAAATTAAAAAAATGAAAAAGCATATTCAAAGGGATTTCAGAGAGTAAAAACCATAGAAGATAAGTAAAGAAGATCCAACATATGTTTAATAGGAGTCCTCAAAGCAGAAAACCCAAGCAAGGGCCAGAACAAATACTAAAAACTATAATTCAATGAGACTTTTCCAAAATTAAGCAAAAATATGGATTTGCATATAGAAATTCAAAATCAACCGAGAACAAACATCAAAATATATTCTAGTAAAACTTCCATACTTTAAAGGAAAAGATAAAAATCCTTTGTACATCCAAGCAAAAAGACCAAGCTACTTATAAGGGAAAGGAAACCAGGTTGTCATCAGACTTTTTGGTGACCGGGAGAATAGATGGAAAGGGGACAAGGATGGAAGCAGGGAGAACTGATGGGAGGCAGAGCTTATAGGATTCGCTGATGGATAAGACATGATGGATGAAAAAAGGAAAGGAGTCAAGGATGGCCTGAGCAAGTAGAAGGATGGAGTTGTCATATCATGATATGAAGCAGACTATGGAGGAGCAGGTTTGGGGCAGGGAATGAGCTAATATTTGTACTTCATCTGTTTTAAAATGTCTATTAATAATCCATGTGAAGAGCTGAGTAGATAGTATATAAAGAATCTTGAGTCCAGTGCTGCAATCAGCTCACAATGGGTTGGCTCGAAGGGAAGGCAACACAGAAGTTTACGAGATAAAGGTCAGAGAGAGAGACATAAGAAAGGAGATAAAGATGGGACCAGGGAACTCACAGCTTCTGGAAGTGAGAGCCTCAACCCTAGTTTCCACATCATATTTATTGGAAACACCTGAGCAACTGTTTGCTATCAGACCTGCAACATCATCAACAATAATAGGGAACAACTGCAACATCTACAATAAGGCAATGTCTACAATAGAACAGGTAAAACTTCTACAATAAGGAAAAAGTAAACCAGTTTCCCACAACAGTCCAGGGCAAAGGCCTGGGTTAAAAACCTGTATTTAGAAATCATCAGTGAATGGAAGCTACTTGAAGTCATGAGACTGGTTTAAATCACCAAAAGAGTGAGTGTAGAGAATATTCCCCTGTTCAAAACTCATCACTGATTTACAATAAAACCCAAATACTTTTACTGTGGCCAAGAAAGTCCCTTTCCAACCTCATCTTTGACTACTCCCCACCTCTCTCTCTTAGCTGTCGACAAATAGGCCACCTTGCCACCCCTTGAATAATGTCATTTCCATCTCTGGACTTTTTCACTTGCTGTAATTTGTGACCAGGACATGTTTTCCCCTAATGTTTGCAAGCCTTCATCCTCACAACATTCTTTTCTCTGCTCAAATGTCAGTTCCTCAGTGAGGTCTTATGACATCTAAATTAGCTTCCCACTCCCCAATCCCACATCTCTCACTTTCTAACACCTTAAACTTCTTTATTTTTCTACCATTTATACGTTGCCTATTCTGGTTACTATTACTGCATAACAAATTACTTCAAAACTTAGTGGTTTAACACAACCATTTTATTATGCTCATGAATTCTGAGAGTCAAGAATTTGGACAGGGCACCGAGAGAATGGCTTGTCTTTGCTCTACAGTGTCTGGAGCTTCAGCAGAGAAGACTCAAAGCCTGGGAGTGGCTGAAGAGCTGGGGTCTGAAATCATCTGAATGCTTGTTCACTCATGTATCTGGCACCTAGGCTGGAATGGCTCAAAGACTAGGGCTTTGGACCAGAGGTCTACATGTGGCTTCTCCATGTGGCTTGGCTTCTCAAAGTATGGCAGCCTCAAAATAGCCAGACTTCATATTTGGTGGTACAGAATCCAAGCGCAAGTGTCACAGCAAACAAGGCAGAAGAAACATTGCCTTTTGTGACCCAAGTTCAGGAGTCTTCCACCATACTTTATTGGTCAAAGGAGTCTCAAATCTGTCAAAGGGAAGGACATAGACTCTCTCTCTTAGTGGGAAAGAAATCAAAGAATTTCGAGGCTAGGTACTGCCACAGTACCCCAGGATACAGTCTCACCTTTAAGTTGTTCTTCCAAAGCTTGTTCAAGCAACCTGTTGAAAGAATTGTCTCCTCAATGTTCCTCTCCTGACCCTCTGAATGTCTTGCTCTACCTTCCACTACTCTAGAGGAAAGATTCTAAATTCTCAGCTGCTTAAGTATATATCAAGAAGTCTTTCTTTACTGTGAGATCCTGACTCCACAAAAAGGAGAACACAGTGCCTCCCTCTTTATGGCAAGGCTTCTAAATCTGTCAGCAGCCCCTCCTCCATGATGGGCAGGTCATCTCCATTTTACAAACTGGTTCCCGATAATCCTCTGTAATTTCTTGTTAGGCCTTCTTAAAGAGATGAAGTATTTTTTCTGAACATTGAGAAAACCACCAAAACACAACAGAAGAGTTATTAACCAAGTTCACAGTCTGTATTAAACAAGTTCACAGTGGCATCTTCACAATGGCATTTGATCAAAAATAATTGGACAAGGAAAATTAATTCCAGATTGAAATAAGGAGTTATTTTCCTAAATGGAAATAAATGCTTCTCCCTCCCCCATCAAAGCCCCTAAAAATATCATCAAAATTGTTGAATAACATTAACTCGAGACAGGAAACCATATGACTGGAAATGCAGCTACCCTTGGTTTATTCATATTTACACCCACAGATTCACCTCTATCTTCAGCATGCTTGACTCAAAAGAAGAGTTGCATGCACCTAAGCACCTAGCACCAAGTTTTAGAAGCTTGACATTGCACTGAACAACATGAATTTCTCATGGGGTAAATCTAAGGCTGGACATGGAATAGTGTGGAATAATGGAATGGAAACAGGCTGAGACCACATCCCAAAAGGAGATCAAATGAAGACGCCAAGCAAAGAAAGAGAAGGACCAGAACCAAACCAGATCCCACAAACAGGCTAGGACACGGCTGGGTTGTCTGGAAGCCGTTCCCACACAGAAACCTCAGTGTGATGAATCAGTTTCCTTGGACATTGAGGGGATAAAGGGTCTGAAGCAGAGACACAGCATATTTATTCAAGCAGTGGCTGTGAGAACTGGGTATGCGCAGAGGTGGGGGTAGGAGAGAGTGGGCAGTCTGTGGTGGGGAAAAGCCACCGTGAATCCCCAGTCTAGACTTTGCATGTGGCCCATAATGCACAGGGAGAAGCAAAGTCTCTAAAAAGAAAGGTCGTGTTTGGGAGAAGCCAGTTGAGCATAGCGCTGAAATGACTGGTTGTGATACCAGAGTCAGGTATTGCAGACGAGTCTTTTTAAAATCACAGAGAGGAGAAAACAGGGATGTTTGAAAAGGCCAGCGGTAATAGAAGCACAGATCTTTTCTGTCCTATAAATCAAATTCCATTACAAACAATATCATAAAAATTTTAAAAAGTGCCAGCTCCTCTAAATAGCAATGATTTCCAAGTTCTAGATGATGGAGCCCTTATATCAAGCAATACATTTCATCACAGTGTGAAAACAATGTTTAGGCAATCTTGTATTATGCAGGACTCTCATCAGTTCTGAAAGAGCCTTGAGACTGATGGCACGCTCCTCACGCCTGAGCAGATAGTGCCAGGCAACATGTGGCACTAGATCAGAGTGGTCGACATCACACATTTTTAAAGGATGGCACTTCTTTTCTCGCTACACATTCCTCTCCTTAAAGGTACATAGTCCCACTTCTTTTCTGGCCAGCCCTACTGATGCCTGATAATCATCAAGATGCTTTGGGCCGCAGTAAGCATCTGTCCCTCACTGTGTGCAGAGACTGGAGTTCTAGGCTGCTTTCCCTTTAAATTGTCCTCATCGTGAAGAAATAGCAAGTCACAGGTGTATCACGTTTTTTTGCCTGGGAGGCATTTTTGTATGCAGTATCTCAACTGGTTGCCCCCAAAACCATGTGAGGTGAGTGTGGCACAATCTGTTCTGACCCACACACACACACTTAGCCCAAGGTCCTTCTGTCCCTCCCCTTTGGAAGGAAGGGAGCTGCTCTCCCTCCCGGCATTGCTGTGGGCCAGACCCTCCTCGTCCTCTAAGAAGACAAGTCTTTGTGGTCCTCAGGGCAGAGACGTCACATCAGTGGGCTGGAGGGACCACGTGGCTGGACCATATGGAGAGCTGAAGAGCTGGGGCTGGGAGAAAGGGCCTCGGGGTCACCAGGTCTGGAGGCCCATACGGCTGGGAGTCCAGAAAGTTCTGAAGCCAGTGCCAAGAGACAAGGAGTAGGGTGAGGGGAGTACCTGAGTGCCCAGAGAGCAAACTCCAGCCCTGCGAGCTGAGCACCTCCGGCAGGGGCAAGCGTGTACCCCAGCAGGGACTTCATGGGGGCGGGGGGGGGTGGCGAGGTGGCGCAGGCTGGACCTGGAGCGGGACGCTGCTGTCTTCCCCTGAGTAGGATCGATATCCTGCCTGTGCATCAAGTCACCCCCTCCCCTGACAAATTGTTCCATCACCCCACAATACCCGACACCTATAAGCCCTCTGGGGAGCTGGGCACCCTGGGAAGAAGGGCTGCCCCTCGTGTTCTTTAGGCGACCCCAAGCCAGGGGAGATGGGCATGGACGCCCGCTCGCCACCAGCCTTAGCATTATTTTTCCTTCTCCACGGATAACTCAGCCACTGATAACAGATGTTGAAGCTGGTGAGTGACACGCCAGTCCCCGGATCCCAAGGCCCTGTTCTTTGATCAGACAGCCTCCGAAAGGTGCCAGGTGCTCGGCCTGTATCCTCCGCGTCCCTCGCTCTCCAGCTCGGGGACCCGCACGTGGACGAAGCAGGCAAGGCCTTAAGTCAGGGGGGTGAGTCCCCTTCAGTCCCCTCAATCCCCTCGGCGCTACAAGGTGACAGGCCCCCTTTCTAGAAGGAAGCGCTTTGAATACTAAAAAAAAAAATTTTAAATCTCTGCTGGAAAGGGGTCCCCGGCAGACAGACAGACTTATGCAGAGTTTCCCGGAAGCCGCTAGCGTGTTCTTGTGGCCCCAGGTGCAGCGCCCCTCGCCGCGGCTGGGAGGAAGGGGATGTGTACATGCCGTGTAGAAGTTCTGTGCTCGGCCTGTGAAAGTGGCAGCTGCTCTGGGTTCCTCTGTCCAGGAAACTGGTGACCAAGTCAGAGAAAACTCAGACAAGGGCAACAAAGATGATTAACAAGCAAAAAAATAAAAGCACGGGGTGACCCTGAGGGACCCCGTGGCCAGAGCCTGGCGCATATCATTCCCCAGCCCCGGGCGCGCCAAGACAGAGGGACGCGGCCTCCCGGGGCCCAGGGAGCGCTGGTGGCGGGGAGCAGTGGGAATGCAGTGGAGGGAAGGATGGAGGAGCAGGAACAAGTTTCAGGCCCGTGGGGCAGCAGTGCTGGAGAGAAGGGGAAGGACTCCAGGCTCCAAACAGCAGCTGCCGGAGATTTACAGGATGAGCAGCACCCCTGGGCAGGAGGGCCCGCTAGCCAGATCCCACAGCAACAGGCAGGCACCCAAGGCTCTTCCCCTCGGCTTGAGCCAGCCACCCCGAGGGTCCAGCCTCCTGCAGGCCCCCGCTCCCGCAGTCATTTGTTTGTTTTTTTTTAAGATTTATTTTATTTACTTCTCTCCCCTTCCCCCGCATCATCTGATCTCCGTGTCCATTCGCTGTGTGTTCTTCTGGGTCCGCTTGCATTATCCACCGCCCTGGGAAACTGCGTCTCTTTTTTGTTATGCCATCTTGCTGCGTCAGCTCTCCATGTGTGCGGTGCCACTCCTGGGCGGGCTGCACTTTTTTTCGCCCAGGGCAGCTCTCCTTGCGGGGCGCACTCCTTGAGCATGGGGCTCCCCTGCGTGGCAGGGCACTCCTTGCGTGCATCAGCGCTGCGCGGGGGCCAGCTCCACACGGGTCAGGAGGCCCTGGGGATGGAACCCTGGACCCTCCATATGGTAGACAGATGCTCTATCAGTTGAGCCACGTCCACTTCCCCTAGCCACACACACAGTCATTCGATTTTTAGGATGGTAGCTCTCTCCCCAACCTCGACTGGGGAGCTTGGTCACCTGTCTTCTTCGCTTGATCTGCTGAAGTCACTGGAACCCCTTAGTGAAGTCCCATCCCTGTGTAAATCACCACCTTAGTCACACACTGTAACTTTTAAACAACGGAGGCTGTTTATTTTCAATTCTCTCGGAAGGTGAAGCATATATGCAAATCCTGGCTGAACGCAGTCTTTGTTTCTGTTGTTCTTGCATAGATACCCTCCCGACTCTCATTTTCTGCGGTAAGCTGTCATCATAGTGACGTCATTAAATGAACAGAAGGGGTGACCGTGGGGGCGGCAGCCAGGGAAGGAGGCGAAGCCTTGAAGGCTGGCCCGGGGTCATCGCCCAGGCCCAGCTGCTGCTTATCTGGGCAGCAGCCTCCGTCTCCAGACACCCCAAGTCCCCTCTGACACGCCCACTTCCACAGCCGCGGCTGTCACCGGTTGCCTTTTTGTCCCCGCCGCTCTCGGAACGCCTGCCCTGCGCGGAGCGTGCACTCTGGTTCTGTGTCAGATGCCGCCCCCTCCCTCGCACTTGCCTCTCACTTCTGCAAGTCAACAGGCACCACGAAGAAGGGAATTTCTGTTTCAGCCTACACCAAATGTTGACACTTGACAGTGTGCTTACACCCAAAAAGGCCTTTCCGGGTGCCTCCCGTCAGAAACCTTAGAGGACTGGCTTCTCAGGGAAGGGTCCGCTGAGCTCTGCCTGCTCCTCTAGGACAGAGGTTCTTGATGAGAGTTGATGGCACCCAAACCTATGAGATCCCTCACTCCTCCACATGGCTTTCTGGAAACTTGGAGAAGCCACTTAACCTTTCCAGAAGTCATTTCCTTCTGATACATCACATCTACCACTATTCCAGGCAAAGGCAGAAGAGGTGAAGAATTCTGCCTGGAAAGGATGTGCACAGCATGCCCCAACCAAGATGACAGAGTGAGACGCTTCAGGTTTCCATCCCCTCACAGAAGCTTTGAACAAGCAGCAAGAGCTGGCAGAACTATTTTTCTCAAAACTCCAGAAAACAGCTAAAAGCCTGCAGTAACAGGGTGAGCACAGAATCAAGGAAAAGGCTACTTGAAAGGGGTAGGACCTCACAGTGCCCTGGATGGCCCCTACCCCAGCCCTCACCAGCTCAGCACACAGCAAGCCCAGGCTCACGCCCAGTGTGGCCCCCTGGTCCCGTTTCCAAAGGGAGCAGAGCAGCCCTCACGCACATGCTGGGAGCGTGTATGTCTGGCTCGATCTACCTGGTGGTGGCCGGAGGACGCGCTGTCCCAGAGCTTGCCCTGCAGGTGGGAGGCAGCTCCCAGGCCTCTCCTACAGAACACCGTGGGAGAGCAAACAAGTGGCTCCCTGGGCAAGGCAGGGCTGGATGTGGACACACAGTTAGGAAGGAGAAAACTGTTCTAGGGACGAGGGGACATTCCTGGCGTGCAAACTGGAGAATTCACAGGGTCATAGGCACAGGACCAAGACAAGACAAATGCACAGAAGGCACCAGAGAGGTCTCTACCTTTGGCCTCAAGCTATTCTCCAAACACATTATATGAAAAAGCTGTGAAGAGAGCACTCGCCCAGGTCAATCTGCAAAGACAGGTTAAGGTGTCTTCTTTTTTCTTTCTTTCTTTTTTTTTTTTTGGTTAGCTCCTGGCATTCAAGGAAAACTCTGTCATAACACTAGCTGGATACAAGCTGAAGGAGAAGATGTCTCAGAGTCTAATTCTGGCAATAACATTAAAATATCAAATTTTCCAGGTTTCAACAAAAGATTACAAAACATACAAAGGCAAGAAGTGATGCCACAGCAAAGGAGAAAATTTAAGCATTAGAAACCATCAGAGAAGTGGACTTGGCCCAGTGGATAGGGCATCCATTTACCACATGGGAGGTCCACGGTTCAAACCCCGGGCCCATGCACAGTGGTGGCCCATGCACAGTGGTGATGCGCGCAAGGGGTGCCCTGCCACGCAGGGGTGTCCCCACGTAGGGGAGCCCCAAGCACAAGGAGTGCGCCCCGTAAGGAGAGCCGCCCAGCACGAAAGAAAGTGCAGCCTGCCAAGGAATGGTGCCGCACACACGGAGCGCTGACGCAACAAGATGATGCAACAAAAGGAAACACAGATTCCCGGTGCCACTGATAAGGATAGAAGCAGTCACAGAAGACCACACAGCGAATGGACATAGAGAGCAGACAATGGGGAGGGGAGGAAGGAGGGGAGAGAAATAAATAAAATTAATATTTAAGAAAAAAAAGAAACCATCAATGAAGAGGACCAGACAAGACACCCAACACTGCTTAAAAATGGTCTTAAAAATGTCCAAAGAGCTAAAGCAAAACATGGACAAAGAACTAAAGTAAATCGTAAAAATTTTTAGTTTGTAACTCCACATTTTACTTCTTGCAGGATCTAAAAGGCAAATGTATAAAATGTAATGAGAGGGAAGCGGCTGTGGCTCAGTCAGTTGGGCTCCCATCTACCATGTGGGAGGCCCTGGGTTAGTGTCCCGGGACCTCCTTGTGAAGGCAGGCTCGCCCGCACGCTGCGGAGAGCCACCCGGTCTGCAAGCACCATGGAGAGCCGACTCAGCAAGCTGACGCAACAAAAAGGGAGACAAGCAGAAACACAGAAGAGTGCAACAACGGACGCAGAGAGCAGGCAAGCTGCAAGGTGGGGGAGGGGCAATAAATTTTAAAAATAAATAAATACAGACACAGACGAGCATACAGCGAATGGACACAGAGTGCAGACAGCATGCAAAAAGCCACAAGGCAGGTAGGGATTAAAAAAAAATGTAATGCGAAATCAGTGGTTTTGGACTCAATGTATAAACGAGTAATTTGTGACAAGAATTACAGAAAGATGAGGTTACAAAAGAGTATAGGAAAAGAGTTTGTGTGTACTCTTGAAATTACATTGGTATCAAAGCAAAAGAGAATGCTATGTACTAGGATGTTAACTTTAAGGCCCATGGTAACTACAAGAAAACATCAGAGAATATGTAATTCATAGAGGCAGAAAATAGAGCACAGATTTCCAGGGGTGGAAGGACAAGAGAAAGAGGGAGTTAATGTATAATGGGTGGGGGTTTCTACTGCAGGAGATGGGAAAGTTTTGGTAAGGGAAGGTGGTGTGGGTACCACAACCTAGTGAGGTATGAGTGAATTGAATTATCCCACTGAATGGTATGCTTTGCTTGGGAGTGGCTGAGATGGGAAAGTTTACACTGCATATATGTTCTCACAATTAAAAAAAAAAAAAGCAACAAAGGAGACAATGACAAATAAAGGCAATATGTAATCCTGGACAGGCTCTAACACAGAAGGAGAGAAGGCACAAAAGGATATTATTGGGTCATATGAAAAAACTGGAATACAGACTGTTTTATAACAATGTTAGATGTCTTGAACTTGATAACTGGTCTTAAGCTGAATACATAAGTGAATATCCTTGTTCTTAGGAAATGAAATGGCAGTAATACGTGTTGAAGGAAGATGATATATACAACCCACACTCAAGTGTTCAGAAAATGGATTGATAGACAGATGGACAGATGAATGGATAGATAGATAGACTCATAGATTGATGGGTAGAGAGAATGATAAGGCAAATGTGGCAAAATGTTAAAAATTTCTTGATTTGGTTATCTGCAAGGATAAGGGGTAGATTATGTTGGAGTCCCCTGTACATAGTTTGGCTTTTATAACTGTCCTGTAAGTTTGAAAGTATTTCAGAAATAAAAAGCTTAAAAAAAAAAATAGACACAACATATTTTTGACCTTCCTATAGCACATTGTACAAATGATAAAATGCAAAGGCTCAAAGTATTGAAGAAATTTGCCCAACATTATGCACCTTGCTAAATGGGAGGATCAAGATTCAAACCCTGGCAGCGGACTTGGCCCAGTGGTTAGGGCGTCCGTCTACCACATGGGAGGTCCGCGGTTCAAACCCCGGGCCTTCTTGACCCGTGTGGAGCTGGCCATGCGCAGTGCTGATGCACGCAAGGAGTGCCCTGCCACGCAGGGGTGTCCCCCTCGTAGGAGAGCCCCATGCGCAAGGAGTGCGCCCCGTAAGGAGAGCCGCCCAGCACGAAAGAAAGTGCAGCCTGCCCAGGAATGGCGCCGCCCACACGGAGAAATGACACAAGATGACGCGGACAAAGAAGATGCAGCAAATAGACACAGAGAACAGACAATCAGGGTTGGGGAGGAAGGGGAGAGAAATAAATAAATAAAATCTTAAAAAAAAAAAAGATTCAAACCCTGTCTTACTGCAAAATCCCTGTTTTTTCATTTATCATATGTTCTTTAGTTAATCCAACAAAATGTACTTTTTTTTTGCATTCTCTCAGACAAACTCTCCTGGACCCAGTGGCCAACTGAAGGTAGCTTTATTCCAACTCCAGGTGACAGTAGCTCAAAAGAGCAATAAATGGACAAATTCCTCCAACCCTGAAAAAGTCTAGGAAGGGGTTTGAATCATGGCTGGAACAAGTGGCTCTCTTGCTAGGCCTGGCTCTGCTCTCCTTACGTTGGTGTCACAATAGGCAGGTTTTCCCCAGAGGAAGCACGTGGCTGCTGCTAACCCCAGGCTCACATCCTCATTTAGCGACTCAGAGGAAAGAGAGTTTTCTGCCCCCAAAGCGCTAATAAATGTCCTGAGACTGAGTCTCACTGAACCGGTCTGTGTGAACGTGCTCCTCCCTCAGCTAATCCCTGGCTCAGGAGGTTGGACTCTGCTAGTGCCCAGTTCTGGAATCCAAGGTCACACGGAGCCTGGACGGGGGTCACACTGTCTACAGAAAACGGGGCACAGCTGCAGAGGGAGCAAAGACACCTGGGACAAACCCAATGGCCCTGATGAAAAATTACAAGGCGGAAACTTTTAACCTGTGGTCCAGCCTTGCTCCCTCCCCTGCCTCCTCCTCGCCCCGCCCCCCCCAACTTGAGCCTCCGTCCCTCCCCTCTCTGCCCTCCCACTCCTACTTGTTCTGCTCCTACTTGTTCTTTGACCCCTCACTCCCGCACTGCCTTCTCCAGAAGCTGCCGCTGGCCTCCCTTGTCTGAGAGCAGGGACCTGCCTGGCACGGCCATGGTGTCCCGGGCTGGCCACTAAGGGTTAGAATTTCTGTTCACTTGCCTTCTCTCCCATTAGACTGAGTTTTTGAGAACCAAGACCATATCACGTTGTCTAGCAAAGGGCCTGGCACATGACAGGAGCTCAACATATCCAGGGAAAAAGGGCACTTAAGAGAAATCAGGCAGTGTAAAGCACATTGCTTATTCTGGAGTTAATTGTACAAAGATGAATGCATGAAATGATTGCCTAATTTGAGTTTTAAAATACAGTTTTTTCATGAGTGATCGGTTCATAACGACACCAAAGGAGGAATATTCCAGGCACGATTTGAGTCAGTCTGATACTCCACTCCTTTAACTTCTTATTCAGCTGGTACATTTGAAAAATAACAATAATGAATGGTTTATGATTGAAGTGCTAGAGATTAAATTGATAACATCAGGTTTAACCTTATTTTGAAAGCTGTTTTCAGCCATTATTTTAAAAGGAAACAGTAAGCAAAGGAAAATGTCCTTTAAAACGTTGCTCCGAATAACAGCACTCAGGCGCTTGCCCACAAACTGGGTGCTGACTCAATGCCACCAGATGACTTAGAGGAGAAACCACACACACAAAACACAACCTGCCCCCATTCCTTTATCTTAGTGCTTTCAATTCAGCCAATGTAGTTACAAGCTCGTAAGATCCCCACCCCGTGCCTCAGTTTCTCCATTCAGCATTTAAGGACAAGCTCACCCGGGCAGGAGAAGTCTGTGGATGTCTGGAATCAGCGAGCCCAGGAAAGCCTTCCTCGGGTTCAAAATGCCCACCCACCTGACCTTGAAATTGTCCAGCCTTTCGTCCCACTGATAAATGTCTGCCCGATGCAAATGAAGCTAGGAAAGGTCACACACAGTCTTTGAACATAAAGGAACAAAACCACTAGCAGAGCCTTTCATGGGAGGAGAAGCATAAAAGAAAGAAGGGCACCGGACATGGTTGGGGGGTGGGGGGTGGAGAGCCATGGAGGGCAGAAGGGCAGGGACCCAAAGTGAACTCTGCCGGCGTCACAGGTGCCACCGAGCTACCCTGACACCGCTGGGTAGAGACTCGCTGGAGAGAGACCAAGCTGTTTCCCCTCCCCAATCCCAAGACTGTCGACAGAAGCTGCCTGGCCCACCCCCACCCCACAGAGCCCACCCTCGGGGTCTCGGGCTCCCTGGGGCTCTCCCCTTCCTCGCTGGGGCAGGGCCATGAGGATGGCGCCTTCTCTGACCGAGGAGGACCGAAACAGCCGCCGACGCTGTGGGGACCACAGGAAGCGCTGACGTCTGGAGTGTAGCACGGCGCGGCTGTGGCTGCGCTGGTATTGTTCGGGAAAAACTGCTGAAAGCAGAAGGGAAGTCTGGCCTCTCTTGGAAGGAAGCAGAGGGGCATGGCTTAGGCACGCGAAAGCCAAGCTCAAACCCACAGCCCGGACGCTTCCGGGGGCGCGAAATGTGGACACAGGGCTCGTGAGAGCGCTGTTCCCATCCCATCGTTTTATAGGTGGGGAAACTGAGGACCCCGAGATAAAGGGACATGCCAAGGTCGCACCTAAAACCAGCCTCGGCAGGGCCAGTAAACATTTATTGGGTACCACTGGGCACTCTTTTTGGAAACTCGGTTCACACCAACCCTCCCTTAAGGGTCCTTATCTCCCCTCCAACCCCCTGTAAGTTTTGTCATTGTACCTACTGGAATTCTCTCCATGTATCCACTCCTCTTCTCCATTGTTTGTCTCACAGAGAAGGGCGTTAGCCTCCTTTTCCTGCTCCAAACCTTTTGCACACTGCAACAAGTGACCTTGTGAACAACAATCTAGGGTTCTCGCACACACCTCCCTCAGTGTTCACCTCCCTCCACCCCTTTCTTCCCCGCAGTTTCTAAGGCCGTCCTCCAGTCACCCTTGCCCCCTGCAACCTCAGGGCCTTTGCACACACTGGTCTTTCCGCACACTCTCAGCCAGGCTAATGCCACGCAGCTTCCCACGGACCACTCTGGCCCTGGGAGACCCACGAGACCAGCCTGGGCAAAGTGAACTGGACCTGGGGAGCAGGAGCCGCCGGGAGGCTCCCGTGGAAACTCCAGCATCTTCACCCGGAATCCGGCACGCCTACCCTTCTCACGGGGCCCCAGAGTGGAGCTCACCTGGGCTGTGTGCTGGAATCACCCACCCAGAGATGCCGAGTCCTCGTGTGGGGCGTCGCCTGATCCTTGGGGGTTTTCAAAGCTTCACAGGAGAGTCTCTGGTTCAGCGGAGGTTGAGCTGCCCCCCGCAGCGTGAGGAACCCAGGCGTGTCGTTTTACAGGCGCTTTTTTTTTTTTATTCATTTTTTTTAAATATTACATTCAAAAAATATGAGGTCCCATTCAACCCCACCGCCCCCACCCCACCACTCCCCCCACAGCAACACTCTCTCCCATCATCATGACACATCCATTGCATTTGGTAAGTACATCTCTGGGCATCGCTGCACCTCATGGTCAATGGTCCACATCATAGCCCATACTCTCCCACGTTCCATCCAGTGGGCCCTGGGAGGATCTACAATGTCCAGTGAGTGTCCCTGAAGCACCACCCAGGACAACTCCAAGTCCCGAAAACGCCTCCACATCTCATCTCTTCCTCCCATTCCCTGCACCCAGCAGCCACCATGGCCACTTTTCCCACCCCAATGCCACATTTTCTCTGTGGACCTTGGATTGGTTGTGTCCATTGCACATCTATTTACAGGCGCTTTGTGCTGAGGTGCGCCAGGCATGCGCCCGTCGCTGACCTGAGCCCGCTGTGGCTTGTTTTGTGTAGGTCTCACCACAGCTACTCGAGGGAGGGATAATTATCTCCATTTTATTGCAAGGAAAATTAGGCTCAGAGGTAAGAGGCTCACTTGAGGTGCCTCACGCAGCTAATGGGGACAGACACAGGGGGCGAAGCCAGGCGCGTTGCTTCCAGAGTCCACGTTCCCACCGATTCAAAACGCTTCACCAGGAAGAGGACTTGGCCCAGTGGTTAGGGTGTCCGTCTACCACATGGGAGGTCTGCGGTTCAAACCCCAGGCCTCCTTGACCCGTGTGGAGCTGACCCATGCACAGTGCTGATGCGCGCAAGGAGTGCCCTGCCATGCAGGGGTGTCCCCTGTGTAGGGGAGCCCCACGCACAAGGAGTGCGCCCCGTAAGGAGAGCCGCCCAGCGTGAAGGAAAGTGCAGCCTGCCCAGGAATGGTGATGCACACACAGAGAGCTGACACAGCAAGATGACACAACGAAAAGAGACACAGATTCCTGTGCCGCTGACAACAACAGAAGCGGACAAAGAAGACGCAGCAAATAGACACAGAGAACAGACAACCGGCGGGGGGGGGAAGGGGGAAAGGGGAGAGAAATTTTAAAAAATAAAAAATTAAAAAAAAGAACAATGTTAAAAAAAAAAAAATGGACTCAGAGAGCACCCCCCAGGTTTCCGTCAGGCACACAGGGACTGCCACCTTCATGCTCATCTCAGCTCCATGTGCCATCATGAAGGCGCCCAAGAGAAAAGAACCCAAAGCACAGAGGCATGTCTTTAGTTGCTAATGTCAGACGCTGCAAATGCCACAGATGATGCCTAAGCATGTCCTGCCATCGTTGTAAACAAACTGCAAAAAGCCTTTTAAAAAGGCCCGAAGCGTGACTGTACAAAAATCAGATTTGTCTATGAACTTCCCGAGGGACCCAGGGAAGGACACATTGCTTAATTGATTCCCTCTCCTTTCTCAATAAGAAAATCTGGTTCAAGTTCGTATCTAGAGCGACGTGAAACCTGTAGAGGGCAGGTGCGGGGGCGTTCGGGTGCGCAGCTGGTCCTTGTCAGGTTCCAGGGCTCCGCTCAGGCGCTGGCGGTGAGTGTGTTTTGTACTTTAGCCCTCACCAGTAATTCAAAATCCGATTAGCTATAAAGAGATTTTTTGTTGTTTAGATAATTTCTCGCCTTCATAGAAGGCTTTCCTATTTTCAAAGCACTTTCACATACCTTCTTTCACTTGTGTATCTACTGTATAAAGTCTAAAAAAAAATTTCATTATCACTTCCCAACATTGTTTTAAATGAGAAAAATTTTAAATATATATATATAGAGAAACTTGAAGTTCCTTAAGGACATCCTTGACATTATCTTTTACGAGATCAGCAGAGTAGTGAGCACAATTAGGAGCTAAAAAAGTGTTTCTTGAGGCTTCCATTTCCAGCCAGCTTTTTACATTGAGGACACTTGCCAGGCTTAGTAACTTGAGCTCTTGTTTCCTAGGCCTTAAGAAGTACAGGAAACAGGAGACAAGGTTGAGAGTCAAATAAGAAATATCCACAGCCTGTTACAAAGCTGGTCTCACATGTCTTCTCCTCTGTGTCTGTGTCTTCCATTCTCTTTTTTTTTTTAAAGATTTATTTATTTTTATTTCTCTCCCCTTCCCCCGCCCCCACCCCAGTTGTCTGTTCTCTGTGTCTATTTGCTTCATCTTCTTTGTCCACTTCTGTTGTTGTCAGCGGCAGGAGAATCTGTGTCTCTTTTTGTTGCGTCATCTTGCTGCGTCAGTTCTCCGTGTGTGCAGTGCCATTCCTGGGCAGGCTGAACTTCCTTTTGCGCTGGGCAGCTCTCCTTACGGGGCGCACTACTTGCACGTGGGGCTCCCCTACACGGGGGCACCCCTGCATGGCAGGGCACTCCTTGCACGCATCAGCACTGCGCATGGCCAGCTCCACACAGGTCAAGGAGGCCCGGGGTTTGAACCGCAGACCTCCCATGTGGTAGACGGACGCCCTAACCACTGGGCCAAGTCCGCTTCCCTCCATTCTGTCTTTTATAAAACATTTGTCATTGGATTTAGGCCCACCCAAGAGGATCTTCTCATAAGATCCTTAACTTAATCACATCTATAAAAGTTCTTTTTTAAAATAAGGGCATATTCTAGGGTCCAGGACATGGACATATCTTCAGGAGGCCACAAATCAACCCATCTTTCTTTTGAGCGCTTTAAAACATGTTTGAGAGTTGGAAGCAAAAATTGTAATACTTTCTGACATGCTTTTCAATGTATGTAGATATATACATATAACATAAAGAGGGAGGGTGAAGGGATCTATATAACAAAAGCATGATAGAAGCATAAATTAATGATACAGAAAATAAGTCAATGAAAGAGAAACAAAAGAGAAGATCAAAAAGTTATTCGAGAAGACTAGTAAATGGGGGACTGGATAAAGACACATACAAGGTCCTGGGTTCAATCCCCAGCCCCTGGTTCCTCAAAAAAATAAAATAAAATAAAAGCATGGCCCCTCTATGTGCTGTCTACAAGAAACTCACCTTAAATTAAAAAACATAACTAGGTTGAAATTGGAAGGCTGGGAAAAAATATACCAAGCAAATAGTAACCAAAAAGAGAGGTGGGGTAGCTATGCTAATATCAGATAAACTAGATATTAAGTCAAAAAATGTTACGAGGGGAAAAAATGGTCATTATATACTAATAAAGGTGTTAATTCAACAAGAAGATGAAACAACTATAAATATATATGCACCTAACAGCAGAGCCCCAAAATATATCAAGGAAATATTGATAGATTTGAAAGGGGAAATAGACAGTTCTACATAAATAGTAGTGGGCTTTAATACATGCTTTCAATAATGAATAGAATATCCAGAAGTAGATCAATAAGGAAATATAAGACTTGAATGATAATTGAAACCAAGTGGACCGCACAGACATAAACAGAGCATTTCACCCAACAACCACAGAATACACCTTCTTTTCAAGTGTACATGGATCATTCTCTCAGGTAGACCTTATCTTAAGTCAAAAAACAAGTCCCCATAAATTCAAAAATATTGAAATCATACAATGAACCTTCTCTGACCACAATGGAATGAAGGTAGATAGCAATAACCAGAGGGAAAAAATGAAAACTGGTCAAATATGTGGAAATTAAACAATGTTCTTTCGAACAACCAATGGATTAAAGAGGAAATCACAAGAGAAATTAGGAAACATACTGGGGTGAATGAAAATGAAACTACAAAGTGCCAGAACGTATGGGATGTAGCGAAGGCAGAGCTGAGAGGAAAATTTATAGCTCTAAATGTCTACATTAAAAAAGAAAGAGGTCATAACAGAGACCTGACCTCAAAACTGGAAGAACTAGAAACAGAACTACAAACTAAACCCAAAGTGAGCAGAATAAAGGAAATAAAGATCAGAATGGAGATAAATGAAACAGAGAGTAAAAAACAATAGAATCAACAAAACCAAAAGTTGTTCTTTGTTGTTGTTTGTTTGGGCTATTTTTTCTTTTTGGTGTTTTTTGTTGTTGTTGTTGTTTGTTTGTGTGTTTTTTGAGGCACCAGGGCCACAGATTGAACTCCAGACCTCACATGTGGGAAGGCAGAGCTCAACCCCTGAGCCACGTCATCTCTCTGAGTTGGTTTTTCTGTTTGTTTGCATGTTGTTCGTTTGTTTTTTTTGTTTTTTAGGAGGCCCCAGGTACCAAATGTAGAACCTCCCACGTGGGAAGCAGGTACTCAACCACTTGAACCACAACCACTCCCAGGTATTTTTTTTTTTTCAGACAGTGATAAAATTTACAAGTTTTAGCTAGGCTGATGAAGAAAAAAAAAGGGGGGGGAGGATACAAATGACTAAAATCAGAAATGAAAAAGGGAACATTACTACTGATCCCACTGAAATAAAAAAAGGAATACAAGAGGAAACCATGAACCACTGTATACCAACAAATTAGATAACCTAGATGAAATGGACAAATTCTTAGAAACACAAACTACCTACACTGACTCAAGAAGAAATACAAGATCTCAACAAGCCAAAAACTAGTTAAGAGATTAAATCAGCATGGTAGTTTAAAACTGTGTGTACCCCCTGAGAATCATGTCCTTAAAGCTGGCCCATTCCTGCGGGCGGGAACCTACTGTGGGTGGGATCTTTTGATTAGGTGACTTCAGTAAGGTGTGACCCAGGATGGGCCTTAATCCTCTCACTGGAGTCCTTTGTAAGAGAATGAAATTCAGGTGAAAAGACAGAGGAAGGCCCTGAAGCAAGGAGCTGGAAGCAACAACACCCAGAAGAGACAGGAGAGACCAGCAGATGCCGCCATGTGCCTTGCCATGTGACAGAGGAGTCCAGAATCCCTGGCAGCCAGTCTTTAGGAAGAAAGCATCACCTGATGATCCTTGATTGGGACATTTTCATGACCCCAGAACTGTAAGCTTATAAGCTAATAAGTCCCATTGTAAAAGCCAACCTGTTTCCAGCAGCCCAGGAGACTAAAACCATCAGTAATCAAAAATCTCCCAACAAAGAAAAGCCTCAGACCAGATAGCATCACAGGGGAATTTTACCCATTTTCCAAGTAAAATTAACACCAGTCCTGCTCAAAATCTTCCCAAAAAATTGAACAGGAGGGAACACTGTCTAGTTGATTCTATAAGGCCAACATTATCCTCATAACAAAGCCAGATAAAGATACCACAAGAAAAGAAAACTACAGACTAATATCTGTTATGAATATAGATGCAAAAATCCTCAGCAAAATACTAGCAAACTGAATCCAATAGTACATTAAAAGAATTATATGTCATGATCAAGTGGGATTTATTCCAGGTATGCAAAGGTGGTTCAACACAAGAGAAGCAATTAATGTAATATATCACATTAAAAGACTGAAGGGGGAAAAACCACATGATCATCTCAATTGATCCAGAAGGAAACATTTGACAAAGGCGGCACTCCTTCTTGATAACAAACACTAAGAAAACTAAGAATAGAAGGAAACTTCTTCAACATAATAAAGGGCATATATGATAAACCCACAGCTAACATCCTACTTAATGGTGAAAGACTGAACACTTTCCCCCTAAGATCAGGAAGAAAACAAGGATGCCCACTGTCACCACTGTTATTCAACATTGTACTGGAAGTTCTAGCCAGAGCAATTAGGCAAGAAAAAGAAATAAAAGACAGCCAAATTGGAAAGGAAGAAGTATAACTTTCCCTTTTGCAGACAACATGGTCTTATATATAGAAAATCCTGAAAAATCCACAACAAAGCTCCTAGAGCTAATAAGTGAATTCAGCCAAGTTGCAGGGTACAAGATCAACACCCAAAATTCAGTAGTATTTCTATACACTACTACTGAACAATCAGAAGAAGAAATCAAGGGAAAATTCCATATACAATAGCAACTAAAGGAATCAAATATCTAGGAATAAGTCTAACCAAGGATGTAAAGAACTTGTACACTGTAAACTACAAACCATTGCTAAAAGAAATCAAAGTAGACCTAAATAAATGGAAGGACATTCTGAGTTCATGGACTGGAAGACTAAGTATTGTTAAGATGTCAATTCTACCTAAAGCAATTTACAGATTCAACATAATCCCAAGCAAAATTCCAACAACCTTCTTTGGAGAAATGGAAAAGCCAATATCAAATTTATATGGAAGAGTAAAAAGCCCCAAATGGCCAAAACCATCTTGAAAAACTAAGAACAAAGTTGGAGGATTCACACTTCCCAATCTTAAAACTTACTACAGTCACCATAATCAAGACAGCATGGTACTGGCACAAGGACAGACAAATAGACCAATGGAATATAATGGAGAGCTCAGAAATCAACCTTCACACTTACAGCCAATTGATTTTTGACAAGGGACAAATGCCACTTAATTGGGAATGATTAGTCTTTTCAACAAATGGTGCTGGGAAAACTAGATCTTCATTTGCAAAAGAATGAAAGTGGACCCCTATCTGACACCATATACAAAAATCAACTTGAAATGGATCAAAGACCTAAATATAAGAGCCAGAACTATAAAACTCCTAGAAGAAAATGTAGGGAAGCATCTTCAAGACCTTATACCAGGCAATGGTTTCTTAGACTTCACACACAAAGAATAAGCAAAAACAGAAAAAAGAAGAAAAAAAAAGATAAATGGGGCTTGATCAAAACTTTAAAATTTTGTGCCTCAAAGGACTTTATCAGGAAAGTAAAATGACAATCTACACAATGAGAGAAAATATTTTGAAACCTCATCTCTGATAAGAGGTTAGTATTCTTCAATTCAACCACAAAAAGACAGACAATCCAATTTTAAAACGGGCAAAAGACTTAAAAGGAACATTTCTCCAAAGAAGATAAACAAATGGGCAAAAAGCACATGAAAAGATGATCAACATCATTACCCATTAGGGAAATGCAAATCAAAACTAAAATGAGATACAATTTCACATCTCTAGAATAGCTACTACTGAAAAAATGGAAAATTATAAATGTTGGAGAGGATGTAAAGAAATAGGAAAACTCATTCATTGCTGGTGGGACTGTAAAATGTTATGGCTGCCATGGAAGATAGGTTGGCAGTTCCTCAGAAAATTAAGCATTGAAATATCATAGGACCGAACAATCCCACTTCTAAGTATATACCCAAAAGAACTGAAAGAAGGGACTCCAATAAATATTCACACACCAAAGTTCACAACAACATTATCCACAATTGCCAAAAGATGGAAGCAACCAAGCATCCATCAACCAATGATTAAGCAAACTTTAGAGGCAGACTCTAGAATATGAGTTACTAGGAGATGGATTAGGGGGAGAACAGAGTTAAAGTTTAAAATGTATAGACTTTCTATTTGAGATGATGGAAATTTTTAGTAATGAAGGGTGGTGAGTATAGCATAATGTTGTGAATATAATTAACAGCACTGAATTATAGATTGAAATGTAAATAAAAGGGAAATTTTAGGTAGTGTGTATGTTACTAAAATAAAAAATTTAAAATAATCCACAGCATTGCACAACACGAACAGGGGACCCTAAGTTAAACCACGTATTACAGTTAACAGTAAAATTATTTTTAAAAGTGCTTTCATTAATTGTAACAAATGTTCCACATCAATGCAAGGTGTTAATAATAGGGTGGTATACAGGAACACTGTATTTTATGCACAATTGCTCTGTAAACGCATAACTTCTCTAATTAAAAAAAAAGGCCTAAATAAATGGAGTGATATGTCATGTTCCTAGATGAGAAGGCTCAGTATGGCAAAGCTGTCGATTCTCCCCTGGGTGAGAGGAAAGGGCCCGAGCAGGGGTCCACGTAGATAAAGATGCACTCAGCAAGGAACGTCAGAAAAATCCAGGAGAGTAACTAGAATTGAGAGCCAGCTTTCAGCTTTTGTTCAGGTGTCCATTTTTAGGTGATTTTTAAGGTGCTTTGTGTTTAAGATGCTGGATGTTTTTCTAATGTAGTCTTTTGGTTTCTCTTGCTCGGTATGCTTGATTCCACGTTTGGCCTTTTCTCCCAGAGTGTCTCATCTTCAGTTTGCAGAAGGCATAGGCAGTGCAGACTGTACAAAGAGACCTAGCCTGCTGGGGGGGGGGGGGGGGTTGCTCATGTATATGTCAGGTATCAGGCACTACATGTGCATTATTTCAAGTAATCCCTCCACTTGAATATGGACTAGGAGGTACATATTACTGTCCACATTTATATATGATGAAACCAAGGCCCAGAAAGGTTAGGTCACTTTGGCCAAGGTACACAGCTAGTGAACAGTGATTCAGACCAGGTCTGTCTGCCTGCAGAGCCTGAGCTCGCTTTATTACACTCCGCTGCCTGTTGGGAGCAGGTGGCTAGACGGTGAGAGTGGTGGGGAGCTAAAGAGAGAAGGAGGTATATCACAAGCCTGCACTAAAAATAATACCCTGAAAGTCATATGCCCACATGTCGTCAGTCCCCAATCTTCCTTCCTACTCCCCTGCCCAGCGCTCGACTCTGCCTGTTTTCCCTCCGTCTGCCCTTGTATTCGCGTTTAACTTGATGTGAACTACTGAAGGAATCAGAGAGGTTTCCTCTCCCTAGGAAAGCGGAGGACCCCGGGGGAAAGGTGGGTCTAGAGGGAACCAGGCAGGGGCTCAGACCTGTGGAGTGAGACCTCTCCCTGAGAGGGCAGATGTGGGCAACAGCCGGGAAGCTGGGGCAGAACAACAGAGGAAAGAAACCCCTGGAAAACTGATGTGGCTGGGGAAGGGGCTTGTGTGATGTGGCCACACCCACCTCCCTCCCCTAGTTCAATCCCAGACTGGTCCAGAGCAGCTGAGCTCAGCTCAATCCTCCCCAGGTAGCAGCCCGCAAGCAGATCAACTCGAGAAAACCTGCCCGAGGCTGTTCCCGAATCTTCCTCGGTTCCTCCCCGGATTACCCGAGCAGAGCAGACCAAGACCTTTTCAGAACACGCCGTCATCTGAGCCAACGGCACTGTGGCCTGTGAGAATCAAGAATTCGACAAGTTGGTGAATATGAGAAGACTCAAGGAGCTTTCTATCAAGTCGTTGGTGGGAGTTTGGAGATGGTAAGAGGAGAGGAGCGGGGGGGAAAAAAGAAAGGTTTCAATGGAGAACAAAAAAATCAAGGCCTGCCGACAGATCCCTGAACAAGGTAGGCCTTTGTGGACTTTGTCATCTTGCACAATGTCTACTGATAACTCGGCAATTCCTTCTCGTACCCGCTGCAGTTTTCATAGGTAACCTCGGGAGCAAACGAGCTTCGTGTGAACGGGCAAGCCCCAGTCTTCAGGAACTGCCCAGGTCTTCTGATTTTTCATTCCCTCTTCCAGAGGCCGAGGCCCCTTGTCTTTACCGCTAAGGTGGAAGAAGGAGATAAAAGGATTTATTATCTGAAATGTTCCAAAACCTTCCAAACAAAGCTGTTCCATTTTCTTTCCCCTAAAAGCTGGGCCGCATCCGGAGAGATGAGAAGTGCATTTTCTTGGCCAGCCAGCTTGTCTGCTGAGTTCACACAAACACTGAACCCTTATCAAGGGGCAATCTGCTAACCCGCAGAACAGGAAATTGACAGCTCAGCCCCCGAGGTGCAAAGTTGGAAATCCTAAGATGGAAGAGCATCTGCATCATTTGTCACCAGAAGGCCACACTCACGGCGCAGCATCTGCATTGCCGCATCCCCCGCTGCCGTGGCCTCTGTGAGCACAGGACAAGGCCAGCTGCCCAGGGAAGGCCCAAATAACCATCCATGAGGACCCAGAATTCCTGTCAGCACCTCCATTCTACGGTGTGAATTCGAAAAAGGAGCCCCAAACTCCCCTAAATGAACACGACCTGAGGCTCAGGAGCAAGGCGAGTCGAGCAGAGGATGGTTTAGATTTCAGCCCCAGGGGTCGCGTCCGTGGACAACCTGAATTCAGGCCCCAATGGACACGAATGAAAGGCCTCAACCCGGGGCAGCATCAACCACTAGAAACTCCACGGCAAACATGGCAGGATTTTAACAGGGACACTTGGGCACCAAGGTACATTTGCTGTGCAATTCCAGGGGGGGCTTGTCACAGGGAATGGTGAAGGACCCGCTGTACCCCACTCGAACTTCCTCACGCCTTTGGAGAACATCAAGAATCAACTTGTTGAGACAGGATTTTGAAGAGAAGTCTGTGTGTGTGAGAGAGACGGGTATCTGTGGAGAAAGCTGTGCTTCTCAAAGGAAGGTGGGGGCCTGCCCCCTCACCTCAGACTTGCTAGGGGGTTTCCGTGAGGCGCCTCAGAGAGCTTACAACGCGACTCCTTCTAGCTGAGGGCGTAGAAGACTGGGGCCTCTTCACCAGCCAGGAGACCCAGAGCAGGGCAGGCCGGAGTGGGCTGAGGAGCCACCAAGGGCTTAACCCCCAGAGGTTGGAAATGAGATGGGGAGATTATCCTGGATTATCCTAAATGCCATCACAAGTGTCCTTATTAGAGGGAGATGAGACACCGGAGAGGAGAAGGCAAGATGACCACCGAGCCAGGACTGGAGGGATGCGGCCACCAGACGCCATCTTCCCTCCGCCTTGGGGAGCCCGGAGTGGAGAGGAGTGACAGCAGAAGAGCGGAGAAGCCAACCTCCTTTCTCAGGCAGATTTCCAGCCCTAAAGAGGCCTAAGCTAGAGGGACAGAGAAGTGAGGGCTGGTAAAGTTTGGGATGGTGATTACTCTCTTGGCCTGGGCATTCAAATTCCAAACTGAGACCTTGTTTTCCACTCCAAGTGACCATTGGACTCTCTGTTTCCTAAGAACGGTAGAAAAATCAGAGCTGGCCAGCATTTTCATTGCAAGGCCAGGGGCGCGTTAATCCCATGAATAAATTTTCAAAGGATAAGACCAAGTTCACGGCTGCATTCGGAGGGCCTCAGGCATCAGGCGCGTTCAAGACACTCGTTGCGCAGACGCTGGTGAAAACATCTCGGTGGAACCGAGAGTAGCTGAGTTCCCACGAAAGGAAAAAATGCAAATTTGTTTTCAATATCACTTTCAGGCTTTCTGAGCGGAGCCCCCCGGCCTGGGGTGACTGGCACTGACGTCAGCCCACCTTAGCCAGCTCAGAGCAGCTGCTCGCCCCCTCCCCCGCCCAGGCCCCCGGTGGGGATGACGCACTGGTTTAGGTTCACAGGAGATTAAAAGTATTTGCTGTCGCGTCCGTAATTCACAATCCCCGATATCACTGGGACCAGGAACACCGAGCAAGAATTACTTACACCCCACCTCAAAAGCAAGAAGGGCCCCGGTGAGGCCGGCACCTGGGCTAGGGGGCTCCGACCCAGGGCTGGAGCTCTACCCCATCTACAGGGGGCTGCCCGTGGCTCACAACACATTTGTGTGCGGGGTGCAGTTTTGTGGGGTGAGGGCGCTGGAGCAGGGTGCACTTGTCCGGCCTCACAACAGAAGAGCCTCGAGATGAGGACACAGGCTCCCGGCGCTCGGGGGCTTTCCCAGGACGGTGCAGGGGGCGCTGTCGGGGCCCTGCCGCAGCCCGGCAGCCCCAGCACCTGGCTGCACCTGGGATCTTCTGGTTCCTTCCAGCATCCAGGATGAGGCCCTGGCAGGGAAACCCCAGCTCAGGTGGTCCCACAGCACAACCTGTTCTTTTCCAGAAATCCTGGCGGGATTTGATCTGGGTTCACTGGGCCACTCCGTCCCTGGCACGTCGGAGGATAAATGTGCATCTTTCCAATGTGGCACTCAGACTCATTCTCGAGGTGACAGCTGAACCTCCATTAAAATGGGAGGCGACAGGAAGAGAATGTGGCTCAACTGATAGAGCATCCATCTACAACATAGGAGGTCCAGGGTTCAAACCCCGGACCTCCTGACCCATGTGGAGCTGTTCCACGCGCAGTGCTGATGCGCGCAAGGAGTGCCATGCCACGCAGGGGCGTCCCCTGAGTAGAGGTGCCCCATGCGCAAGGAGTGCACCCGGCAAGGAGAGCCACCCCACATGCAGAAAGCACAGCCTGCCCAGGAGTGGCGCCACACACACACGGAGAGCTGACGCAGCAAGATGACGCAACAAAAAAGAGATGCAGTTTCCCAGTGCCGTCAATAATGCAAGCAGACACAGAAGAACACACAGCGAATGGACAGAGAGAGCAGACAAAGCAGGGGAAGGGGAGAGAAATAAATAAATCTTTAAAAAAAAATGTGAGGCAACAGAAGAGAATGGAAACCTTATCTCCTTCTTCTGTTCAGTCCTAGGATAGAGCTGCCTGCCCTGACTAAGCCACTGAATTGGGAAAGGAACTTGCGAGAGGGGGAAGGAAGGGTCGGGAAGATGGTTGGAGTGCACCGTTGTATCTCCCTGTGGCTTATAAAATACTCGCAATAGGGACACGCTAGCTCGCCGAGTGGTGCCACCAAGGCAGCGCCCCCTCCGAGTGCGCAGGCTCGTGGGTGGCAGAGCAGGCCCTGGCGTGGGGCTGCCTGTTTGGCTCCTCCTCACTAGTGGCTGGTCCTGGACAGCCCTGGACACGGGGCAGTGCCAGGCTCAGGGCTAATGCTGGAGGTTGAGGAGCTGCCGCCCAGCCCCACCCCCGCCTCCCCCATCTCTCCTCCTGGGGAGGCCGTCCCTACCCCCCTCCACCCCCAAGGCGGGCGGTGCCCCTCTTCTGAGCTCTAGCCTCCTCTGGGCCCCCAGGAATCACGCGCAATGGCAGTGGGTCGTGTCGTTTCCCACCAGACAGTGAGCAACTTGAGGGCAGGCACCTTGCCCTGCCTAAACCCAAACAGCATCACCACATATGAGGGGCCAAAAAAGGTTTCTCGGTTGAACGAGAAGCTCCTCTGATGCTCCCCCCATGGTCGTCAGAAAGCAAAAGGTATTTCTCACTGCGAAGGAGTCAGAGTGGAGAGGGGGCTCTTCCCTGCAGAAGCTGATCGAGGAGCCCCTGCCAGGAGAGAAAAGCCCAGCACTTCAGGACCCGGCAGGAAGGAGTGCCCGGAGAAGTGAACACTCAGTGCCTGGAGGGGTGGAACTGAGGAAGACGGACAGAAGGATGGACAGATGGGTGGATGAACGGAAAGGTGGTTGGGTGGACAGAGAGATGGACGGAAAGATGAAAGGGTGGATGAACAGATGGATGGACAGATGAGTGGACAGATCACTGATGGATGGATGGCCAGTCGCAGCACGCAGCTACAGATGTGCCACCGTCACGGCCATTTTCTGAAGGAATAACTCCTTGAAAATCAGGGAATGACCCTGTGACAGTCTGTCCCTCAGCCATACTGGTGCCGTATCCTGGAAGAGGACTATGCAATTGCTGGAAAGGGACCAGGGTTCTCCCAAGAAAAGAGGAAGGAGGGAGCAAAGCATTCCTGGGGTTCCAATTTGAGCAGAGGCCTTGGCTTGCTGCTTTCCAGGGAACCCCTCGTTCAGCCAGCAGGGTGGGCTCAGGGAGGGCTCTGCTGCCCAAGGAAAGTCAGCCCTCCCGCTTCCGCCTCAGGCCCGTGGAGGGGGTGGAGGAAAGATGCTGTCATCAGCGGAGGGAACGGGAAAACTGCTTTTGGCCCTGCGGTGCACGGGCCTCGGCTGGGCCCTTTACCATCCGAACAGGCCTGTGTAATTCTATGCATCGTTTCTCCACTAATATTTATAGGAGTGAACATTTTCTTTGGCAGCTGATCACAAACCTCACAGACTAATTTTTTTAAATGATTCCTGCAGGAAGACTGAGCTGGACGCCTGTTGCCCCGTCCTCCCTGCCGCCAGCACAGAGAGGCTCTTCTTGGATAAAGAAATGACTGAATCCTTCATGTGTGTTTGATCTTGGGTGTTCCTAAGCATTATCCAGATACTCTGTAGTTTATTCTCCTAGAAACCTCCTAAAGAAGTGGGCAGTAGGACCTGCAAGATGACATGAACATGGGGAAAGAAAGAGGGGAGCTCAAAGAATTCAAGTTCCTCAGGCCAGGGGAAGGAGTCATTCTGGAAGCAAAAATGGATTTGAAAGCCGAGAGGGGCCAGCAGAAATGAGTTCCTATCAGGCCCAGACCGTTTCCCTGCAGGAGCCACCTCTCTGCACCAGGTGGCCTGCAAAGCCCCTGCCCCCCCAAGGGAGGCACAGGTAGCCCATCAGCTCCCCAGCAACTACTGGGCTACACCCAGTGATTTAGGGATAAGCCGGGCTCACCGGGACTTTTGCTGGCAACAGCGTTTCTTTTGAAGAACTAACTGGATGACTGGCAGTGTCTAGGCCTAATGGTGGCCATGTCTTCCGGTCCGTGGGAAAAGTCTACCGGGAAGTAAAGCGAGCCCCGAGGAGAGCAGACACAAGTGATGGTGAGAGAGGAGCCGTGACGAGGTCACCTGAGCCCTTGGACCCAGCCTTGCCCAAAATCCCCTTGTCTTCTCCCTGACATGAGACAATCAATTCCCCTTTTATTCAAAGCTGGTTTGGCTTGGGGTTCTGTCCTTTGGGCCCAAGCACCCTGACGATGCCATGAAGACGATAATCCTGAGTTGTGCTATAATGAGGTTGATGGATTTTCATTGACCCTCTGTTCTCACCATGGTTACGTCTGACTAATGGCCTGAGAGGTAGGGGCTGTAACCGAGAGATAGCATCAAGGGAAACTGAATCCTCCTCCTTTACTTCAGTTCTAAAGTTCACTTGAATGAAACCAGCCACAAGTCCTGAAACGGGATGAATCAGGGTATTACCCCCCGAGCGTGCAAGCCCAGGGCCCTCCTTGGGCCCGAGGGAAATACAGAATGGACGGTGCCAATCACAGATCAAGAGTGGAGATTTTTATTCTCATCAATCCATGAGTAAGGATAGCTAAACATGTTTCCCTTTCTGGGGTCTGAGTAAATCCACAGGTTGTGTGGGTTCACAGCTCAGACCAAATGCTCTGAGTTGGGGGTCTTTTCTGGGGGGAGATAGACTATTTAAAAAAGAGAGAGAGTTGTTACTTTTTTTTTTAAGATTCTTTTTTTTTTTTTATTTCTCTCCCTCCCCTCAGTTGTCTGCTCTCTGTGTCCACTGTGTGTTCTTCTGTGTCCGCTTGTCTCAGTGGCACGGGAATCTGTGTTTCTTTTTGTTGCGTCATCCTGTTGTGTCAGCTCTCCATATGCGCGGTGCCATTCCTGGGCAGGCTGCACTTTTTTCACGCTGGGTGGGGCACGCTCCTCGTGCGTGGGGCTCCCCTACGTGGGGGACATCCCTGCATGGCACAGCACTCCTTGCACACATCAGCACTGCGCGTGGGCCAGCTCCACATGGGTCAGGAGGCCCTGAGTTTGAACCTTGGACCTCCCATGTGGTAGGAAGACACCCTATCCATTGGGCCAAATCTGCTTCCCAAGAGTTGTTACTTTTAATGGATCTTTTATTCACAGCTAGAAACCTTTCCTCAGGTGTGGATGACACATGACCACCTGGTTGAAATGCTGATAAAGGAAGGCATGCCAAGTGGCCAAGAGAAGTCTAAGTGCTGAGCCTGGAGGAGGCTCAGGTTGCCGACTGCACACAACCAAAACAGACGCAGAGAAATGGTGGCACCCGCAGAAAGGAACCGAGGGCGAATTTCACCCCCCGAAAATGCTGAACGCTGTTGAATTAATACGGTCAGAACAACAAAATGAGGTTTTAGAGTTCTTATGGTCAAGTTGGCAGTGCCGTCATTCTCTCAGCAAACATCTATTGAGCCGTTTCCACCCACCAGGCTCTAAACTACTCATGGAGCTACAATTAAAACGGGATGTGCTGCCTGCCCCCGGAGCTCCCAGGCCCGGAGACACACAGGCACACCTGGCTGAGCAAATGCTGTACAGCCGCAGGAGCAGTGCGAGAAGGGGACGCTGCACCAAAGCTTAGTGGGAAACATTCAGACGCTGGCATCACCCCCCACAGCCCTGGACAAATACGAGGCCCAAACACTGCTGGCTCTGGGACCCAGACTGACTGATTTAACCTCTCTAAACCTGTTTATGCCCCTTGAAAATGAGAATACAGGCATACCTTAGAGATATTGGGGTTTGGTTCCAGACGACCACAATAAAGCAAACATGGCAATAAAGCCAGTCACACGAATATTTTGGTTTCCTAGTGCATATAAAGTTATATTTACACTACACTGTAGTCTATTAAGTGTGCAATAGCATTATCACAAAAACAACATGCATACCTTAAGAAATACGTCATTGCTAAAGACGCTAACCATCACCTGAGTCTCCACAAAGTCGTCATCTTTTTGCCGGTGTAAGGTGTCGCCTTGATGCCGAGGGCTGCTGGCCGATCGGGGTGGCAGCTGCTGAAGGCTGGGATGGCCATGGCGACTTCTTAAAACAAGACGATGAAGTTTGCCGCACCTGTTGACTCTTCCTTTCCCAAAAGATTTCTCTGCAGCATGAGCTGCTGTTTGATTGTATTTTACCCATAGTAGAACGTCTTTCAAAATCGGTGTCAGTCCTCTCAAACCCTATCGCTGCTGTATCAGCTAGGTTGCTGTCACACTCTAAATCCTTTGTTGTCATTTCAACAAGGTTCACTGAGTCTTCACCAGAAGCAGATTCCATCTCAAGAAACCAGGCAATAGGGAGGTCTGGGGGGGCAGAGGGCAGGGCCCGTGGGAGCAGTCAGGACATACACATTTTTTTAAAGATTTATTCTATTATTTATTTCTCCCCCCTCCCACCCCGTTGTCTGCTCTCTGTGCCCATTCTCTGTGTGTTCTTCTGTATCCGCATTCTCGGGCGGCACCGGGAATCTGTGTCTCTTTTTGTTGTGTCATCTTGCTGGGTCAGCTCTCCATGTGTGTGGCGCCACTTCTGGGCGGGTCACTCTTTTTTCGCGCAGGTCGGCTCAATGTGGGGCACACACCTTGATCTTGGGGCTCCCCTACATGGGGACACCCCTACATAGCATGGCACTCCCTGAGCGCAGCAATGCCACTCATGGGCCAGCTCACCACATGGGCCAGGAGGCCCTGGGTTTGAACCCTGGACCTCCCATACGGTAGACGGACGCTCTATCAGTTGAGCCACGTCTGGTTCCCAGGACACACATTTATTGATGAAGTTTGCCTTCTTGAATGGGCATGGTTCATGGCGCCCCAAAATAATTACAGTAGTATTGTCAAAGACCACAGGTCTTCCTGGCAGATATGATAATGATGAAAAAATTTAGATATTGCAAGAATTACCAAAATGTGACACAAAATGAGCTCAGGCTGTTGGGAAAACGGCGCAGATAGACTTGCGGGTTGCAGGGCTGCTGCAGAGTTCCAATTTGTAAAAAACGCAGTATCTGCCAAGCACAATAAAGTGAAGTGCAATAATACAAGGTATGCCTTATTAGTGCCTGCCTCACAGGATTGTCATAAAGAGTAAAGAGAACATAGAGCAAAGGGGGTTAGCCTAGTCTGTGACTCAAAGAAAATAATAAATGTAGGCTATTATTAACTATACCCAACAAAGTCAGAGAAAGTTCTACAGAGAAGGTAATATTTTAGATGAGTCTCTTTTTTTTTTTAAGATGTATTTTCTTTTTTTTCTCATTTACCTGCCCCCCTCCCCCAGCTGGTTCTGTCTGTACATTGCTTACTCTCCTTCTCCAGGAGGCACCAGAAACCGAACCTGGGACCTCCCACATGGGAGGCAAGTGCCCAGTGGCCTGAGCCATATCCACTCCCTATGGGCTGCAGTGTCTGCTGGCTTGTGGCATCTGCTTGTTTAGGTGTCTAGCTCGTCTTCTTTAGGAGGCACCAGAGCCCAAACCCGGGACCTCCCATGTGGTAGGCAGGCACCCAACTGGCTGAGCCATATCTGCTTTCCCTTTGATGATTCTTGAAGTACCTCATTTCCAAAGATAAGGACACCTAAAGTAGCAGGACATCCTTGGAAAACATCAAGGAGTCCGAAGTTGCTGGCTTGGGGGACACATGAGAGAGAAGCAGCTGGAAAAGAGGGTTCAATACATGCTAGTCAGAGTCTGGACTTTATCCTGTAGGCATGTGATCAAATGGTAATGAATTTGGGAGTCCAAGAGCTGAGTTCCACTCTTATCACAATTGAGTAAATGAGCTTAGGCAATGACCGGCCTCTCTGAGTATCAGTTCCCTGTCTCTTAAGTGGGGATAATAATATCCACCCTTGAGGGCTTTGAATGGTTTAGATCAGTGATCAGAAAACTTTTTCTGTAAAGAGTCAGAAGTTAAATATTGCTGGTGGAGCCAGCCATACAATTCTGTTGCAATTCCTCAGTTCTGCTGGTGCAACTTGAAAGCAGCCATAGATAATATATAAATGAATGAGTGTGGCTGGGCTCCAATAAAACTTTAATGGCCAAACTGGGTGGGTTGGAGGAAAAATATACCAACTGTAAGATACGGACTGTAGTTAGAAGTATTTTTTTTTCCTCTCCCCTTCCTTCCCCCCAACCCCGGTTGTCTGTTCTCTGTGTCTATTTGCTGCGTCGTCTTTGTCCGCTTCTACTGTTGTCAGCGGCATGGGAATCTGTATTTCTTTTTTTGTTGTGTCATCTTGTGTCAGTTCTCCATGTGTGCGGCACCATTCCTGGGCAGGCTGCACTTTCTTTCACGCTGGGCGGCTCTCCTTACGGGGCGCACTCCTTGCGCATGGGGCTCCCCTACGCAGGGACACCCCTGTGTGGCACGGCACTCCTTGCACGCATCAGCACTGCGCATGGGCCAGCTCCACACGGGTCAGGGAGGCCCGGGGTTTGAACTGCGGACCTCCCATGTGGTAGACAGACAGACACCCTAACCACTGGGCCAAGTCTGCTGCCTTTTTTTTTTTTTGAGGTACTGGAGGCTGGGGATTGGACCCAGGACCTCATATGTGGGAAGCCAGCACTCAACCACTGAGCCACATCAGCTTCCCTGAGTTGGTTTTTTTGTTTGCTGTTGTTGCTATTGTTTTCTCAGGAGGCACCGGGAACAGAACCCAGGACTTCCCATGTGGGAGGTGGGAGCTCAACCACTTGAGCCACATCCGTTCCCAGTAGTAATATTTTGACGATGCTCTTTCATAGTTTGTAATGAATGTTTCACAATGCAAGGTGTTGGTGGTGGGGGGATGTGTGGGAGCCCTGCCTGATGATACACCTGCTTGTTTTGTAAGTTCGCAACTTCTCCTACACACTTTTTATGTATGTTCACGTGTGAATGATATACTTCAATAAAATTTTATGTAGAAAAAGAACTTAATTGGCCAAAACAGGCAGCTGGCCAGGTTTAGCCTGAAGCCAGTGGTTTGCTCACCCTTGGTTTAAATTAAAAACTGAACCCGAAATCCCCTAGTGCAACGCCTGGAACGGGGTCTTCCTTTTTATTTTTACCCCACCCCACTTTTTCTGAATGCCAACAGGTTGTGCTTCTCCTGGGTCCTTACCTCATGCCCAGTTGGCCCAAGACATTGCTCAATGATCTGAAGGCTACAGCAGGCTCCCTCAAATTCAGGGGCTCTTAACCTTTTTTGTTCCACGGACCCCTTTGCCAGTCAGGTGAAAACCACAGATGCATTTTCAGAATGTAGCGGCAGGTAGTTTCATGACACTCAACATCAGCATATCTTTAATTTAAAATTTAGAATTATTCAAAATTATGTTTTATAACTTTCCAATAATTTCAATATCTGATAACCCGACATGGTTCAACATCTGTTCCAATGGTCATTTTCAGTCAACATTTAGAAATGAGTTTTCCCACGACATCATAAAACCACCTCTGCCAGCCTTACCAACCTTTTTGCAGGCAGTTATCCACCACACTCAGAATATGCCACATCAAAATAAAAATCATGCTGAGTCCACGCTATACTGTGTATTATTTAATAAATACATCACACCTGCACCAACATGTCCCCACGAGGCTGTTTTTTTTTGAATGCTCAATTCAAGTTCGCGGACCCCCTGCAATCTTTCCACGGGCCCCGTGGGGGTCCATGGACCCCTGGTTAGGAACCCCTGCTCTAATCTATGCTCAAGAGACTACAGAGCATAAAGATAATTTGTTAAACAGAATGAGAACTGCTTTGCCAGGAGAGCTGAGTGTTTTAGTAATCAATCAATCATCAGGAGGAACTCATTAAGTGCCTGGAGCTGTGCCACGAGGAGCAGTGAGGCTGCGAATTCATGGAAAGCTCGGGGTTAGGTCCCTGGGTTCTAGTCCCAATGTTACACGGGTCTAGTCGTGGGCAGCCCTTGAAAGTCACCGTCTCCATCTCTCACTCTGCACAGCTCAACTGGCACGCAACTCTGCCTGGGCAGCAGAGGGCTGGCCAGGAGGGCTTCCTGGAGGCGGCCTTGAAGGACGTCCACGTGGATCGGCAGCCAGGGCTCAGGCTGGCATTGCTTACAGGGGGGAGCAGCACAGGCCACGGTGCTAAGCAGGGACGGGTGGTCCTGGCTACACCCGGTGTCTCGGGCAGGGGACAGGGTGGGAAGCGTGAGATGGAAAGAAGGAGGCAGCGTTGATCGAAGACTCTTGGTATTTTTGCTATATTGCTGGAAAAAAGCATCTCTGGCCCGTGTGTAGGTCAGGAGTTGAAACCTCAAACGGCGACAGGGGCTGGACAAGTGGACTGGATGAGCCAGAGGCAGAGGTGACTACAGGGGCAGACCGGAAACGACTTAGCTGCAGGTACCTCTCGTGTGTGGTTTTACAGGCTCAGAGTGGCAGGTCTGCTTTAAAAAAAAAAAAAAAAAAAAAAAAATTAAACTTAGATTTGTATATGAGAGCTCCTAATTTTTAAAAAATTAGACATGACTGATTTTTTTTTTATTTTAACATCATGCCGCCAAACAAAACACGGTTGGCCAAGTTCTGCCCAAGTTTCAGGTACACACCCCGCAGAGGGTGAGGCTGATTTTAGGAAGCGCTTCGGATAGCGTGCAGAGCTAAAGAGCAAAGCTGAGGACCGCTCCAATGCAAATAGAACCTGCTTCAGTATCAGACCAACTACCAGCTTCACCTGGAACTAGGGGTTCCAGATAAAATACTGGACACCCCCATTAAATTTGAATTTCAGATCTATAACAAATAATTTTTAGTATAAGCATGCCCAAATATTGCATGAGACAATACTTATACCAAAAAGATAGTATTCGTTGCTTAACTAAAATTCCATTCAAATTTACCTGGGCATCTTGTCCATTTCTTTGCTAAGTCTGGGGGCTCTCCCTGGAACCCCATCCCACGCGCAGAGCGGTCCTTCCCAGCTCCATTAAGCAGTTGCACTCCACCATCAAGGGCAGGAGTTTCCTGCTTAAGGACAGTTCAAGTGCAGACGTCAAAGGAAAAAGGGAGCAAATTTACTTTGCGTGCCTGCCACATGCCCAGAACGATAAGGGGTGATTTCTACTTCTAAATCCAGCCCTGCCCTTCCCCAGCCGTGTGAATTTCAGCCTTCGGAGCCTCAGTTTCCTCATCCCTTAAATGGAAATGGGAATTCCTATCTCACAGAATTGTCACAAGGCTTAAAGGGAACAAGGGCTGTAAAAGCACAGCACACCGCCTCTGACACCAGGCGGACAAGCACTGAAAGTTTGCTGAGTGGGAAGTGAAATGCTCGGACCTCAGAACGATGATGTGTCTTCCTCCTGCACCTGTCACCAAGCCGAAGCCTCTCTGGAGGCCCGGGGCCTGGGCAGGACCCGTGGAGGGTGCCGGCTCTGGGGGAGGCAGGGAAGAGCAGAGGTGTCTAGCACCTGCTGGAGCCATCTGAACGACGGCTCGAGGGCAGCGCCAGGGCCCTGGCTTTCTATGCTTTCTGGGTTTTGAGCCACGCCTTCAGAATCCTCCTTCTTCTGTGCTCTGCCACCGTCCTTCAGTGTCATGGCAACCACTGCAAGGAGCACAGACACGGCTTCTCATGCCCTCAGAGCATTTTGGAGAGGGGCTCGGAGAGCCACGGAGCCCGCTGCAGCCACCCTGCCCGCTGCCCGACAGCGGCCTCTTGAAAGCCAGGCTCCCACCCAGCAGAGCTGGGAAGGGCTTCACAGCATCGCAAGGCCCTGGGGTGGGAGGTTTCTCATTTGACCCGATTCCTTCCCCAGACTGCTTAAAGGATGACAAAGAATGTCTGTGCCTGTGCCACAGGGACGCGGAAGGCAGCCGCTTCTCCCATGCAAACTGCCCCCCACACACACGTTCATAAATGCTTTAAACCTGCTTCCCTTGGAAATAACAGTGGAGGGAAAAGTCTGCACCGACTGTGTATCCCCCCTCAAGCGTGAACTTTGCCTTCTCTGAACAGTCGGCCCAGACATTCAGCCATTCAAGGAGGAAATGCCACTCTGGCTCCCACGGTACCCTCCACCCTGGCAAAATCCGTGGCACATGGCAGGTACTTGATAAACATTTCTTCTTTAAATCTTAGAAAGCTATCTTCATGATAGAGTTGACGCTGCAGTCTCGAGGCAGCATTTCTTCTCCAGGAAACCTGTTTTTGCTCTTACAGCCTTCAACTGATTGCGTGACGCCCACCACATGACCATTTTTCATTTCAGGTCAACCGGTGGTAGATGTTAACCACATTCACAAAACACTTTCCCAGGAGCATCTGGCCAGCGTTCAGTCAAGCACCTGGCTGCCGTGGCTGAGCCGAACTGACCCATAAAATTAACCTTTCCAGTCCCGCCTCGTGAGATCACGGAGTGCACCCAAGGGCTTTTCAAGCACCTTGCAGTGTCAGCTTCCTACGTTCTTTGAAAGGGTTACATGTTAGAGAGGTCGCCTTGCAGTCAGGGAGTCACGAGAGCGTCAGCATATCTCCCCGTCTTGAAAAGAAAGGACGACCCCTTTCAAGCATGTTCCCATACAGATGATCTTCCCTGACCAGGAGCCAGCCGGGAGTGAAGACAGGACTCCACTCCTGGCCACCCAGGAAGAGAAGGGAGGCTGGGTGCTCGGGTCCAGCTCCCCCGCCAGGTCACCGTGGACCATCAGGCAGAGCCTCAGCCTTCCTGGCCCCAACCGTGTCTATGAGTTGGACTACGTAAGGGGCGTTTGGAAAAAACATGCCAGATGTCCGCAATGGACCACAGGTAGTGGTGATATCTGATGATGTTCTCTCATCTTCTGTATGAGAATGATCCACAACGGTGCGGGGTGTGGGTGGAGGGGTGATGTATGGGAATTCCGCACGTTATGCATGATTGTTTTGTAAACTCACAACGTCTCTAATTAAAAAACACATATTAAATTGGACTGCATGCCCTCTAAGGTCCTCTTCAGCTTTGAGGTCCTAGGATCATGCGGAGGTGCCCAGCTCATCTCCCATCCTCAATGCTTTGGAGAACATAAGCTACACCTAGGTGGGCTTCCTCGATACTAGGCATTATATTAAGCACTTTATAAAACTTCGACTTAATCCTCACAACAAATCTTTGGGGTACGTGCTATTATAATGCTGATTTTACTCAGGAGGACACTGCCGCTTGACAAGGTCAAGTAACTTGTCCAAAGTCACACAGCGGACGAGACAGGGCCAGTAACGAGACCCTGAGATCTCTGGAGGCAAAGTCAAAAGCTCTTAACTGTTTCTCACACTGTTGTTTCTCACACTGGGGTCCATGGACACATGTGACCTGCAAGGTCTGCACGAGATCGTTTTCACTTTATCTTTTCTTTCTGTTAATAATCTGAAAAAAATGAAAGTTTTCAGTGGATTATCTGGAACTGCGCCTGGATGTTGGAGCTGGCATCTTTTTTGTGTTCGCCATCGGGCTCCAAGGAGCTCCTCAAGAAACCACGTTTAACTTTTAACGTTGGGTGTCTCGGAGTGGGTCGGCAGACCCTTCAAAGGCCACTGATGTACCTTGGGGTCTCAGTGTTCTTGGATTTGAAAAATGCTCCTCTAGGAACAGGAAGAAAAAGGAAAAGATAGCCCTCCCCCTACCCCCAAAAGAGAACCATTTGAGGGTTCAAAACTTTTACAGACTTGCATCAATATTCTTCCCCGTGAAAACAACTTCGAGGTAGCTAAAGATGAGAATAATTCTATTTGGCGCTGCGTTTTTAGGCACCTGGGTTCGTTTTCACCACAACCACCCCCAGGAGACCCCAATGAGACTGGCCTCCTTTCAGAGGTAAAAGAAATGCAAACTGGTCACTCTGTAAACCTGTGTCAAGTCCTGATTTTTAGAAGCCTGGTTGGTGGTCCCTGGACCCCGCACCCAAGCAGGGGCCGGCCTAACTGACCCCTCCCATATTCCAGGGAAGGGCAGGGCCGGGGAGCTCATGGGTAAATGGAGCCCCCACCCCAGCCTGGGGTCACCCACCGTGGGAGGGGCGCCCTCCCTGCTCGGTGCGCCAGTGACACATGGACAGCATGCAGTGCTCTCACTGATGTTCCTAGAAGCATGGAGAACCAATTTACACCATGCTTAGAGGCTGAAGAGGGAGCTACGAAAACTAGACTTGCGCTGAAGGCAGGGAGGGAACCCAGCTACAGCCCTCTTAGATGGAGGGGAGGACTTCTGGAGAAGACACCTTCATTCTGTTCTCCCTCCCTCTTTCCACAAACGGTGCTCGGGGCTTGAGACCTGTATGTCACGTCCAGTGCAAGAGGCTGGCTCCCAAAAGACCAAACCAGATGGCCCGCTCCCCAAGAGTAAATATACCGTTCCCTGGGCCACACAACCTCCAAAATAGCCCCACCCTATGGGGCAACTCTTACCCACCGGCGAGCACAGGGGCCCAGAGGAGGTGGCCCTGCTCTCCAGGTGACCCGAAATGACGCGCCTCACCTGACAGGCCCAGCTCAGGCAGACGCTTGCCCCAGACAGGCCTCTGATCTGGAGGGGAGCAGAGCCAAGCCGCAGGGGCTAGGCCGGCTGGAGACCACCCAGCCACACCTGCCCTGGCAGAGCGGGAAACTGAGAACACACCTGGGAGCCAGGCCTTCCCACGCTCCATCTACCCAGCCTCGCTCCCCAAACCTTGTCGGTGTTCCCTGCCTGGCAACTTAACTTATGAGTTTTTTATGGTAATGAACTAGAGCTGAAACAGCCCGCACTTCATGAAGAGAGCTGAAACATGCTAATCTCCCTCCACCATCTCCAGTGCCCTTCTCCTGCAACTACCTGCTGCAGCAGGGTTCCCGCAGATTAATTGTGGCTGCAGAGGACATGGGGCGCTGATTTGCATTCACCTCCGACTCTAAGCAGCTAACATCAGGCCTGCAAGAACCGGCCTGGGTCAGCCTGTCGGCCCCAGCTGCTTTACCTGCGAGACCCTGGCTTTGGCGGCTTAGCCCAGCTCGGGGCCCCTGCAGCGATCCGGTTACCTGCTCACTGTGCTTCGCACACCTGATACCCTCTCAGCCTCCCCACCTGCCGGGCACAGGAGACGAGGCCCCAGGCTCCAGGCGTGGTATTTAAGGGGCCTGATTGAAGCGTTCCAGCCATACCTGGTGAGCTCAGCGATAACCCTCAGAGCCACCGCTTTTCCCCACCCAGTCCCAGCCTCTTTCAGGTGACCAGCTCCAAGTGGAATTTCCAAGTTTGGCTGGCTCAGGCGGAAGCAGCCCCACCTCTGGGACCAGAGAAGGCCAGACAGATTCTTGAACGCAGGGGAGTGATAACAACAGAATCACTGGCGTTCCCGCCAGAAGATAGAAATCATCCGCTAGGCCTGGCCCCCGGGGCATAGGGCCTGAGTCGCGATTCTCAGGTTGCTCGGGTTTTCAGAGCTGCTGGGCTGTTTGTCCGCCTGGGCAGGTAACAGGCACCTCCTTGTTCCGAGAACAGGAAAGGTCTGTAGTCCATACATTCATATGCAAATGAAGTTTACCCGGCTAGGTTCGGGAGCACCTGGGATAGGGTTGCAGGCTTCTCTTAGCTTATTCCAGTGTTCTATCGCAGGGGGCTTAAAGAGAAAGTACCAGACCTTCTTTTATAAACGCAATATAGTGATGGGTTTAAAGGTTAGATATAGAATACATACGAACTTAGAAAAATTAAAGTAAAAATAAATTGGGGTATCAAAAAATGAAAAAGCTTTGATTTGGATGTTTCACCTTTCATCACTGCAATAGGTGTTGCCCTGTATGTCCAGTGGCAAGGCAAATTTCAGAAGAAATTGCAGCATCGATGTGGAGAAAGTAGCCACGGTAGCTGCTGATGGTAGGAGAGGGAAGAAGAGATATGATGTGGGGGCATTTCAGGACTTGGAGTTGTCCTGGGTGGTACTGCAGGGACAGAAGCTGGACATTGTGTGTCCTGCCATGGCCCACTGGGTTGACTGGGGGAGAGTGTGGACTACAATGTAAACCACTGTCCATGTGGTGCAGCAGTGCTCCAAAATGTACTCACCAAATGCAGTGAATGTGCCACGATGATGAAGAGGTTGTTGACGTGGGAGGAGTGGTGGTAAGGGGGTGGGGGGTATATGGGAACCTCGTATTTTTTTAATGAGAGGAAAAAAAAAAAGTACCGTTTGCCTACAGTGGCTGACCTACCAAAAAAACCTCTCACTGAGCGGTGTTTTAACAACCACCACCAAAAAACCCACATTACTTTTGCATTCGGATGTGTAGGCTGTCATTAGGGGCTTTGGATTCTAACGCCGTCCTGGGTGAGCCTTTGATCATATTAGGTGTATTGTGTATTTATTGAGGACACATTAGGTGCCCCTACGTTTTCTTTGGGAAAGGGGATGAGCCTCTCTGGGCTTCTAGCTGCGCTGAGGGCCCCTAGGGCTTCATTGGCACTTCTTTAAGGGCGTCTAGCTCCCCACCCTGCCGTCCCTTCTTACCCGCTGCGGAGGGCCAGGACGAAGCCTCAGGTACGTTTCTCTACCCTGGGCCAGCAGAACGCCTGGCTCAGGAGGTACTCGGTAGCCTTCAGGGTGGGAGGGAGAGTGAAGTGTACATGGGTGGCTAAAGAGCAGAGTCTAGCTCTTTTTTTTTTTTTAAGATTTTTTTTTTATTTCTTTTTTATTTCTCTCCCCTTCCCTGCCTTCCCACCACCCACCCCCCAGTTGTCTGCTCTCTGTGTCCATCTGCTGTGTGTTCTTCTGGGTCTGCTTGGATTCTTGTAAGCAGCACTGGGAATCTGTCTCTTTTTGTTGCTTCATCTTGTGTCAGCTCTCCGTGTGTGCGGCGCCATTCCTGGGCAGGCTGCACTTTCTTTGGCGCAGGGCAGCTCTCCTTACGGGGCGCACTCCTTGTGCATGGGACTCCCTTATGCGGGGGACACCCCTGCATGGCAGGGCACTCCTTGTGCGCATCAGCACTGTGCATGGGCCAGCTCCACACGGGTCAAGGAGGCCTGGGGTTTGAACTGCGGACCTCCCATGTGGTAGACGGACGCCCTAACCACTGGGCCAAGTCCACTTCCCTCGAGCTCTTAGATAAAGCCCAGCCAGGGAGAGAAGGCCACCGCCACCTGGGAAAGCCATCCAGGTGAGGACAGTCAGCAGAGGCGGTGACTACAACCATTGAGCCACCTGAATATGCAAAACAGTCAAACATCTGCAGAGGAACTTGGCGAGAAACAAAGAGCATATTGTCTCACCAGTTTATAGAGATCTTCCTGAAGGAGAAAAAAAAAAGACTGAGGACCCAGGTGGCGTAAGCAATGACTAACTCGGTTAGCTATTACAGGAGTTATACAAATTGGCTCCAGGGTAAAGTGCTCTCAGGTGTTACTCCCCCAACAGGTGGCTTCAGAGCGGACAGCAGGGACAGCAGTGCGAGGCCCCAGTGCCCCAGGGACAAACACTGACTCCAAATGCTGCTCCAGGCCCCGCTCAGGGCTGCGCAGCCAGGTGCCCCGGGCCTCAGGAGGCGCTTTTCATCTGTTGGCTTGAGCCGCTGCCAACACCTGCGAGTGGGCTTCTGAGAATGTGATGATGGCAGCCCCCCGCCTGGAGCGGCACTGAAGGGAGATGGCCTGGCCCGTAGCACCACCCCACCCCCACGCGGGTGTCGCCAGCCTAGGACGGAAAAGTCGCCCAAGCACCATGGCTTTTGCTGACAAATGCACTGGGCCAAGCGAGCCCACTCTCCAACCTACACCTGGCTCCATCCCATAACCTAATGGAGACATCCCCCAAACAGTGCCGTCACCACGCCCCGAAAGGAACAGTTGCTAATGCCCTTAACCTTTTCAAGGGAAACTGCCTTCTGGCCAGCGTGCCTTGCCTTCCTGCACAGTGTCGGCACAGCCGCAGGGGCACGTGCACACACATGGGCACATCAGCCTGTGGGTGTACTTGCTAGAGGGCTCGCATGCTGGCAGGCGTGGCGCAAACTCTGCACTGCCTTGTCGGCTCACGCTCGGAATGCTCTCGCTTGCATCATCCCAGCACATCTTCATTTCCTGAGCGAACGGGAGCTCAGAGAGGTTAAAAGTCAGCCAATGACAGCCAAACCTCAAGCTCAGGGCTTGTGATCAAAAGAGGAAATTTGAGAACAACTCATTCTGGAAAAGGGGAGAACACTACCATGGCTCTTGGGTCTCTCCCAGATTTTTATCTCTGTCCAGTGTTCATTGTCAACAAGATATTCAGACTCTGAAAAGGCCCGAAAAGGGCCAGGCCCAAAGACTTTTGCTTCTTTCTACTTATCCAGAATATTTGAGGTCTCAATCCAACAGTAGTTCAAACACAGTCATGAAGGGTCTCCCTTATGCTATGCACTGTGCTAGGAACTGGGTTAAAACATTTCCTCTCTGATGAAACTGAGAGCGACCAAGTGTACAATTTGGATGGCTTGTACAAGGAAGGGGACCGGATGACACAGTGAGCTCTGTGGTGTGTGATGGTCTGTAGTTGACAGCATAAACACAAGAATGTTCTCTCACGAACTATAATAAATATACAGTAATAATACATGGTGTTAATAATAAGACGGTGTGTGGGAAAAACACACCAAATACAAGCGATAGACTATAGAGAGCAGTATGATGATGATGTTCCTTCACCATTTGTAACATGTGTCACAACAATGTAAGGTGGGGCGCTATATGGGAATCCTGTATGGTAGGCTTGATTGCTTTGCTAACTCATGACTTCTCAAATAAATAAATAACTACAGTTCCTACCCTCAGGATGTTGATTGTCCAGGAGAGGAGAAGGAAAACACATAAGGACACTAAAGTAATGGAAAAATGAGAGACAGTTCAGAAGAGTAGGAGTGATTCTATCTTAAAGGGAAGGTTGGGGAAAGCTTGATAGTTGTGGTGATATCAGGTGAGGGTTTTATGGGATGCGTAGGAGTTTGTCAGGCAGCTAGGCATTGGGAGTTACTCCCAGCGAAGGGAACCATAGCTATCAAGACAGTGGCATGACCAGCAGGTCGATGTTGGAGAAATGCAAGCCGCTCAGCATTGCTAGATCACGTAGCGGCTTTCCTACTCAAGGCCAGAGACATAAACGGGGACTCAGGTCATGTGGCCAGCCTTGCAGGCCAGCTAAGTGCTCGGATGTGACCCATAACAGATCAGGAGTCATGGGAGCGTCTAAGCACAGGAGAGCATGGTCAGATCTGCACCTTAGATAAGTCACTCTGCTCACGGAAGAGTTTTAAAGGTGACGAAGCAAGGAGACCAACTAGACCAGCTGATGCCACAGGTCCAGCTGGAGAATGTGGCCTGGAATGGGGCACCTGAGATGTCGAGGAGATGGTAAACGCAGGCTATAGTGACAGAACGTGGAGGGGAGGGGGAGTCAAGGATGACGCCCGGGGCTTCTGCCGAGGAGATGAGAAATCCCGAAACACGAGCAGACTTATACAGGAAGATGGTGTGTTCAGTCCTAGCCGTGCAGGATTTGGGACCTCCGCAGGACTCATGGGAAAGTGTCCAACAGGGAACCAGAAACATGAGGGGTGGAAAAGCACATAGAGCACGCAAAGAGGATGGAAATGAGTAACCTTGGCAACAGCATTTTCAGTGGCATGATGGATGCAGGAAACGCGTAAGGAAGCAAAGTCCGAGAGTGTAGATGCCGCCATAGCTAGTGGTGCCTAACTCTGAAGGAAGGGCCGAGAGCTCAAACTAGAATCGTCCCGCAGGGTCATGGAATCCACTTCCTTAGGATGCAAGAGAGCCAAAGAGAGTGCATTTAGACCGCGAGAAGGAGGTAGGGCAAACCTCGAGTGCGGGGCCAGGAGTGTAGACCAGCTGGCCTTGAGGACGCAGGAGCAGCTCTCTCTAGGTTCCTGGAGGGAGCCAGAGGAACGTGGCTGAGGGCAGAGGTGATCTGGTGCCTTAGGACAAGGAGGAGCAAGCAGTTGAGAAGTGTGCTTTGTTTTCCCTTATGAAAACTGGATTTAATGCAAGTTACCTAGGTAGTTAGGTTATGACATGATTGGGTAAGAGAATCTTTAGAAAAATAAACTAATTCCAAGTGTAATGTGGTCTTCTCTCTCCATATGGTATGTGCATTCAATGACTACACACCAAACGCCGTGGGGAAAAAGTCCTCCTGGATCTGGCAACAATGATTCTTTTACTGAGACTCATCCAAACCAAGAGGATAAAGATAAACCCTTGTGATAAAGCCACTGAACACCCAACACCATAAAGACTTTGGCTACCCCAATGTAGAATCTTTAAAATCCATGAAAACAAAACATAAATCGCTGCTCGTCTGATAAAGAGAAACTCTGGCTTTATGTCCTGTTCTTATAAATACCACCAAGCTCAAGAACAAACACACAAACTTCAGTCTCCCGAAGGAGAAGCCTACCCCTCTGTATGGCCAAGTAAAAATGCCTTTGGAGACCGAAGTTTGAGGGCATTTTGAAAACTTTGATGTCCCATGAAATTTCAAGCTTGAAAGATCAAGAGCCAAGAAGAAATAACAGATGCAAATTTTTCAGTCTACTCATTTGACCAAGCAGAGATTTATAAAAGACTGGGTTGAATCCAAAATGGAGAGCACATTTATTGTGGGCTTTTAAAACCTATGACTTGGGAAGCAGATGTGACTCAGGCAAACGGGCTCCCACCTACCACAAGGGAGGTCGCTGGTTCGGATCCCAGTGCCTCCTAAAGAAGACAGTGAGCTGACATGACGGGCAGGCGTGGTGACACAACAAGATGACGCAACAAGAGATGCAGGGAGGTAAAGACACACAACAAAGTAGGAGGGGCAGTGGCTCAAGCAATTAGGCACCTCCTTCCCACACCGCAGGTCCCAGGTTTGGCTCCCAGTGCCTCCTAAAAAGAGAGAGAAACACGGAAGACAAACAGACACAGCAAGTACAAACAACAAGAGGGGTGGGGAGAAATAAATAAAATTTAACAAATAAAACCTATGACTTAACTTTGAACAGGATTCCTAGAGAAGGTGTAGGATTCGCAAATGGGTTTTAGGATCCACCTTGTCAGTCCCATCCATTAAATTTCCACCTCTGCATCATGTGGTGCAGGTGCTATAACAAGAAGAGAGAGCAGACATGGACCCAGCCTGCTAGGGGCTTACAGAACAGACTGGAAAGCAACGTCAGCCCCCAGTGCACCGGGAGCTGTGGGGGATACAAGACAGAATCAATGTTTGGCACTCAGCCCAATGCTTGGCACAGAGCACAGTAGAGCAGACCCCTCCCACTCCCAGTGACAAAGAGGCGAAGCCCCTTCCTACCAGCAGCATTCCAGAGAGGAACAGACGGAGGAGAGGACAAGCACATGGCCTGGCACCAAGTGCATCCCTGAAAGCCAAGTCCAGCCCTTCAATGAGTCACGCAAGCTTGAGTCACGCAAGCTTGAGGCACGGGGACTGCGCCTCTCTGGAGCCCTGCTTGTTGTGCCGAAGAGTAATAGAGAGAAACCCAGGGTCTCTGGGAAGGGCTTGGCTCTGTGCTCCCGGCACACACACGTTCAATTACCACACCCTCTCGGGGTGGGGGACGGAGGAGAAAAGGAAGAAGACCCAAGTGAAAGTGGCACTGACCTTCCTGGGAGAAAGGAGCAATGGATGCTAAAGGCTGGCAGCTGAAGGTACATGTCGTCTGGGCACAAAAGGAACAAATTACACAAACTCTCTGGGCAGCTAAGGACTTAAGTGTCCAAGGAGAGACGGTCTCCTCTTCCTGGCCCCATTTCCCCCCCATCTCAGTAAGATGCTTTGTAAATTTTAAACTCAACAGCAAGCTCTGGACAAAAGGGAAGCCTTTGCACCCAGAGCGTGCCTGTCAGAACAAGCCATGTGCTGGAACGCCTGATGGGGAAGGGCAAGGCGCCGCGGGACGACCTGCCCCAGCGTCCGCGGGCGACGGCAGGGCCCCAGAACCTTCCCCACTCCTCCTCCAGGGGAGGGCCCTCTTCCTCTAGGGCCAGCCCCTCCACCGCCACCAAAACAAGCTGCGCCTTTCTCTCTCCCCTGCTCCTGGGTCGAGAAGCAGGTGTGGTCTCTTGCATCCATGGCAAACATGTACCAGGCCCTTCGGCTCAGCATTGGCACGTGCAGTTTCCGAGGCCTGAGTGATGCCTGCCCTCCCGGCAGGTCCCTATTGACTCATCCGCACAGCCCACTCGTGCACCAGGTCACGACCGGGCCCGTGACGAGCCTCCCGTCAGCCCCAGTGGGAGGACGGCCGGGCAGGCCTCCCTCCAGGAGGGCAGAGGCCGTGCCGCGCTGGGAACACTGGGAGAAGCCCTGGCAGTGCAACCTGCCCTCCTTGCCCCCCCACCACCGTATCAGCTGCTTCTCTACATTCGTTCGTCCATTCAGAGGATAGACGGTGGGTGCCCCCAGCGCCAGGCTCTTGGCCAGGTGTGGAGGAAAAATAGCCACCGAAACCAGCATGCTTCCGTCCCTCGTGGTGCTTACTCGTGCCCTAGGGAGAGGGGACAGAACTAAAACAAGCACATACAGAGGCCAGGTGGTTTCTCATAGTGGTACGTGCCAGGGAGAGAGCCAAGCCCGGGGAGCCACTGGGGATGACTGGGGGGTGGCTCGTTTCTGTCAGAGAAGATCTCTCCAAGGAAGCGACGCCCCAGCCGAGGCCCCAGGGATGAACTGCAGGGACACTGTGTCGTGCCAGTCTCCTGACGAGAAACACACCCAAGAGGGAGCCAGGACAAGAGATGCATTTTCCCAGTGGGAGAGATGAGGCGGCTTCCTGAGCTCACCAGCGCAGGCGGGCGCTGGTCCAGGCGAGGGAGCCACTGTCCCGGCTCCATCTAGGGGAGTCCAGAACACCTGCCCTCAGAGGCTTCCTCCTCTGAGGCAGGGCGCTTTGACACAGTGCCACCTGGGGCCGGGGGGAATCCATGTTCCCTCGTGACCTGGCTGTGGAGGAAGAGGAGACAGCGCTGCAAGGACGCTGGTGGCCAGGCTGCCTCACACGTCCTGGTTTCCAGAAACGCCCCTTCTCCCCGCCACCCAGAAAAAAGGCCAGGCCACACCTCTGCGTGCGCCCCGAAGTGACGAAGGGCCTTGATTCACGTTGGTGAAGTAATGGCTTTCATCTCAACCTTCTCATCCGTGAGTCACACTGCAACACAGCCTTCTGTGCGCAGAACCCGTTCCCAGAGCCGGCTCAGGGAACTGCAAACACCTCCCTGCTGGGCTCACCAAGTTCACAGTCACACAGTCAGTCCAGGTGCCCAGAAGTGCCTTGGCTCGCTGCCACCAAAGGCCCAGCGAGGCGGATCTGGGAAAGGGTGAGAGTCAAGGCTAGAGGAATGGGGTAATTCCCAGCTGTCCCCTTGCTGCGTGACTTTGGACAAGTGGCCTAACCTCTCTTAGCATCTGCGTTTGCATCCGTAAATTGGCAATACCAGTAAGAGTTGTGGGGGGAATCAGGTGAGACAACAATCCTGGGAGCACTTGGTAAGCTAGAAGGCACCATGTCCCTGATGCGCCTCTCTCTGGTTGAAAAACTGACGGTGATGCATGAACTTCTGAGTCTACCCAAGGAGTTCTGGGGGTGAGAGGATCCATTTCCATCAGACAATGTTTTTAGTGTATCAACAAGTAAACGTCCTTGTGTAAAATCCAGGCCATGTTGCAAAGCTTTATGATAAGGTGCCGGTACATTCTGTAGTTTTAAATATTATTATACATCTTTTGTCCCAAGATAATTTCTTGAAGACCCAGAATCTGAAAGTGCATGACTACAAGTTGAGCTCACAGAGGCAGGACGAATTAGCTGGACCCGTGGGGCTCTCCAATGCCATCTGCGGCCCAGACCATCGTCCCTGACACAAGAATTTCACAGCCTCCGACTTATACCAAAGAGGAAACCTTAACACTTTTTTCAAAGCTTCTTGCCAAGTCAGTGGCCAAATGAGCCCCAGCCCTCCTACCTAGCAGCCCCCTCTCTCGTCAGTGGTTCCTGCCACTCACCGGGGCCCGTCCTCTTCAAAATACCTCTCCTTACAAGAAATTGCTAGATTTTTACCTTTCCATTTTATCTACAAAAAGAGTGCCACCCTCGCCCACAGGTGTTAAAATTGGTCAAACTGTGGTGCCCGAAGACGAAACTCCAAGGAGCCTGGGCGCGAATGGCAGTGGGCTGGACAGAAAAGGGCATGTGGGCTGGGTGTTGTAGAAGGGCGTTCTTGCATCACATACACAAAAGTTGGCTGTTCTCCTTTCCCATTTTGTTCCCCAATGTCAGCAGAGAACTTCAGCTCAGGGAGCAGGGGCCTCATCCTCCTTGAAAAGCAGGGGGCGTGAGCACCAGAAGGCTCCGGTCCAGGCAGAACCAGCCACAGAGCCCCTGCATCCTTCCTCTATAGAATCTGAGGGGGAGGGCTTCAGAAACACAGGTGCCCAGGCCCTCCTGCAGCCACCGAGGAGGGGACATCGCAAACCCAGCCCGTCCCCAGCAGTCCTCCTGCTCCTCCTGCGCACACGCTGTCCCCGGCGTCCCCCGTCTTGGTCGACAGCTCGGTCCTCCAGTCAACTGCTCAAGCAAGAACACGACGTCAGCCTCAGTTCCTCTCTGCGTCGTGCCCCCAGCCGCCCATCGGAAAGGCGGGCGATCACCGCCTGCACGTGAGCCTGGCCGTCACGCAGAAGCACGCGCGGCCCGTGGCCGGTGCAGCCCCGCGGGCTCACACCCCCGCTCGCCGCCCCTCCATGCGCCCTCGGGAGCAGGGTCCTCCGTTCTGCCCTGTGAGCCAGTGCCCCACTCCCCTCTGGGGCTTTTGCACCAGGGGTGCCCCCTCCTGGGAATGCTGGTTGGCAGGTTGGGCCCCTTCCCGTCACGCGGGGCCAGCTCAGGGAGGCTGCTTCCGTGGCTGCTCCCCGAGGCGCGCGTCCCCTCCACCCGCGCCTGTCACGCTGGGCCTTGTGGTTCTCCTTGTGGCACACGGCACGCTCTGAAATGACGTCTTCTCAAGGGCTTACTGTCTGTCTCCTCCAAGACAAGCACCCTCGAGGGTCTCCTGTGTCCCCGGGGTTTGGGTCAATTTCTGGGGCAGAGCCGGGTGGTCAAGAAGGCTTTGTTGACTGCCTCCAAGAGTCCAGGAAGCGCAACCACGTTCAAGTACAGCGGTGCTTCCTGGGACCACCAGCGGCCAATTCAACACCTCAGGCCGCACGGCCCAAGCCCGAGCTCCCGCCACGGCCTCGCAGCCCCGCGCCAAGGGGCAGCCCTGAGCCTCGCCCCCGCGGCCCCGTCCTCTGCTGAAGCCACCGCAGCCCCCGCGGGGCCTGACGACACAGCCGCGCGGGCAACCTTGCCGGGCGGGGGTGCCAGCCCCCGTGCCACACAGCCCCGGGCAGGAGGCGCCTTCTCCCCTTCCCGGCCTCACCACCGGGATGGGCAAGTTTTCAGTTTCCCCATCGCTAAGACAGGGACAAAGAGTGCTTTGTCACCCCACCTGCTTCTCACGGGTGTTAGGAAACGGCTGTTTGCTCAGAAAACACTTTGAGCAACGCAGGTAAAAGGTGCCTGTGGCTCGGGTGACGCCTGCTGTGTCCGAGCCAGGCCGGGGAGGGCTGTGCCAACTAGTCGTTGGGTCACCGCCGCACCAGGCCGGGGGCGGGAGGCCGAGGGGATCGGCAGCCTCTCCCGCGTCACCAAGCCTGGCCTCGGCGCGGTGGTCCCGGCCTGTGCCCGCGAGGTGGGGGGCGTGCCCCCGGGACGGCCTTGCCCACACGTTTCAGCAGAACAGGGGCTTCCCGTGGATGGGACTGCGGCCCGAAGCGCCCCGCCTGCCCCGCGGTGGGGAAGGAGAGCTCGGGTTACCTGGGGCTAACCTGTAACCTGCCTGGGCCCGTGCCAGCGGGGCGGGCGGCTCCCAGCCCTCCCGACAGGCAGAGCGGGAACCAGGGACAGCTGGCCCTCCCCGGCCTGGAGAGGCAGATCCTAACTGCAGCCACGCAGCTGCCCCCTCCCCGGGCCTGGGCCGGGCAGACTTGCAGCAGGGGCAGCGGCCACCACGGCCCCACGACAGCCTCCGCGGGCAGTCGGCTCTCTGTCCCGGCCCCGGAACGGACGCGCTCTAGCCCAGCAGTTGAAGCCCTGAGCCGCCCGAGGTGAAGAAGGGGGAAGAGGAGCCGTGACGGGCAGGCCGAGGGGCGGCCGGTGTGCCCACCGCCAGGCTGGCGTTCAGGTCTCAGCTTCTGCCCGCCGGAGGCTGGCCTCGGGGCCCACAGGGACCTCTCCCTGCAGCGGCCACCCAAGGGCAGCTGCTTCCCAAGAAGCCACACTCCCTGGAGGGGACGGCAAGGCATCCAGCAGACAGCACGTCTGGTTAACGAGAGCTCGCCCAGCTAGGAAGGGCTGGCTGTATACAGTACGTCTGCCTGTTCCTAATTATACTTATTTTAAAATGAAGTCTCCGGGGGGGAGGGTCTTCTGAAGATGAGTCAGAAAAAAAAGCCCTTCACTGTTAAGAAAGCAGAGTGTCTCCTGAGGGAGGCTGTGACACCCCTGTCACCGCCTGACGGTGGCAAAGCGGAAGCGCGGCCCACCAGACCCCGTAGGCACCCAATGACAGCTCCGCTGGCCCAGGCCTCCGTCCAGCCGTGCCTGAACGCCATCCCAAAGGTGCCCTCGCTCCTGGACCGGCCAACGCCTCCGAGCCCGCCCTCCCGTGAAGACGGCGCAAATCCGCACACGCTGGCACGTTACCCGGGCGACCGCGTGCCAGCTGAAACGCAGCAAAGGTTTCTGCCTCATCAAAGGAAACGCATCGGGACCAGATGGCTGGAATGAAGAGGCTTCATCTTCAGCCTCCCTATCGCCAACCGTGTTCTCACAACCACGACGCTGCGGGGGGCACGAATCCAGGGGCAGCACCCAGAAACCCGGAGCCTGCACCCCAGAAGTCCACCACGCTTGGGAGGGCCTCGACGGGGCTGAATAAATTCAGTCGGCTGGGCTGGGGCCCCGGACTCACGGGTGGACTCGCGCCACGCCTGTCGCCCACATTTGTCAGCCCACCTGCCTGCTACACACTCACAGAGTAAGAAGAAAGAGGGGGACCCAGCTCAGACTGACACATCCCCCAAGAAAGCGATCCCAAGCAAGAGCGTTTCAGAATGGGTTTTTCCGAAATAATGTTTTTTAAAAGTCATCACCCTTGTTTTGTTGCTGTCTTCTAGAAGGCTGCACTTGGGTCGTTTTCTGAATCTTTTAACTAGTTCTCCAGCGACAGAGCCTGGGAGAGCTGCGGCCACAGGGCAGGGCAAGATGAGCTACGCTGCGCAGTCGGGCGAGGAGGGGAGCCTGCCCTCTGCGTGTGGCCTTTGCGGACAGCTGCAGGAAAACTGGGCTCGGCAGTGAAACAGCCCCGAACACCTGGAGGACGACTGGTTTCCCTAGCCACCCCACCCCACGCCCTCTGCCCCCGCCCCCCAGCAAGAAAACGCTTTTAAGGCTGGTTGTTTGGGGGCATTGGTTTCCCTGTTGATCCGAACAAGGTTGAATTATTAAACCAGTTGATCCCTAAGAGAAGGCAAAAAAGGCATCTCAGTAACTCATAATGAGGAGCACGGGAGAGAGCTGTGATCGCAGCCAACACTTGTCAAAGTGCTTTTCCACATGTGTGATTTTACCCATGCCTCATGGCAACCCTACGAAGCAAATGGTGGGTGCCCGTTTTCCAGAGAAGATTCCAGGAGGTTTCACTGGCAAGCCTGAGGTCCCGCTACCCACTCCCGCAGACTGGCCGTTGCCCAGGCGTACGTGCTCTCGGCAATCTGTTCTTCTCCTTCATTGCCATAATCATCATTGGAAGGCAAAGATATTTGTCGAATGAGTGGGCCCATGTCTGCCTCCCCACCCAGAATGAAAACTCCACGAAGACAAGGACTTGTCTGGGTCCATAGCTTTGCAGTATGTTCCTGGTGAATGAAGGAATGAACCAAAACTTCCAGAGAAGAAAAGGAGACTTAAAAGGGAAGCCTGGCAATCTCAAACGTGGCAGCTGAGAGGCGATGTGCTCCATTTTGGAACCAGTGGCACAAACCCCTCCAAAGGTGAACAAACTCTGTTCCCTGAGGACCTGGGCTGCTGGGCAGAGAAGCAGCCTTTGCATTTCCTTTTATGGTACTGCACAATATGTGCAGGGAGCGTGTGCCCATCCCACAGATGGGGTGCAGGCGCCCTTTTGACAGATGGAGAACCAGGAACTGAGAGCAGGGCTTTAGCCTGAAAGTAGCTTGCAAGTCAGGGGCAGAATCTGGAATCAGATTTATCCACCCTGCACATAAATTCCCTGATTAGATCATAAATCTAGTTTTTTAGATCAGTGGCCCAAACTCTAGTTTTGCTTCACAAAGAGTACAGCCAGCCTCAAAGCCTAGGCGCCTGCCCCTGAGGAAGCCTCCCTTCTCCCACCCTGGCCTCCCACATTTGGCTTGAGAAGACAGTGAGACTGAGGACAGAAAGACAGACAGAAGAACCAGCAGAAAGGGAAATGGAATGGCCAACCCACCTCACCAAAACTGAAGGCTGGGGAACGGTGGTGGCTAAAGCCCTTGGGCACCCACCTACCATAGGAGGTCCTGGGTTCAGTTCCTGGTGCCTCCTAAAGAAGATGAGCAAAACAGCAAGGTGATGCAATGGGCTGTGGAGCGAGCTGACGCAACAAGATGAGGAGACACAATGAGGAGAGATCAACAAGCAGGGGATGAATGTGGCTCAAGTGATTGGGCACCTCCCTCCCACATGGGAAGTCCTGGGTTCGGTTCCCGGTGCCTCCTAAAAAAAAAAAAAAGAGGAGGAGGAGACACAGAGTACAGACAATGAGCGCAAACAACCAGGGTGCAGGAGAAATAAAAACATAAATCTTAAAAAAAAAAAAAGGAAGGCTGATTTTGCTCTAGGCAGGCTTGTTGGGATTTTTCTGTCTGTTTTTATCCTGCTTTTAAGCACAAGCATTTGTTAAGTGGCCCTACCTACCCTAAGCACCAGGACTTCACAGGAAACTGCCCCCAGAAAATCTCATGGTCTAGTGGTGATGCCAGGGAGGCAAGCCCAGCAGCAATGTCGCCAAGTTTTCAAAACGGAGAAGCACCAGCCACAGCTGCCCATCATCCCTGCGTTTTCCAGCTCTTCCAAGTCAGTGTGAGGTTGCTGGGCAGGCCCAGCCTCAAGCGAAGCCAGTGCTTCCCTTTGGCCTCCTAACTTCTGAATCTGGCAGGTTGAGGTTTATGATAGAACAGATCCATTTTCTCTTCCTGGGGGAAGGAAAAGTGGGGCACTCCTCATAAATCACCCTTAATGAGACTACATTCTGCTCCTAGGTCACACAAAGTCAATGCTGAAAATTTGACTTAGCGTATCTCTTTTCCTCTGATAGGTGGCCCTTCAGACTGAAAGCATCAAAGATGGCTCCAGGGCCCGAGAGCCTCAGGACGGCCTTGCCAGTACAGTGTGTAACACACACCAGCGAATACCCAGACAACATCCGGAGACTCGACTTACCAGGCCGCACAGAGCCTATGAGGGCTGGTCTTCCTTCGCAACTTCTCTCCAAGGCTATTTGACTACAACATATCATATGACTTTGTTCTTAGAATTACATTTTAACTGACAAAGTTTAACAACAACTGTGACTTATGGCCTTCTAAAATTGGCAGCAGAAAACTGAACTGAGGAAGTAATGGAAAAAAACCACAAGAGAAGCCACTCTATATTATGCGCAATTTCTGGGTTGGTTTTTTTTTTTTTCCCCTTTCCAATCGTGTATGTGTGTTATGTGTGTTTTCAAATGGTAGAAAATATTTTCCAGATACACTGTCCTGGCGTTCCCAAGCACATATTTATGCCAAGTTTATAAAAAGCAGCTGCAGACAGAGTTGACTGAAAGGATTGCTCTCGCTGCTTGCCTTCCAGAAGGTGCTTCAGTTCACACTCTGTTGCCAGAACATGGACTTACCTCTTAAGACTGTAACTTTACGCACCTGAAGAAGGACAAAAACCCTCAACTCAGATGAACTGGAGATTAGCCTCTGATTATTCTAAGCTTTCATAACACCCTTTCTGTTTGCAAGGAGCTGGACTAACATTTATTCTCCTTTTCAGTCACTCAAAATCCTCACCCAGATATAAAAACGTACTTCAAAACTCATTTCACCAATATTTGGAGGCCCTGGAGGGGCAGAGTGATTTGAGCACAATCACCGGTCTTCTGAATTGTTTAGAAACATACGGTGGAGCCCTCCCTGGGTAAATCTATGTCAAACTGTCTTTCCATCTACTCATTCTGGGTTCAGCATTGGTCTAAGATTACCCCAAACCCTTCGCTACCCACCCCCACGCTCTCCCACTTCTGCCCTGGGAGAAACTCCAGCGTCCATTTTAGGGTGCTCTTGGTACATCACCGCCCACACCCCCTGCCCTGGGAAACCCTGAGTGGCTGTCAACTCCTGCACCCACAGGCAGGCTCTCCCACTCACCTTCTCGCTGGCCTCGGGTGGGGCCTCCACTTACCTTCTCCTCCGCCCCCACCGGCTTAACATAGAAGAATAATTTCCTGCTTTGTAGCTCTCCTGGGGGTGACTAATTGGCTAATCTTGGGAAGGCCCTTGGAAGCCGCCAGGGCTGGTCTGATTCATGGGGATGCAGCACACACCTGCCCCGGCCTGGGCCAGGGCCTGACTCAGCACAGAGTGCAAGCAGGCAGGGGAGCTGGCCTGCGGCTGCTGCTCCAGGTGGACCATCGGGAGGGGGGGTGGGAGGCACCTCTACCGTCCTTCAAGGGGACACCCAAAGTCCATGGACACCAGTATTATGTGGGCCATTCCGAGTTTGGAGCAGCGTCCCTTTGGCGTTGACGTGGTTTAAGCCTGCAAATAACACTGCCAAGAGGCCAGCACGGGTCGGGAATATCAGTCAAGGCAAGGTTTCCTGGGGGCTTGGGGGGGGGGAATGCTCTTCTCCCAGCTAATTCCTTCCGAGTGGTGGCGTTTTCTTCTTGCTCTGGGGGAAGGGAGCCCAGGGACTCAAGCTGAGGGGGCGGGAGGCGGCCCTGGGGAGCCTGTGGTCTGGGGTGCAAGGTGTGTCGCAGCTGTGTTTTCTCTTTTTCTCTAACTCCTGGGTCTTCTCGATGTGTTACCCCGCTCGGTCTCACCGGGGAAGAGGAAGTGGCAGCCAGAAATGGGGGACCCGAGACCAAAGCAAGTGGATGGGAGGCGGGGGTCAGTGGAGACCACACCCCCGCCCGCCCTTGACCTGGTGGCAGCCGGGAAGCCAAGAAGAGAAAGCCTTCAAGCTGTGCCACACACGGCCAAGATCCCACGCCCCAGACGCCCACTTCCTGCACCCTGTGCGCATTCCTTCCATTCCTTCGGTCCACCTTCCCCCACTGATTCCCCTCTGCTCTCTCACCCCACTGCTCTTTTCTTCTTTCTTCTAGAAAACCAGTCCCGGGCCCAGAAGCATTCCAGGCAGGTCTTTTGGATCCCCGTGTCCTTAGGAGTCTTTCCTGGCCTTTTCTCCTCCTGTCCACCTGGAACTCGAGACACCCCACCCCCTACCCCCACCCCCCAAATTGCACAGAATGAAAACAATCCGAAAAAGCGGGTGGAAGACCGGAGCGTGAGGGCGGGAAAGAGAGCAGATGGCTTACTAAATCTTTCCACCCAGCCAGGGGAAGGCTCGCAGGGTCGGGGGAAGCAAAACAGCAGTAACAGGCTACGAGATGATTTTGTTCTATTCTGCTTTGAAGGAGGTGGGTGGAAACGAGTTTGGAGACGATTAGAAAGGGGGAGGTAGGGGCCTGCTTCAGGGGAACCAGCCTCTTTTCTCCAGTTGTAACAGTGCCATCAAGTGGCCCCGCGAGCAGGCGCAGGGCAGAGCCTCTGGGCCAGCCCCAGCGGCCCACGCAGAGGAAGAGGAGCGCACGTCTTTGCAAAGGGCGGCAGCCCCGGGCGGCCTGCGAGGTGCCAGCAGCCTGGTGGTGAAACACGTCAAGGAGCTGGGAAAGCCAGGCCCAGTCAAGTCTGCCCAGTTCCTCCCAGGTTCTTGGTTGTGCCACTTCTGCCCACCCATAGACACGGTGCTTTGAGGGGTCAGGACAAAAGCCTCGGCCCCCTTCCCCTCGCCCCCAAGAGGCGCAAAGGAATTTTCGACTTGAGACACGGCCAGGGACCAGAGCAGGCCCGTTTGTGCTGTCCACCCCCATGTCCACCTTCAGAGGCCTGCCGAGGCCAGGGCTTCTGGGGGCCGGGCGAGGCTGGCTGTGGTGGGCACACCCTGGGAAGCCCTGCCAGGAGGCCTCCGTGCCAAACTTCGGAGCAGGGACTCAAGCATTTGTCTTGCATTTCACCGATTTGCGCTGCATTCCCTTCTTGTTTATTCGTTACCCATCTGCAAATCAAAATGACCTCGCCTCTGAAATACTAAAGCGGTTCTATTTCAGAAGACAGGAAAGCCAAAGAAACCACGCTGGTCTCGGCAAGTGCAAGGCTGGTTAACTGGGAATGGGGGGGAGGTGGAGCAAGGGGGAGGGAGAACGTTCCTGGAGGAGTCGGGGGCCCCCAGCGCCGACACCGACTCCTGAGGACGCGACGCCCCTCTCTAGGCCTCATTCCTCTCCTGGGTAAAAATAAAGTAGTGGAGGGGGTGCCGCGGTTTCCCCAGCTGCGCCGCGCGGCCCCCGGGAGGGGTGCTGGCTTGTCCGGGCCTGGCCGCACCCCCAGCCCGCGGCCCAGGACAACTCTGCGTCCACCCACCGCTCGTGAATGGCTTTCAGGTAAGGTTTCTTTCGGACGAAAAGTTGCCCGGGGTTGGAGCCGCTTGGGGAGGCATCACCCGCCGAGGGGAGGCCCTCGTGCCACGTGGAGGCCTCGCGACGCCCTGACTCCACACCCGGGGGTCACGACCGGAGTCTCCCATCCAGGAGCGAGAATTTGGGACTAGGAAACACGTCAGTCCCTGGTAGAGCCTGAACCGGAGGAACGCGCAGGCGCGGAGGCCGGGGCGGCCATTTTGGAGGGAGGCAGCCATCTTTGATCACGTGACGGGGGAGCCCGCGCGGCTGGAGGAGCGCGACTTGTTTGTGGTTCGAGTCCCTCCCCAGGCCCCGTGGCTCCCTGCCCTTGGGCGCCGTGTTCTTTTAAAAAACTTCCCCCATTTTCCTCAGGCACGTTTCAGAGGGCCTCTGTTAAAAGTTTTTAAAAGTATCGGACAAGACCATCTGACGTCTTCTTCCAAGCCCTAAGAAACAACTGATCCCTAAGATCAGCACAGCCCAGTGCAGGACACCTCCTCTCCCCAGGGCTGCACCCTGTATGTGAAAATAAAGTTATTTCTACAAAGACTAGATAATCTTATTAATTAAAACACTTAATACATGGTTACACGCTGACTCAGTAAATGATGACATTATCACTTCTATTACTGAAAGTTCAAAAGCGTTTCGTTTTTCATTTGTACTTGGACCACGTCTGTCAATACCACCTAGGCTTCTTTAAATTTATTTGTCTTGAAACCTTCCATGCACTCACTTAGGGACCTGTAAATATGCTACTTCACTCATTGGTCCATTCTTTTCTTCTCTAAGTTGCTCTGAGATTTACCAAATAAATAGGAGTGCTTACAGGGTAAAATCTGAAGAAAGCATAATGTTAAGTGCAAATTTCTTTTTTTTAAGTATGGTTTTATGTATAGTTATATTTATTTTTATGTCATGTATGACCATTTTTAAGTGTACAGTTGAGTGGCACTAATTACCATCAACACCATCTATTACCAAAACTTTTTCACCACCTCGAACGGAAACTGTACCCATTAGGCAATAACTCCCCCTTCGCCCTCCCTCAAGTCCTGATAACCTCTCATCTGCTTTCTGGTTCTATGAATTTGCTTATTCTAGATATTCATCTAAGTGGAATCCTACAAGATTGGTCCTTTTGTTTTGTAATATTTCACGTAGCATAATGTTTTCAGGATGCATCCATGTTGTCGCGTGTATCAGAACGTCTTTCTTTTTCTTGGCTGAGTAAGCCATCGTAGGGATATACCACATTTTATGTATCCATTCAGTCATCGATGGACCTTTAGGTTGCTTCTACCCTTTGACTATAGTGGATTATGCTGCTGTGATCACTGGAGTGCAAGTGTTAAGTGTGTATTTCGTAAATTAGGTTTTCTTCCATTAGAGCAGACCTGTGCATTGCCCCATTGCAGCTCAAAGAGTCACATATTCTCAGTTGAGAAAAGGCCTCTGAGGTGCTTCAACCTAGTACTTGTAAATCTTTCCACAACTCAATCGTGGGCCTTGAAATCAATTTGGAGGACCAAAACTAGCATTTGAAAACTTAAAAAAATACCAACGGGTGTAATGCAGGAAGGTTTTGTAAAAATAGTTTTCAGTCCTATAAGCACTTGTGTTGTGGGTCAAAGTGTCCAATGTGTATGTCTCGCTGTGGGTCTCGGTCAAAAGGTCAGACGGTCAAGACTCTGACCCAATCATTCTACCCTCTCCCCTCCTCACCCCAGCCCACACGTGCACGGATACGAGTGCACCCAGGGGCCCTTGTGCATCATTCCGCTCTCTCGCAACTTCACCAACAGCCCGGGTCCTGGCTGGAACACAGGAAGACTGAGGCAAGAACTAATTTCCTTTCCCCAGGGTGCTGCTTCTGCAGTTGGCCTGACCTTTTCGTGCTCGGTCCCCCAGTGTCCATCTGTTTGGGTTTTGCTTTTGGCTTCTTGGTAAGGGTGGGAGGTCAGGTCTCTGGTGGAATCAGTAGACTCCAGGAAGTCTGGCTCTGTGCCCTCCTCATTTGGTCATGCTGTTTGGGCTTGGAAGACGGGAGTTGGTACAGGAGCTGCTCGTTAGAGGCTGCACCCCAGGCCCTGCCCCCGACCTGGTGAATCACTGCCTGCACCTTAATGAGGCCTGCTAGGAGATGTGTGTGCAGGTGTAAGTTCAAGCTGGAGAAGCAGGTGTAATAGACCAGCGATTTGGAAATGCTACTCCACTAACTGACGCTGGGCTGTGCAAAGTTTTCATTGGCCACAAGTGAAACTGGTAATGTGTTCTCTCCTTGCTTGGGGGGGCCTTGCTTTAACCTGAGTTTATTTCCTTCCTATGGCTTTTTGGGACATTCAAATGTACTTTGTTTTAGGGTATGATAGCTGTGATTGTGGATGGTAGGTTGTTGGGGTTTTTTTAATGTCTTCACTTGGGTACGTTTGTCCTGTTGTTTTAATTTTCTTATTCCATGAATCCAGAACGTCTGGGGAAAACTAGTGAAAACAAAGCCAGGGGGAGTAGATCTTGCTGATTTCTGTGCCATCCGATGCAGAATTGGAAGGTGAACTTCAATATTAAGATTCTGGGTGCGGCAGCTGTGTTTGCCTGTCCCTAGATCTGGAAACTCCGAGGGGTCCCAGTCTGCGAGGAGCACTGGACAGAACTCCTGCACAAGGTCAGGCTGAATCACCCCGACGGGCCTTCAGCTGCACTTAGCACATCCAGAGTCCGACAGGTTTCTGCACGAGCACACGTGCTGGCAAAAGGACAAACAGCACTCTTTGGCCAAAGCAAACTGGACATGGAATCTTATGAAAACAGCAGTGGCATTTATGGCAGCCCAAGAAAAAAGTTCGTGGGTCTGGGTGGGGGTATGTTGGAGTTCTCTGTATGGGTTTTGTTTTGTTGTTGTTGCTTGAGGTACCAGGGGCCAGGGATTGAATCCGGAACCTCACACGTAACAAGCTGGTGCGCAACCACTGAGCCACCGGAGCTTCCCTGAGTTGGTTTTCTCAGTTGTTCTGCTTATTGTCTGTTTTTGTTTTTCAGGAGGCACCCGTACCCGAACCCAGGACCTCCCATGTGGGAGGCGGGCACTCAACTGCTTATGCAACATCCACTCCCTGTATTGCTTTTGCAAATATCCTACAAGTTCGAAATTATTTCAAAATTAAAAGTTAAAAAAAAAAAACAACGATAAGAAAACAGACTTCTCTGACATTCTCTCCTGGAACCTGGAAGGCCTACTCTAAGCAGGAACCAAGGAGAAGGTGAAGAGAGCCTGCCGTGGGGTTAATAGAGGTGGTTAAAAATAAATGAGGTGCTCGGAGGGATTCTGTGGTACTCTGGGAAGAACAAACCGGCCACCAGGCACCGTCCCACCTTTTTGCCGTGGGGCTCAGAATTCCGTCTTCCCTGCAAAGGAGGCCCGAGGCCCTCCTGGGGCACAGGCCCCCCCACACACACACCCGGTTCCCAGTATCCTGGGATTCTCAGCATTCCAGAGCCTGGCAAATAACAAAGGCAGTGTTTGTGGCATTTCAGAACAAACTTGGAAACTTTAAATGTCAAAATGAATGATGTGGAAAGACTTGTGGGAGAAGCAAAGAGGCAGAAGCCGAGCTGAGGAAATGGAAAGACGGGGGGAGCCAGAGGGACCGCTGGCTAACAAGTCCATGGGGCTCAGGAGTCTTTTAATAAAAGGGATTCTCAGAAGCAGAAAAACATCTTGAGCTGTCATGAGAACCAGCGATGTGGTGAAAATGGGAAGATTAATGTGGTCCCAGCAGGGAAAGCTGGGGCGCATGTCACTGATTTTATCAAGGATCGACCGTCTGAGGGGACAAGCCTCTGATTTCCGAAAGGATGCGGCAGAGCAGGGGGCATCGTTATCCAGTCTGAGCCGAAAGCTCCAGAGGCCAGTCCACCCCCCCGGCCTCGGGGACCCAGGCTGAGTGTCCGAAGACGCACACCACTTCCTCTTGCTGAGAGCGAGAGGCCCCGAGTAGCAGGAAGTCCCCCACACGGAAGCCAGCTCTGTCATTCAGTTTTCACCTTCCACATCATCCCCTCAAGAGGAGAAGGGACACTCTGGCCTCCCGGAGCCCTGTGGCGCTTTGGAAACCTGGGCTCCAGCCCCAGCTCTGCCCCCGGGGGGCTCGGGTCGTACAGGACTTCCCGGGCCGCAGTTTCCTCATCTTTGAGATGACAGGCCTGGGCTGGCTCACTGTTCCCCCTGAACGGCAGGATTCCGTGATTCTCAAAACTAAGAATCCTGACATTTACCGTGCTGACCAGGAAGGGAGCCCTCACGTTTCCACAGCAGGTCCCGACCTACAGAGCCCTTGTGCACACCCGTCACCTAAGCCTCATGGCCTTCCTGCAGGTTAAAAGGTTCCTTTTTTTCTCTTTCTCTCACCCTCCACCCCCCTCCCCCACGTTGTCTGCTCTCTGTGTCCATTCGCTGTGTGTCCTTCAGTGTCCTCTTGCATTCTTGTCAGCAGCCCTGGGGATCTGTGTTTCTTTTTGTTGCATCGTCTTGCTGCATCAGCTCTCCATGTGTGCGGCACCATTCCTAGGCAGGCTGCACTTTTCTTGCACTGGGCACTTCTCCTTATGGGGTGCACTCCTTGCACGTGGGGCTCCCCTATGCGGGGGACACCTCTGCATGGCACGGCATTCATTGCACACATCAGCACTGCGCATGGGCCAGCTCCACACGGGTCAGGAGGCCCTGGAGATCGAACCCTGGGCCCTCTATATGGTAGACAGACGCTCTATCAGTTGAGCCAAATCTGCATCCCTAGAAAGTTCCATTTTATAGATGAGAAAACTGAGGCCAAGAGAGGTGCAGAGGCACAGAGAGCCAAGAGCAGGTCAGTGCTCTCCGTCACCTCGGCTGCCTGTAGGACATGTCACCCGGGAAGGCAGTCGTGGTACCTCCCTGAGGCGGCCCGGGCCGGGCGGAGGCCCTGAGGTGGCGTGTGCCCGGCCGGCTCAGCACCCTCCTCGGCTGCCACCCACCCCGGTGGCTCAGCCGTGCACGCCTTCTAAAGCTCCGCTCTGCCCCGCAGCTCCTGGGAACCTTTCCCAGCTCTGGTGAACGAGAGGATGACCTGGGTCTGCTTCTGAGTTCCGCTCGTTGACGTTGCACGACTCCTGGGCTGGCCTGCGCCTCCAGACCCCGGGGCGCCGCCCTGCCTCCCGCCCTTCCCACAGGCTCTTCCCACAGGCTCTACGCCGCCCCCAGCCCAGGCCTGGCGGTCCCCGCTGTTGGGACCGGGACTTCAGCGCCCCCATATGGTCACCTCCCAGGCAGAGCAGTCCTCCCCGTGCACCGCCTCGACGTGACAGCCCGACGTCCAGGCCAAGAAGAGAAACCAGAACGCCGCAGCCCATCCCCTGCACCCCACGGCCCCTGCGTCCCCCACGCACCCCCTGAGCTCAGCACCCAGATGACCAGGGACAGCCACTGGGCTCTGAGCATTTGCCCCGTCCTGCAGCCGCCCGCGTGTGCACACACATACATACACAACCTCTCAGGAGAGGGTTTGAGCTTGGCCATCAGACGTTTAAACAACAGAGAGATAACCAACCCCATCTCCCTCAAGACACTGCCCCCCAGCCTGACATGGTGACAATTCCAAGCAAACTGGAGGACCCGTTGCCACCTGCAGCCCTGATCCCACGGTCTTGTGCCAACTTGCGAATAAACGGCCCTGGCAGATAGGGAAGCGGGTGGCAGGCTCTGCCTCCAGGCAGCCCCCTTGGAATTCTTGCCCTGGGGCTCCTGGTGATCGGTGACCAGCTCGCATCACCCACACTAGAGAGGCCCTTCCCAGCTCCCTTTCCAAGCCAGCTTCGGCCTCTCCAGGTGCAGCAGTTTGATACAGTTATGAATTCCAAAAGTAGATACTGGATTATGTTTGTCATCTGGCCTGTACCTGGGCATGATTGAGTTATGATTAGGGCTTTGATTGGGCCATATCATTAGGGCCTTGAGTCCCCTCGCCTTGGTGAGTGGGGACTCACAGATGAAAGGCATGGCCAAGGACAGAGTTGAGGGTTTTTTGATGTTTGAGTTTTGATGTCGGGAGTTTGATGCTGAAGCATTTAGCTGAAGCCCCAGGAAGAGAGGAACCCTGGGCCCAGAGAGAATCAAGACCCTGGAAGAGAGAGACCCTGGGAAGAGAGGAACCCAGGAAGCCTGAACCCTGGCAGATGTTGGCAGCCGTCTTGACACAACACGTGGAAATAGATTTTAGTAAGGGAAGTAACTTATGCTTTATGGCCTGGTATCTGTAAGCTCCTACTCCAAATAAATACCCTTTATGAAAGCCAGCAGACTTCGGGTATTTTGCATCAGCACCCCTTTGGCTGACTGATACACCGGGTAACCAGCCCCGTGGTCCCGACGCTAAAGTGAATGGACCGGCAGCGCCCGGGGCGGTCGGTGCAGCCCCCTCGGCTGGGCGGAGCCCCGAGCCTCTGCCACACAGAGGGCAGGGGAGGACGGTGGTGGGAAGCCGGCCGCGTGGGCCTGGCCAGTTGCCAGGACGCAGGCAGCCAGCCGTCCCCGGGCGAAGCTCAGGTGGGGTCTAGGAACCCGGGGGAAGCGGACTTGGCCCAACGGATAGGGCACCGCACACACGGAGAGCTGACACAGCGAGGTGACGCAACAAAAAGAAACACACATTCCCGGTGCCGCTGCTAAGGACAGAAGCGGTCACAGAAGAACGCACAGCGAATGGACACAGAGCAGACAACTGGCAGGGGGTGGAGAGAGAAATAATAAAAAATTAAATCCTAAAAAAAAAAAAAAGGAACTCGGTCAGCCTGCCTGCCCTGGAGGGGACAGCGGCCCAGGCCCCCACGCCGGCGCTGCCCGGTGGTGGCTGCTGTGCTGACCCACCCCGGAACCTCGCGAGGCCCCCCGGCCCACCGGGCGAAGCCACGTCATTCTACCATGACAAACACGCCTTCTCCTAGAAGCCATGCTGTCTCTAGCGGGAATGGAGCAATGAAAGGCTGGGGGGCTCCTCATCGGCAGGAAACTGAGGCTGGCCGAAGATGCCCGCCTACCCCGCAGCCCACCCGAGGGGCACGGGCAGGCTCTCTGCTGACCCGGGTGGGGACGGGGCTCTCCCCCTCCGCGTCCTGCAGGGCCAGGCGCTGTGGAAGGAGGGGCTGGAGGGCTGGGTACAAGCCAGCCTGCGCCCCGAGAGCAGGAGCAGCACCTGGAGAAGGCAGCCACGCGGCTTGCAGGCCCCTCTGCCTCCCCCCACCCCACCGCCGCCGCCACGGTGGGGCCTGCGTCCCCCCAGCAGAGTTCCTTGGGGCAGCAGCGGGGGGAAGGCCTGGGCCAGGTGGACCCGAGTTGCCTGCGTGCTCACGGTTGGACTTGAGTGATTGCTCCGCCGCTGACCTGTTCCCACGTCTGGAAAATGGGGTCACAGAACCTGTGAAACGAGAACTGGAGGGGACGGTGTAAAGCACCCAGCACAAGGCCCACTGTACAGTAGGTGCTCAATAAATGGCAGCTGCTATTGCCCAGCACAAGGCCGAGTGTACAGTGGGTGCTCAATAAATGCCAGTTACTATTGGCTTCAGGTGGCTTCTCCCATAAATGAACGTCAACACCCGCAGTGAGGCCGAGGGTCACTCACGGCCAGGAGTCTAGCAGGTCCTCTCCCATCCTGGGGTCTGGGGGTGGGGGCGGGAAGGATGAGGACACTGGTGGCCTGTTAGGGGCAGGGGCCCCGGCTCCTGCAGGGACACACGGCACAGAGAGGCAAGCCTGCCGCGTCCATGCTGGGTCCTCCCGGAGCCGCCGCCGGCCGGAGCGAGGGGCGGTGCGGCCCGCTGGCAGGTCAGGCAGGGGAGGGGGCAGGGGCCTGCCCACCCAGCACCCAGGATCCCAGCAGGCCCGCCGCCCGCCCCCCGCAAGGCAGAGCTGGCCCGCCCCTACTGCTGGGTGCCCGGAGCTACTGGTCGGAGAAGCGCGGGTCCCATCTGTAAAGAACCACTGCCACACTCTGGCAAGCAGAAGGAAATCATCCTTGGCACCATGCGCCCGGAGGCAGCGCCACCTGCCCGGCAGTCACGGGACGCCCAGGCCAAGCTCCACTGGCACGCCGCTCGGCTGTGACGAGGCTCCTGCCCGCTGCCAGCCTGGTGGTGGCAGTTTAGGCCCAGCGGGGCCTCCTGTGGGGTCAGGCGCTGAGAAAGAGACCGGCGGTCCCAGGGGCGTGCAGAGGACACAGGCGCCGGGGGTCACGGAAGTCTCGTTTGGGAGCCGTCCTGGCAGGCCCCGTGACACTCTCCAGGGGACACTCTCCAGGGTGGAGCCACGTGGCCCACCCCTGTGTTCGGCACTTTGCGACGTGCAGCGCTGACCACCGGGCACCCCGGCCCGCCCTCGGTAAGCGCCCCGCGAGGGAAGGGCCGCAGCGACGTGCCAGGGGGTCTGGCTGGCTCCTGCGGAATCCTCTTCCGGCCCGTCACCGCAGGCAGCCTCCCGATCCAAGGCGGCTGTCGCTGTCCCTTCCCAAGATGTGACCTGCTGAGAAAGTCTCGCCCCAGAGGCTGCCGGCCAGCCTGGCCCTGGGAGCCATCCCCAGTCACCTCTTCCTCCCGTGGCCCAGGAGGAGGAGGGAGGCTTTGGACGGGAAGAGGCGTCAAGTAAAATAAAATGGCCACCTGCACCTGTGTTGCCAGGAGGGACCCCTTCCCAAAAAAGAGTTTTCTGGAAAACGAGAACAATCGCTCTGCAGGTGCTTTCTGCGACACTGGAACGATGGAAGGTACACAGTGGGCCTGCAGAGGAGCACGGCCTGTCGATAAACCCGCCGTGTCCAGAACGGACACGCACACCGACCAATCAAAGTGCACCTGCCCCCTGCTTCGTACGACCCCCACGTCAAAGGGCACCTGATGCCAGGTGGGCCGAGCGGCTCCTCGCCTGCTTCTGCGTTTCCCCTCTAGACGGTGCCCCTCTCCGCCCCTCGGCGGAGCTCCTTTGCCCTGCAGTTTGAATGCTGCCGGAGTCAAGAATCGTAAACTGCTCGAAGAACGCCCATAAATAACATTTTGTCAACTCTTTTTTTTTTTAAGGATTTATTTATTTATTCCCCCCCCCCTCCCACCCTGCTGTTTTTGCTGTCTGTGTCCATTTGCTGTGTGATCTTCTGTATCTGTTTCTCTTTTTGGTCTTCTCATTTTTTCTCCTCTAGGATTCGCCGGGATTCGATCCTGGGGACCCCTGATGGGGAGAGAGGTTCCCTGTTAGCTGTGCCACCTCAGTTCCTGGTTTCTGCTGCGCTTCACCTTGACTCTCCTCTTCATCTCTGTTTTTGTTGCGTCGTCATCTTGCTGCATGACTCATTTGCATGGGCACTAGCTCAACGTGCAGGCACACTTTCTCTTCTTGTTTTTCACCAGGAGGCCCCAGGAATCGAACCCGGGTCCTCCCATATGGTAGGTGGAAGCCCTATCACTTGAGCCACATCTGCTTCCCTCAACTCTTTTTTAATAGAGGTAAAACGGAAACTGGAAAAGGGATACGAGCATTACAAGAGGAAGAGAGACCCTCTCCTTCAATTCTGCAAGCTATCTAATATCTTTGCAAGAAATCCCTTTTCTGCTTGAGTTAACCAGGTTTGATATTTGTTGTTTGCATTCAAAAACTGACTGGTCCTGTGTGTTATCACGTTTAATTCGCACAGCATAACCCCACAGGGGCAGGAACCACTCTTTGCACGCTGCACGTGAGGAAACAAAGGCAAGCCCCGGCAAGCTCAGCTCTGGACCTCCACAGTCTCCAGAGCTCGCGGGCCCCGGTACGTGCTCTACTGCCTCCACCGCAGAGTAAGGAATGTCCTTCAAATCTAAGGTTCTATTGTGTGCCCACGTGTTGTGAAGAAAGCAAGCAGGGGTGGAGAACGGGCCCAACAGGCTTCAAGCTGCTTCGGGGACGTGGCCGTGACTCTTCTGTGTGCAGAGGCAGCCCAGGGCTGGCACCACAGCAAACACTGCACCAACCCGGTTGCCCACCCTCACGTGCCCCTTCTTTACTCCCTGAGCTCCTCCTTCACATTCCTCCCACGGCCCTAATCACACTTGTCTGTAATCACCTGCTTTTTTTTTTTTTAAGATTTATTTATTTCTCCCCTTCTCATGCCCCCCAACTTGTTGTTTTGCACTCACTGTTCATCTTTTTTGGCGGCACCGGGAACTGAACTCGGGACCTCATATGTAGAAGGGAGGCACCGAAGCACTCGAGCCACCTGCTTGTTGGTCTCTCATGGTGTTTCCTCACTGTGTCTCTTTTTTTTTTTTTAAGATTTATTTATTTAATTAATTCCCCCCTGTCCCCTCCTCCCCCCCCCCGGTTGTCTGTTCTCTGTGTCTCTTTGCTGTGTCTTATTGTCTTGTTTCTTTGTCCACTTCTGTTGTCGTCAGTGGACGGGAAGTGTGGGGAAGTGTGGGCGGCGCCATTCCTCGGCAGGCTGCTCCCTCCTTCGCACTGGGCAGCTCTCCTTACGGGTGCACTCCTTGCGCGTGGGGCTCCCCTACGCGGGGGACACCCCTGCATGGCACTTGCGCGCATTAGCACTGCGCGTGGGCCAGCTCCACACGGGTCAAGGAGGCCCGGGGTTTGAACCGCGGACCTCACATGTGGTAGACGGACGCCCTAACCACTGGGCCAAGTCCGTTTCCCTCACTGTGTCTCTTGGTTGCCTCATCTCACTGCATTCTCTTGTTGCATGAACTTGCCGCACCAGCCCATGGCATCAGCTCTCTGTCCTGCTCCTCTCCTTTAGGAGGCATCGGGAACTGAACCTGGGACCTCCCATGTGGTAGGCGGGCACCCAGTTGCTTGAGCCATCTCCGCTTCTCTAATCATCTGCTTTTATTCCATGTCTCCAGCTCCATCAACAGGAGAGACCACTTGCTGGGCAGGTGTCATATCTGCTGCAGGGCGCTCTATGCAAGTCAGTCCTCACTAATGTTTGTTGAATGAGTAAAAGGATGAATGGTGCATGCACATATGGAGATCTACTAATACAGGCTTAGAGGGTTGAAAATGGTGAGGGTCGGGAAAGCATATGTGGCTCAAGTGATTGAGCGTCCACCTACCATATGGAGGGTCCAGGGTTCAATCCCCAGGGTCTCCAGACCCATGTGGTGAGCAGTCCCACGCATAGTGCTGCCACGCGCAAGGAGTGCCGTGCCACGTAGGGGAGCCCCACACGCAAGGAGTGCCGTGCCATGTAGGGGAGCCCCACACGCAAGGAGTGCGCCCCACAAGGAGAGCCGCCCCGCGTGAAAAAAGCGCAGCCCGCCTGGGAGTGGAGCCACACACGCAGAGAGCTGACGCAGCAAAATGATGCAACAAACAGAGGCAATTTCCCAGTGCCACCGAATAATGCAAGCAGACACAGAAGAACACACAGCGAATGGACACAGAGAGCAGACAACGGGGAGGAAGGAGAGAGAAATAAATAAAATAAATCTTTTAAAAATAAATATTTAAATTTTGAAAATGGTGAAGGTGATCGATGAGTTGAGCATTTTGGTGGAAACAGTGAGACATGCAGTACCTAAACAGGGCACTAGGTGGCACCCCAGTACACCAAAAAGATGCTTCTGAAAAGAGCAGGCGCTGGGACTTCAAGGCAGGTGTAGCCCGCGGCTGTTTACGCTCTGCCTGGCTGAAGGTCTGTAATCTCACCCAGAGAAGCCAGCATCAGCGAGACACACCCTCTCGGCTCTTTTTCCAGAGTGGCGATGATCCTGCCTGGAGACCTGTCTTCATCCTCTCTCTCGTCTTCTCCCAATAGCCTGGTGGTGAATGTAAGACTAGCTGGAGCCTTCCTCCCCGAGAAGCCCAGAGGTGACGGGTACATCAGTCCCACACTTCTCCCAGGGGCACCCTCTCCCCCAGGGGGCAGTGCGGGGAGCGAGGCTCGGGATTATGGTGATAAGCTAAATTTCTGAGGGCACCATCCCAACCTACAGGGTGTAAACACAGTGTCTGCAGAATTGTGGTCAATGTTTCAAACACCAGCTGCTGATTCCTAAAGGCCTGAGACTGGATTCAGCTGGAGATGCGTCCTGTGGCGAGACAAAGGAAGACGTGGAACTCTCTGTAGGGGAAATCACAGGAAGGAAGGAGCCAGTCTCAAATTCCCTAATCGGAGGTCCCTTATCGCTCCCTTGCCAGCTGGAAACGTTTGCTTATTTAAACCCGAAATCTCCTGCGCTGGGTGTAATGGTTAGAGACCCTCCTCTGCGGGACTGCCCAGGTGTTGACTCAGACTCTCCTGAGCTGGGTGTAATGGTTAGAGACCCTCCTCTGCGGGACTGCCCAGGTGTTGACTCGGACTCTGGCGAGGCACAAATTCACTTTAGCTGCTGCTAAATTATTTTCTTTCACCATAAAACTGCAAACAGAACCACCATCAGAAAAATGACTCATTTTTTTTTTAAGCCACTCTTCTCAAGAGACCTTCCATTTGAATTTATACACATTGTTGGTTAGCGTATTACAAGCTTTATTGTTTAGAGCAAAATTAGGCCGTTTGTATTAGACTCACAAAAACTATTGGGAAAAAATACACTTAATCATACGAGTTCTACACTTCTTTGCAATCCAGTTTTTAAAAGCAAGGCTTCTGAAGAGCCAACAAGAAGAGGGACATAATGGGGTTTCTATCTTGGAAAAAAGCTATCACAGCCTTTTCCTTGGTCCAAGTGAGCAAGAACGAGGGACAAAGCAGCTGAAAGTCCTTCCAAGTGGGGGTGTCCTCCTGCAATGGCAGACACCTGCGGGCGCCTCCCGCTGGGTCCTATCCCTGCCCCCAGCAAGTGGCCGGCGCCGTCGAGACGGGTTCTGGGACACTGGTCTTCATCTCGGAGATGGACGGCCACCACGGGGAGGCGGGGCCAGTGGACTGCGCGCCCGTGGGGGCCTCTGGTGGCACACCACGGAGACGGGGGGAGGGGACCCCACTGCGGGGGGTTGTGGGCCCAGGGGGTCTGCGTCCCCCCCAGGGCGACATGGGAACTGAGAGGTTCTTCAAAACAAAGGGGGGCTGTGACTTAAAGAAGAGAGAAGGGACCCCGGGCAGGCAAGGGACAACGGATGTCCAGGGTAGCGGCCACCCGCAGGGGGAGGACAGCGGGTCGGGTGGTAGGAACGAGGCCGCCGTCGTTTTCCCACTTCTCCCTCCGTTTTCCACTATTTTGTGATTTTCATGCAAATTAGGTTCCTCGCTGGGACTGTTTTCTCAACCCGGAAATGGGGGCCAGCAGTACCGAGCTTGAGGGTTTTGTTCTGGCATGAAGCGTGTCCAGCCTCGCGAAGGTCGGAGGGCAGAGTGGGCTCCGTCAGCCGAGGCCGTGCTGGGCCCAGGATGACTGGGGTCCTGCCGAGAGGAGGAAATGTGAGCCAGGGACCGACAGGCCCTGGGAAGACACAGGCGGCGACCCGGCTGCGGCGAGGTGCTCCCGCTGCGAGCCGAGGCCCCCAGCAAACACGGGGGGAGGGCCGGGCCGCGCCTCCCCTCCAGGTCTGGGGGCCCCCCGCTTTCAGGCTCGCAGCCTCCTGAAGTCCTGTCCTCTTCAGCCACCTCATGGTGGCGCTTTGGGACAGCAGCCCTGGCCACCGAGCAAAGTTTATGAGCACTGAGCGACACCGGGCGCCCAGTAAGCCCAGGCTCCTCGATGGACAGTCGCTGTGCTAATGTTCTTATAATATCGTTGTTTAAAAGGCGTAACTATTTCTTAATATAATCCTAAACCTTTGCTCTCGGGTCCAACTAAAGCAGACTGTAGCCTATTGGTTTAAAATGCAGATTGCTGGGCCCACCTCTGCCTTCCGGGGCTGAATCTGGGGTAGGGCCCTGGAATCTGCATTTTAACAAGCTCCTCTGCACCCCCACCCGCCAGGTGATTCTGCTGCCCATTAAGATACTTTCTGTGAGGGGAAATGGATTGATTGGGAAATAGACTACCCAACTCCATGTCAACATACTGGTTAATAGACCAAAAGGCAGACTATAGGAAGAACCGGAAATAAAAAAATTTTTTAAAAAGGAACCCAAAAGAGAGACCAGACAGATTCTGCAGGAAAGGATATGAATTAACCCTCTTTCCACAGCCAAAGCATTCTCCTATCTGGCTTTTTCCAGAAAAACACTGGCGATGTACAGGGGCAAATAGGACAACTCTAGGAAAGTCAATTTCCCAAGCAGGACTAAGGCCGAAGGAGCCCCTCTCTCCCCGATTTTTGGGGGATCAGCAGTCCTTTGTGGCCATTTTGTAAAGGTGAAGCCTAGGAATGGGGAAGGAGTCACTGGCTCAACATTTTCTTCTCCCAGAGCAACTGGAGCATTTGTGGGTCAGGCTCACCTCCAGCCCCAGGGACCGGGAGGCTGCTTTGTGGCAGCCCCTCCCGACATTCGCAGCTGCTGGCTCCTCGTCTCCCCCTTCAGAAACAGGGCCCGGGAGAGCCGGGCAGATAACAGCCGAGCTCCACGCCCACCCCAAGCAGCTGTGCTTCCTCCGGTTGTCAACACAGGAAGAGGAAGGGAGGGTGAAACTCTCAGGGCCTGCAAGAAACTCTGCGGTCTGCAAAGAAAGTCTCTGCAAACGTTTTGAATTCAAAAGACCTTGCAATCCGGGTTTGGGTAAAGAGATTCCTGCTTCACGTTGGAATCCTGCAGAACGTTCACCCCCTGTTCAGGTCCATTCCTGTTCTGCAGAGGAAGAAGCAGAGGCCAGAGAGGACAGCTGCCTCTGAAAGAGCAGAGGCAACTCCAGGTCTCCATGCTCTCGTCATTCGGTGGCTCTGGGCAAAGGCGGGACAGGGCCTCATCTCAGTGTTGTGAGAAAAAAAGATGAATGTTGCCCAAGAAAGGAAAAAGTGCCAACAGTCGGAAATGCTTGAGATGGAGAGAGACAACAGAGGAAGAGGGCAGCCTTTCCTGAGCCTTGTAGTCCCGGGAACGTTTTACCAGAGGTGAGGACCCTTCCTGGCTGTGTCACCCGGGCGGGTCGACATTCTGTGTACAGGCCTCACCCTCTTGCCTTGGCTGCAAGGAAGCTCAGCTAAATTCTGGATGCAGTTAGAGCCGCTTTACTTCACCTAAGTCTTCTGGAATTAAATCCTCTCCTCCAGGTCTCTCCCTGCCTTATTGCAACTCCTTTCTGGAAGCAGGTAGAGAGAAGAAGCCCATTTGACTTTCTGGCGACCCTCCATCTGTTTGCCCTTTTTGGCAAGTGGACACCACATTCCCTCTTGGAAACTACCTTTCCCTGTGCCTGGGAGCTAGCGTTCCAGCCCCATCTCAGGGGTGAAGCGTGTAAACTAGACATGAGCCCATTCCTCTACCCACCTGGCCACTGTGGTTGGTTCTTAGGGGGATACATGAGTCAATCAAAGTCAATGGGATGCAAAGGACATTTTGTCAGATATTGTGGGATAGAAAAGTGTTCCCACTCGACCTGAAATTGGAGAGTACAAGACAAAAACAAGTACAGCTGTACAGTGACCATGAGCAAAGCATCTGCTTGGAAATGAAGCCAAATCAAAATGGGAAGATCTGTCTGCACATCCAAGATGCTCAATAAATTCCAAATAGGATAAACCCAAGCAGACCCATGCCATGGCATATTATAGTCAAACTGTCAATTGCCGACGATAAAGAGGGAATTCTGAAAATCACAAAAGAGAAGCAACGTGTCAGGTACAAGGGAGCCTCAGTAAGGTAAGTGCCAGTTTCTCACTGGAAACCGTGGAGGCAGGAAGGCAGTGGGATGACGTATTTAGGGTGCTGAAAGCAAAAAACTGCCAGCCAAGTATTCTGTATCTGGCAGAATTATCTTCCAAAAATGAGGGAGAGATGAAGACATTCCCAGATAAACAAACTGAAGGAGTTCATCACCACTAGACAAGCCCTATAAAAAGATGCAAAAGGGAGTTTGGTTTACATTATGGTTTATATTTTAGACTGTACACTTTTCTAAATTTGTGGTTACCTTATGGTTTACATTATGATTTACATTTTTGGTGAAATTTAACATGGCCTATATCCATCATTGCACGATCTTGTGGAACACTTCCATTGCCCCCCAGTTAACCCCTCTTCCATCTATTCTATTCCTCTCTCCCTTTCCCCTCAGGGCCCACAGTGACAACCAAGCTTCACTGCTTGAAGGACCAGATTCATAGATACGTGCAACAATGCTGAGGGCTTGAAAGTCTGTCCTCCCCTATTGGGAGCTGCCCATGCTCTTGAGAGACACCCTCTCCTCAGTTTGAGAACATCAGGCCTCCCCAGGTTGGGGGTACAATACTTTCTTGCTCATTGTACAGGTCTCCACCCACTGATATAACACACTATGACAAAATGAGCACTCACACCCTCCCTAGAAGCCTGCCCCAGGTGCACCCCATGCCAGATGCCCCCGTCAAACACCTTAAACCAGTAACCCTTCTTTATATTTTCTAAAGAGTTTTTTCATCATTATAGTTTCAACCACGTACCTGACAATCTCCCATGTTCACCTGCTCCCCCAAACCCTCCCCCCAATTCCGTCTGACCCATCCTTCCAACCCTAGCCCCCCTCAAGCCTGCAAGGCCCCACCCAATAGTATCCCTATGCCCCCGTCTTATCCCTTCCCTGCGCAACTACTTACCTCCACTGTATCATAGATTTCACCCATGTAGGCGTCAGCTCACAACCTTCCTCTCCCCCCTATTTCCTGTAAGCCTATCATCCAGTCTCTAGTTCTCTGAGATAGCTGGATTTGCTTAATTCATATCAGAGAGGTCATGTAGTATTTGTCCTTCCATGACAGGCTTGCTTCATTCAACATAAGGTGCTCAAGATTTATCCTTGTTATCCCATGTGTTTGTAGTGTATTCCTTCTTACAGCTGAGTAGTATTCCATTGTATGTGTGTACCACATTTTATTTAGCCATTCATCTGTTGATGGGCATTTGGGTTGATTCCAACTATGTTTCAATATCTGTACATCAGCTGTAGCAAATATAACATCCACATGTAAAAAGACCATTGCTGGGGATAGCAGTTTGATATGGTTATGAATTCCAAAAATAGATATTGGATTATGTTTGTGATCTGATCTGTACTTGGTTGTGATTAAGTTATGATTAGGGCTTTGATTGGGCCATGTCATTAGGTCCCCACCAAGGGTTGGGGACTCACAGATAAAAGACATGGCAAAGGACAGAGTTGAGGGTTCTTGATGTTGGAGTTTGATGCTAAAGTCTTAAGCTGGAGCCCCAGGACGTAAGAACACAGAGGAAAGAGAAGCAAACCCCAGGAAGACAGGAACCCTGAGCCCAGGAAGAAGCAAGACCCTGGAAGGGAGGAACCCAGGAAACCTGAACCCTGGCAGATGTTGGCAGCCATCTTGCTTCAACACGTGAAAATAGACTTTGGTGAGGGAAGTAACTTATGCTTTATGGCCTGGTATCTGTAAGCTCCTACCCAAATAAATACCCTTTATAAAAACTAACCAATTTCTGGTATTTTGCATCAGTAAGCCTTTGGCTGACTAGCACACTGGGAAAGGGGGAAAAGGGTTTGATGTTGAATATATGGGAGTCCCCTATATTGTATATGTGACTTTACTGTGATCTAAAACTTTTCTGAAGACAAAATTGAAATTTTTTTTTAAAAAAAAGGATGTAGACACTGAGGAAGGAATGGAAGAGATTAGCCTTGCCACTATACATACAGGGCAACACCTATTACAGTGATGAAAGACAAAACATCAAAAACAAAGTTTTATGATGTTTTTCATTTTTAATGCCCCAATTTATTTTTTGCTTTATCTTAGTTTTTCTAAATTATCACGTATTCTATTTCTAATCTTTAAGTCTACCATTACTATTTCATTTTCCTACTAATGAATTTGGCAATATATTAGGCTTCATTTTTTAAGAAGTTTTGGATCACAGAGGGGTTCAACTATGGCAGGGAAGGAGCACTGGTGTGGGGTGTCATTGATGGGGGACACATGGGTGGGAGGAAGTTTTCCAGGGCATGTATATAGGGTATATAGATATGTTCGGGTATTTGTTGGGTATTGTCATAGTAGGTAGAGTTATACACGACAACTGAGGAAGTACTGAATTCCTAGCCAGGGGAGCTCTGTCGCATCCCCTAATGGAATAGCAACAATCCCCCAAGTGCAAGGGCAAAGACTAGCGTAGAAGGATGGTCCAATGATGGGCCCTTGATACTGATGACTATGCTCATGAGCCTGTGTGCTTGAAATTTTAACTAGGCCTAGAGCTGCGGGGTGCCTAAGAGTTACCTCCTGAGAGCCTCCGTGTTGCTCAAATGTGGCCACTCTCTAAGCCAAACTCAGCATGTAAATGCATTACCTTCCCCCCAGAGTGGGTCATGCTCATCCCGGTAATGAGCCTCCCTGGTGCCAAGGGATTACGAGCAATCACCAGCTGGTGATGCAACTAGAAAAAGACCTTTAAAAAAGGGGGGAAATGGTAAAGACAGATGAGTTTATATGGCTAAGAGGCTTCAAAATGACTCAGTAGGTCATCAGAGGGGTCACGTTTACACATGTCTCAGCAGGATCCCAGAGACAGCCAAAGTAGGTAAAACCCCAGGTGCTGGTGCTCCTGAGGGCTTCAGAGACACACAGGTTCTTCAGTCATGGCAGATGGCTCTGGAGTTCAGTGCCTTGCCAGTGGGCCCTACTTTGGAATTTGTGCTCCTGATTGTGATAGAGTTGGACTCAGGTGTGACCTCTCTACAAGTGGCTCTTCTGTCACTTTTACTGAAACTGTGGTTGGCACTGGGGTTGGTGTATGCCCAGGAGACTTGAATCTCTGGACTGTCCATGTGCCAGCTAAGCCCTGAGCCTCAGCAAAGATGCAACTTCTACTCTCTGGTTCATTGGACACACCCAGGTCAGCTGACAGGGAGGTGAGGATGGTCAACCACCACACCAGGGAACTGAGAGAGTCTAGAACTATAAGCAGGAGAATTGCATCCATCAGCCATGTGGGATCTAAGCCCCCTTTTGATTTAGAGGTGGAGTGGACATCACCATCCCAGGATCCACAGGATGGAGGAATAAAATATGGATTGGAGTGGATTACCAGTATTCTACTATAGAACTCTTGTTGACTCTAGCAGTGGAAGAAATTGTATCACTGATGTGAAGAAAGTGGCCATGGTAGTTGCTGAGGGCAGGGAGAGGGAAGAAGAGGAGTGATATGGGGGCATTTTCAGAACTAGGAGTTGTCCTGAATGATATTGCAGGTACACATGCTAGACATTATATATCCTGCCATAACCCACTGAATGGACTGGGGGAGAGTGTAAACGACAATGTAAACTATAATCCATGTGGTGTAGCAGGTGCTCCAAAATGTACTGACCAAATGCAATGAATGTGCCCCAGTGATGAAAGAGGTTGTTGATGTGGGGAAAGTGGGGGGGGGGGGGGGGGGTTAAGGAATGAGGTATATAGGAACCTCTTATATATATATATATGTATTTTTTTTTTAAGATTTATTTTTTATTTATTTCTCTCCACCCTCCCCCCAGCCCAGTTGCCTACTCTCTGTGTCAATTTGCTGTGTGTTCTTCTGTGTCCACTTGTATTCTTGTCAGCGGCACTGGGAAATTGCATCTCTTTTTTTGTTGCATCGTCTTACTGTGTCAGCTCTCCATGTATGTGGCGCCACTCTTGGGCAGGCTGCACTTTTTTTGTGTGGGGTGGCTCTCCGTAAGGGGTGCACTCTTTGCGTGTGGGGCTCGTCTATGTGGGGGACACCCCTGCATGGCACGGCACTCCTTGTGCGCATCAGCACTGCACGTGGGCCAGCTCACCACATTGGTCAGGAGGCCCTGGGTTTGAACCCTAGACCTTCCATGTGGTAGGCGGACGCTCTATCAATTGAGCCAAATCTACGTCCCTCTTATATTTTTTAATGTAACATTTTGTGTGATCTATGTATCTTTTTTTAAAAAGACAATAAAAAATTTGCTTAGAAAAAATAAAGGTAGTTTTGCAGGTTGAGAGGAAAGTACTCTAGGGAAGCAGATGTGGCCTAAGTGATTGGGCTCCCGCCTACCACATGGGAGGCCCATGGTTCAGGTTCTGGTGCCTCTTAGAGAAGACAGCAAGCTGGCGTGATGGGCAGGCACAGCAAGCTGACACAACAAGATGATGCAACAAGAGGCACAAGAAGAAAAACATAATGAGAGACCCAACAAAGCAGAGAGCAAAGGTTCCTGGTGCCTCCTAAAGGGACGAGCTGATGTGACTGGCAGGCACAGCGAGCTGACACAAGCTGACACAAAAGGAAAAAACGAGAGACCCAACAAAGCAGGGAATGGAGGTGGCTTAAATGATTAGATGACTCCCTCCCACATCAGAGGTCCTGGGTTTGGTTCCCAGTGCTTCCTAAAGAAACAAAGAAGACAGGGAAACGGACTTTGGCCCAGTGGTTAGGGTGTCCGTCTACCATATGGGAGGTCCGCGGTTCAAACCCCGGGCCTCCTCGACCCGTGTGGAGCTGGCCATGCGCAGTGCTGATGCGCGCAAGGAGTGCCGTGCCACGCAAGGGTGTCCCCCGCGTGGGGGAGCCCCCACGCGCAAGGAGTGCGCCCGTGAGGAAAGCCGCCCAGCGTGAAAAGAAAAGTGCAGCCTGCCCAGGAATGGCGCCACCCACACTTCCTGTGCCGCTGACGACAACAGAAGCGGACAAAGAAACAAAAGCAGACAAAGAAACAAGACGCAACAAATAGACACCAAGAACAGACAACCAGGGGAGAGGGGAAATTAAATAAATAAATAAATCTTTAAAAAAAAAAAAAAAAAGAAACAAAGAAGACAAACAGACACAGCAAATGTAAACAACAAGGGGGTGGGGAGAGATCAATGAAATAAATCTTAAAAAAAAAGAAAGAAGGGACACTAGATCAAAGCCATATGAAGAAATAAAAATCTCTGATGAGGGTAGTGACATGGGTAAATATAAATGTCAGTACTACTGTACTTTTTAGTTGGTAATTCCAATTTTTCCTGCAGGACCTAAAAGGCAAATGCATAAAATGCAATGAGAAATCTGTGGTTTTGGACTCATAATGTTAATACGCAATGGGATAGGGTTCCTGTTCGGAAAGATGGGAAACTTTTAGTAATGGAAAGTGTGAGGGTACTGCAGTATTGTGACTGTGATTAATCCTACTGAATGGCATGCTTGGGAGTGGTTGAGAGGGGAAAGCTTATGTTGTCCATATGTTCCCACAATAAAGTTTTAAAAGAGCAATTCAAGACACAATGATAATTAAGTGCAATATATGATCCTGGATGGGATCTAGCAAGGGAGGAGAAAAGAAACGAAGGGGCATTATTGGGACTTAGGAAAACAACTGGAATATATATGGACTGTAAGCTTTATATCAATGTTAAATCTCATGAACTTGCTAACTGCACTTATTTATATAAGTAAACACCTTGTTCTTAGGAAGTGTTCATGGCAGAATTATTTTATTTTATTTATTTATTTATTTTTTAATTTAATTTCCCCCCTCCCTTGGTTGTCTGTTCTTGGTGTCTATTTGCTGCGTCTTGTTTCTTTGTCCGCTTCTGTTGTCGTCAGCGGCACGGGAAGTGTGGGCGGCGCCATTCCTGGGCAGGCTGCTCTTTCTTTTCACACTGGGCGGCTTTCCTCACGGGCGCACTCCTTGCGCGTGGGGCTCCCCCACGCGGGGGACACCCCTGCGTGGCACAGCACTCCTTGCGCGCATCAGCACTGCGCATGGCCAGCTCCACACGGGTCAAGGGGGCCCGGGGTTTGAACCGCGGACCTCCCATATGGTAGACGGACGCCCTAACCACTGGGCCAAAGTCCGTTTCCCTTCATGGCAGAATTAAGTGTTCACAGAGCATGATGTATACAGCCTACACTCAAGTGTCCAGAAAATAGAGAGAGATGGATAGAGAGAGATAGAAGAGAGAGAGAAAGAAGAGAGAGGGAGAGAGCATGATAGAGCTAAGGGGGCAAAGTGTTAAATTTGGTTGTAGGGGAGAGGGTTGGGGTTCTCTGTGTGGGTCTGTATTATTTTTGTAACTGACCTATAAGTTTGAAAATATTTCAAAATAAAATGTTAAAAGAGGGGGAAGGAAGGGACAACTGGGGGAAGAAGAAAAACCAAGGCCAAGTTCATCATTTGAAGCCCCAATCCCAGCTATACCTGACGCCTGGCCCTGCCTTTGGCTTAAGTTGGATCTGGGCTTGTTATTGGCTACAGCAGAAAGTGTTACACCTGATACACTAAATACACACAAAAAAAACACACTTGGTTTTCTCTTACTATGAGAATAATATGTGGTTGTGGCAAATTTTTGAAAGACATAGGAAAGTGGAAGGAAGAAAACAAACTCTCACCCACCATCCCATAACTTAGAGATAATGTAAATGGACTTACTCTTAACTCTTTCAAAACAGGAAAAATCACCATTCGTGAGCACCTGCGACCATGTCAGTCACACAAAGCCAGACACAAATCAGCCGACGTAAGCCGCACGGCAGGAAAGCTACTGGCTCATTTCTGTCTTGCTTTGGAGAGTAGCCCTGGCAGGTTTTTACTTAAATGGGAGGGGTTTTCCCTTTCAAGTTCAAAAGCCATCAGTCTGCCTACTGGGAACCAGGGACATGGTGCGGACTTGGCCCGTGACCTAGCCCTTTTTTGCTGGGGCAGCTGAGCTGAGCGCGAGCGCGGGCGCGCCGAGTTCCAGCCGGCATTTCAGGCCCGCCTTCACCTTCCAGTAGCCCCTGCAGGAGCGGCATGGAGGCAGCACGCGCCCACCAAGCAGCGGAAAAGGATGCTCTGTGCGGATCGTGGGGCCGTGAGACGAGGCCACCGGAGCTGCGGGAGTTCTGCCAGCAGCTCCTGATCCTCCAGCCTGGTGGGTAGCCCCAGCGGGGCAAGGGGTTTGACTCAACAGCATTGTAAAGACGCTGCAGCCGTTGGTTTTACCACCCAACTGGAGGAAACCAAGAATTTTCTTTTTTTGTAATGCACACTGCTAAGAGGAGGATATGTATCACCTCGCTGTCCTCAAGGCACTCTAAGGAGGCATGACCTGTGGTGAGATGGCTCAGGTTCAAGCCGAGAAGCTGAGCATTAACCCATTGTAATCGTTAACGCGTGTGGCGATTCATGAAGGTCACTTCACAGTTCTGTGCCTGTTAATATCTTACTCTCCTCATAGATTTGAGAATTCGGTGTAAAACATCTAGAGCTGTAAAAACATTACACAAATGTAGGTTTTTCTGGGTTTTTGTTATTGTTCCAACTCTTAGTATTGAAGGAGAGCACAAGAGAAGGGAACACTTGATCACTGGTGGGTCTTAAGGCCCATTTCAAAAGACCAGTGTGATTAGGCTCGAACTCTGGAAGACATCGTTTACTTTCAGCTCGTTAGGAATCCAGACTATTCTGAATCGCTCATTTATTTATTTATTTATTTATTTACTTACTTACTTATCTATCTCCCCTTCCTTGCCCCCCCCCCCCCCCCGTTGTCTGCTCTCTGTGTCCATTCACCGTGTGTTCTTCTGTGTCCGCTTTCAGTGGCACCGGGAGTCTGTCTCTCTCTGTTGCATCACCTTGCTGTATCAGTTCTCCATGTGTGCAGTGCCATTCCTGGACAGGCTGCACTTTTTTTGCCCTGGGTGGCTCTCTTTACGGGGCACACTCCTTGCGCGTGGGGCTCCCCCACGCGGGGGACACCCCTGCGTGGCAGGGCACTCCTTGCGCGCATCAGCACTGCGCATGGGCCAGTTCCACACGGGTCAGGAGGCCCAGGGTTGGGACCATGGACCTCCCATGTGGTAGGCAGATGCCCTATCCATTGAGCCAAATCCGCTTCCTTCTCAATTTCTCTTACAGTGGCCAGGTTTGAGGAATGTCAACCCTGAAAAGGAATGCAGGAGGTTCTAAGTGTCCTCCTTGCCGCCTCTGGAAGACAGTCGCTGTAGGTAGGTCTTTCTCCGTGGAAGGGCTGGCTTGCCCAAAGGGGTTGGAAGAAACCAAGTCTGCAAGCCCAGGCAGCATGAGTCTGACAAAGTGCAAGGCCACCATGGATAAACTGATGCAAGAAGTCAGCGGCCTCTGCGGTGTCCTTGTGTGGGTCTCTGTCCAACGCGGGGACACTCCAGCACTGCTCAGGAGGCATGAAGACTGAGATGTAGAGAAGACAGGCCACTGGGCAGATACCCTGGAGGAGGTGCTGCTGTCCAGGAGCTGGAGGCCTGCAGTGGAAGGAGTCACGGACAGCTGCTCCCAGGCGCTCCTGTTCTCCAGCGTTCCCATTTCCCACCACTTTCCCTTGCTTGCCTCCTGACAGTTAACCTCGTCACCCAGGGGCTTCACCATGGAATTTTACTTTTTCCTGAGAAACAGGTAGTATTTCACACGGTAAAAGAAAGAACATGTAAATTCTACCAATTCCCTGTTGAAAGTCCCTCTGTTTTGAAATGACATTTGTTTGCTATTCTGTTTCTAGTAGAGAATCAAGAGCAATAAAGTCCCTCACTGACCCAAACAAAGCAAAAGGACTAAATGGGTCAACAATTTTTCCCCAAGGAAAATTATTAAAAGGGCTAAAATGTAATACCTCCCTTTCCACCTCTCCACTCATATGAAAGTTTGATGTGGGTCTCTCTCTAACACAGATCACCCTCACAATCAAATAATTGTGCTTTGCCCCACAGCAGACCCAATTCGTGGTCAAAAGCCGGGTCAGCCCTAGGCTGTGTCCCTCTCCTTTCCTGGGGAGGTGGGTCCCCGAGGTCCCCTTTGGAGCCCAGGCTCCTCTGGTGGGGAGGAGGGCGCCCGCAGTAGCAGTTGCTGCTTTTAACTCAGTTTTGCCACCGCAGTTCTTTTCCTTTGTCCCTCTCTTCTGGGCAGTGTCTAGCCTTCTCCTGGTGTCCTAAGCCCTAGATTTTTCCCCCAGCCATCTCTGCCTGCCCTCTAGCTATTTTTTCTGGGATTGAAGACAGTCCCCTGCCTTTCTAGTCTACCATCTTCCCAGAAGGAACCAATACCTAATTAGATTGCAGTCACTCCTATTCTATTTAGTAATATTTACACCGAGCGGAAGCTGAACATTTGGAAAGTTGTGTCTTTCATCAAACATTTAGTAAGGGCGTGGTCACTTTAACCTGCATCTTTTTTCTGAATACAGGTTACTAGGGGCTGGGGTGCTGGTAGAGGAGGGAGAGTTAAACTGTAGAGTTTGGGCTGATAAAAAAGTTTGATCATGGATGGTGATCATCGTAGCCCAACATTGTGATCATAATTAACAGTACTGGGAAGTGGATTTGGCTCAACTGATAAAGCGTCCACCTACCACATGGGAGGTCCAGGGTTCAAACCCAGGGCCTCCTGACCCGCATTGTGAGCTGGCCCACGCGCAGTGCTGATGTGCGCACAAGAAGCGCCGTGCCACGCAGGGGTGTCTCCCATGTAAGGGTGCCCCACACGCAAACAGTGCATCCCTTAAGGAGAGCCACCCCATGCGAAGAAAGTGCAGCCTGCCCAGGAGTGGTGCCGCACACACAGAGTTGAAGCAGCAAGATGATGCAACAAAAAGAGACACAGATTCCCGGTGCCGCTGACAAGAATGCAAGTGGACACAGAAGAATACACAGCGAATGGACATAGAGAGCAGACAATGGTGGAGAGAAGGGAAGAGAAATTAAAAAAAAAAAAAAACAGTAATGAAGTATATATTTGAAAGAGGTTTAAAAGGGAAATTTTAGTTGTAGATGTTACTAGAACAATTTTTTTAAATACCAAAAAACCAGAGAACTGTAAAACACATGAACCCTAATGTAAACCATGAAATATAGTTAATAATACAAATAAAATATTCTTTCATCAATTGTAACAAATGTACCACACTAAAGCAAGGTATTAATGGGGGAGGGGGATATGGGAACTCTATTTTCTATGTGATTTTTCTGTAAACCTACAATTTTTCTTACACATTTTTAAAAAGTGAACTTTGAAATCAGTCATCTGTGAAAGATAAATCCCATGTCTTCAAAGTTCTGTAAGAGGTGACTATATGCAGTTCCTTGTGGCCAAAGGAAATAAAGCAATCCTGTTCTTTCAAAGGCATGGGAAAAAGTGAAGCAAAGGGAAGCAGATGTGGCTCAAGCAATTGCGCTCCCGCCTACCACATGGGAGGTCTCTAGTTCAGTTCCCAGTGCCTCCTAAAGACAGTGAGCTAGTGACGGGCAGGTGCGGCAAGCTGAAGCGACAAGAGACACCAGAAGGAAAACACAATGAGAGACACAACAAAGCAGGGTAAGGAGGTGGCTCAAACAATTAGGAGCCTCCCTCCCACATCAGAGATTCCTGTTTTGGTTCCTGATGCCTCCTAAAGAAACAAGGGGAAGCGGATGTGGCTCAACGGATAGAGCGTCTGCCTACCATATGAGGTCCAAGGTTCAAACCCAGGGCCTCCTGGCCCACATGGTGAGCTGGCCCACGTGCAGCGGTGCCGCGTGCAAGGAGTGCCATGACACTCAGCACGTAGGGGAGCCCCACACTCAAGAAGTGCGCTCCACAAGAAGCCGCCCTGCGCAACAAAAGTGCAGTCTGCCCAGGAGTGGTGCCACACACACCGAGAACTGACACCGCAAGATGACGCAACAAAAAGAGCAAGATTCCTGGTGCCGCTGAGAATGCAAGCAGACACAGAAGAACACACAGCAAATGGACACAAGAGAGCAGACAACGGGGGAGGGAGGGAAGGAGAGAAACAAATCTTCAAAAAAAAACAAAAACAAGGAAGATGAACAGATACAGCAAGTGCAAACAAGGGGGTGGGGAGAAATAAATCTTAAAAAAAAGTGAAATGCAGATCAGTGCACAGAACAGCAGGCTTAAGTAATGAAGTACGCATAACCCACCCCCACATTTGACAATGTTTACGTGAAAAGGATTAATAGTTTAGAACGACTGGTTTTCTTTTACCTTAAATGTACTGCAGTGATCAGATCTGCTTCCCCCTGCCCTACCCCCAGTGGCTCCCTTGTCTTATTTGCTTGCTGTTTTTGCTGTCTGGTTTTTTCTTTAGAAGGCATCAGAACCCGAACCTGGGGCCTCCCATATGGGAGGCAGGTGCTCAACTGTTTGAGCCACACCTTTCCCTGCTCGTCTTTTCCTTGTCGTCTGCTCGTTCACTTGCCATCCTGCTCGCTGTCTGTCCATTTTTTGTTTTTGTTCAATGTCTGTTCATTGTTTCCCCTCTTTAGGAAGCACCAATAACAACTCAGGACCTTCTGTGTGTGAGGCAGGGACCCAACTGTTTGAGCCACATCTGCTCCCCCAGATTTCCTTTTTTTCCCCTTGGCATTTGTATTAATTGCAAAGAATGTCAAAAAGTAAATAAGAAAAGCTAAATAGTTATGTTCCCTTCTATTCATTTTTTGATAACAGAGTGAGTTTTTAAAATACGTTGTTTCCCTTAGTCATATACTGTTTCCTTCCACTTAATCCTGCATGTGTAATCCTGAAGAACTTTTTTATTGTGAAAAACCCCCAGCCTCGTGCTGCAAATTCGCATGTCCATTCATACTTACTGAGCACTTAACTATGTTTTATGCTTGAGAATCAATTAAGCACAGAACACTTAAAGAGTGGTCTAGTAGGAAAGAGGGACAAGTCACCAAGAAATTGTGAGACTTTGATAAGTGCCATGTTAAGAATATCCCTGGGCTCTATGGAATCTGACAAGGGGAACTAATCCTGCACGCGGGAAGGCTTCATTAAGAATCTCTCGATTAGAAAGTAAAAGCAATGAAAGCATAAACTGTTATGTCCATCCAGATATCCTGAGCTATGACAGTTCCTTGCCCATAGCACAAGGTGCAGGATGTGCAAAGGCCCCGAGACAAAGATAGACGTGTGCTGTAAAACACACATTTGGGGGGAAAGTTCAGCCAGACCCAATCTTGAGACAAGCCTTTCTATTTTGGGGAAGGGAGTAGGCCATTTGATGAATAAGATTGTAGAGTTAATCAGGTTAGATTACAAGGGATTTGTATACCATACAACCAGGGACACATTTCAGAAAAATTCCTCAGGCACCCGAGGGGATCTAGAGATGAGGGTGTGCAGTAACTGAAGCAAAATGACCTCAGGGAGTGACGAGGCTGGGGAAATAGAGTGGATTTGACATGGTTTGAGAGACAGGGTTTGGTAATGGATGGGATGTGGTGAGTAAATAATAGCAAGGAAGAGGAGAGTTCAGAAGCAGGTTCAAGGGAAATAAATTGTGTCAATTTGAGGTGCCCTCAGACATTGGAATGATGCTAAGCAGTTAGCCAGGCCCATCTAGATAGCCACTGAAGCCAGAGGGATGGAAAACACCAATAAGAATGGAGCAACTAGGGGGAATGTTGTTGTTGTTGTTGTTGCTAAAACAGCATATTTTGGCTAGGGTGTAAGAGGAACAAGTTCTAGCAGGTTCTACTCCCTGCCTTGAACCCCATTCCAAGTCTAGCCCCAGTTAATTGCTGCTTCCCACTTTGATCTGTGCCCCACCCCAGCCTTTCCAGCACATGCTGCTTCTGCTTATCTAGCCCAGTCTGTAACAGGAGCTCAAGAAGTGACAGCATACCACCCCAAAGCATTAACTTTACATCAATAACTTGGGAGGGGGTGAAAAGATTAAATTAATTAGTGAAATTATAGAGATCACATGAAATTTTTTAAAAAGGTATCACACAGGACTTGAATGTTTCATTCTTTCAACTCATCCTCAGGCTCTGCATTCTCACAATTATAGTCCTAGCAGACTATATGGCCATTTTGCTTGCCCATCTCTTTCTTTGACAGTTTTGTTTTGTTTTTTTCCAAAAAATCCTCCCAACTACCTTGTCATATAGGTAGCCAAGTACAGCTGCAGGTCACACTTCTAAAGGGAAGTCCGCTTACCATGAACTCTGGGCATGTCTCTTAAGCTATGCCTCAATTTCATCACCAGTTATGAGGGAACTTCTACCCTGCAGGGCTGAGGGTCGAATAAAAACACACTATACAGCTCAGCCGACCTTTACGCATGCCTGATGCTGCCAGTGCCCAGACCCAGCCTCTTCCTCAAGACTGTTTATGAAGCAGGTACAGGGGCAGTTGTCCTTGTTTGGAAATCTGTTATCTTTTTATTTTAACGCAGCTTTAGATTATATAAATGACACATCAAAATATAAAGGATTCCCATTACATCCGCCACCCCCCCTTATAAAGGCCATACCCCCTCCTCTTCCCAGGAGCTAATGTGATTTTCCTTAAGCTAGTTCAAGAAAGTGGGTTTCTGCACTCACTATGGAAGTTCTAATAAATAAAGGGAATGTTCATGAAAACTTTTGAAAAGGTTCAGGGCCCTACAGGAATAGGATACTCATGCAGTTTGTTCACTAAAGACCAACCTACTAGGACTATGAAGTCATCCTCTTTAGAAGTTGAGCAGGTGAACAATTGCACATATTTGATGGTTGTCCAGAGGTCACTGAATAAACACCATCTTTAACCTCTGGGAACCAGTCTTTTCAATTACTCTGGGGTAAAGTGAGACAGGTTCTGCTTTTAGAATTCCAAAGATCCCCACATTACTAAGAAACAAACTGAAAGTCCAGCTTAATGCTGCCTGTTTACTGCCTTATACAACAAAAAGGCAGAGTGTCTGCATTTTTAAAAAGGTCGCTCAGGATTCTTTTTTCTCCTGCTATGTTCAGATGAGGTGCTGGCGTAAGACACACGGCAACATTATGCCGGATCCCAGTACCATTACCCTTTTCAGGTTAAATTCCAGCTTAGCCAAACTCCCATCCTCTCTTCTTCCCTGTCTCAAGTGCCACCCCTACCCTCCAGCACCCATAGCTTGTCATTGTTAAAGTAACACTCATATCTCTAATAATGGAAATTAAATAGGGTTTAGTATTTCCACAATGCCTCCTGAACTGTTTTCAGAAAGCCTTTTAAAAAGATCTAGATCTGTAACTAGTTCTCAAAGCCCCGAATGTGAAAGGGGGGAAATCCATTCACCTAAAGGCACAAATATGAAGTAAGGACTCACAACTAAAACGCTTAACAGATGTAATGTCTACTTAATTGGGCTCTTTTCTAGGGAAAAATATATGTCCTGAAATACATTTAATGGTCTATCCTATCTTGGACATATTTAAGGTCTGATGGTCGACGGTCCTTATGCTAACCATTACTACATTGCTACCCATCACCAGTTTTTGTCACGCACCCTTCTTACAGAGCACTATTGCAGCCTTCACCTAGCTGGTACTTGCTAATAAGGATTTCCTACTCACTCTTCCACATCATCAGAATGTCAGTGTCTCTTAGTGTGATCCCTAGACCACCAACCGTCAGACATGCTGACACCTGCGCCCTGCCCCAGAACTGCTGCGCAGCAATCTGTGCGGTCAAGTAGCCTGAGCTTTAACAAACCTTCCAGGCAATTCTGACGCACACTAGAGCTTGAGGACCATTACTACAGAGAATGCCTCACCTGGACTCTGTGAGACCCCTGACATCAAGGGCAAATGTCCGTTTTCCTATGGGGAGAATTTCCACAGCTCTGAACATTTTCAAAGGGACGTCAACCTAATAAGTAAACTATCACTGCTTTTAAAGTCATCAAATTCAGAATTATCTTCTGCAAATACACACCAAGCCAAAAAGTTCTCCAAGCCCTTTAATATTCACTTAAAGAGTTGAGGCACAGGCAATTTTTTTAAAAAACTGCATTTTTTTGTTACAAGAAAGAAAATTTTGTACGATAGCTGTATGACATGCCAATTTTCTCAAAATATCTTCTGCAGTAACATCTCATTAACACTCTGGTCCATAGGTTCATTCAATGAGGTCACAAGACAGGCAGGAAGGTGGTAAAAATAATCAATCTCACTGAGGTGTTAGAAGAATCAAATATTTACTGACTGCCTACTAGGTACACAGCACTGTTTTACACACTTTACATAACTTAAATGTGAACGTATTCTACAGTTAACTATTAACAGAATAACAACGCTACTGTCAGCTAAGCCTGTGTTTTGTTTTCACTTTAAATATAAATTATAGGACCTTTCTATTTAACAAAGATCTCGCCCAAAGAAGCATGCCAACATACACTAATAAATGTTTTCCATTTCCAAAGATTTTATACATGTGTGCAACTTTAGCACATGGGAACATCCAATCTGTTGCCAACTTGACTTAAGCCTTGAGTTCCTTCACTGCGCCCACTGGGCATCATTTGGCCAGCATCATGATCCCCGGTTTCATCACCTGTTAAACCTTTAGGAGGAAACAGTGTGGGAGGAGGCGGGAAGCAGGTGTTTTGTTTTCTTCTACCTAATACAGCTAACGTTCAAGAGTAGAAACTCGTTTTTAAAGTATTGAAGCTGTCATTTAAATAAGATAATGTACTTGGCTTAATCAGCTCTAAAGTGAAGATAACCATTGCCTTTTCAAAAGGCTTTAAATCAAAGCTGATTGTTTTTCAGAAAGCCAAGTAATACCTAGCTTGTACTGCACTAGTTTTCAATGGCATTTATTAGCTTTCTGCCCTCCTAAAATCTAAGTGGAACCCTCACTCCTCCAGCCAATTCTTACTTCTGGGTCCATTCTTTTCTTGCCAAGCTATCTGCCCTACTCCTTTTTCCACCTATATTCCCTCTAAGCCCCTCAGTCTTTACCTAGGACATTGCGAGAAAGATAGTTTCTTAGCTGTCTATACAGGTCAATTACTGACCAATCACAACTACACTGCATTGCATTTCAGATCCTCTTAGTAAAACCAATTAACTATCATGTTTCTCCTGCTCATCCCCCCAAAAAGCACACCAAGTGTCATAATTTTTAAAAAGTACACTGTAAGAGTTCTCACAAACCTAGAAGGTTCCTAGAGGAAGAGTCCATTAAAGTTTGAGTCACCTAGTCCAATGTTCTAATTTACAGGTGAGAACACTAGCAGGGATATGACAGGACATGCCCACGGCTACTGCTAGCTAGCAGCAGAAGCAAACCTTTCCACTATCCCACAACATGCACACGTGCTCGCACAAGCACACACACACACACACACACACACACACAAAAACCCATGTTAATGTAAGAAAAGTTGATAGGTATACCAAGATAAAAAGCCCACTGAATCTTTGGGATCTCTCCAGAGACTTAAAGATAGCATAAAGCCAATGTGTACAGTGAGAAAAGCTGCTCAGCTGTTCAGGTCAGCAGATGTCACACAATACAAAGGATCCTTATTCTCAGTCCTGAAATTCAATCTGACTGCAGAAAACACGCCAATACTTGAGTACTAAAGGTCCCACCAGTTCCATTCAAGTCTTCAGTCACAAGGTTTTGTACCTTACTCTCACTGTTCAATAAGATAAATGAATCAAGTTAAGCAGGACTAAAGAACACTGAAGATAAAGGCAAAGGAGAACAAATACTTTTTACTAGCACATCATCCCAGTTACCTTAAAGGATACACTTCAAATTAATTGTTACATTTGTGACTGAACCGTATGATTTCTGTGAAAATCAACACAATAGTTAAGACATTAACAAAAGATCAATTTGGAAATACTAAGTCAGGCAAGCATGCAAAATTCAGAGTATTAAAAAATGCAAGGCCCAGTGGCCTAAAGAAGACACTCCTCAGAAGGTGGACCTGAAGATGCTGAATACAACTATATAAATCAGGAGCTGGAAGGGACACCTCAGAGATCAGTGGACCAGTTCCCTTACTTTACAAATGAGAGTGAACAGACATGAATTGGCACAGCCCACACTGCTAGTGCTATTTGTAACTACACATATCTAAAATACAGGGAGATAAATATCCAGAACAAAACATTTCACTAAGCCCAATGAATTAAAACATTTCCAGACTGATACAAAGGGTAGGAGTGAAAACTGTTAATACAGCACAGCAGCACGTTTCACAAGTATTTCTTGAAGATTTTAATGCTCAGCTTTGATAAACACGACTGAGTTTTCACCCAATTTTCTGATACGTAATAAAATGTACTAGCTTTAAAAATATGTACTCTTCAGCTTTCTCATACACTTTTTTGTTGCCTTATCTTTCAAAACTAAGCACTGGGTGTTTTTAAGATAAGTATTGTTACACGTATGTACATTTTAATTGCACACTTTCTGAAGAAACAGAATCCATGATATTTCAATATTCAATAACTCATAGTGTATTTATAAAATGAAAAGCCCTCATCAAAATACATTTCTCAGTGGGAAAAATAAATAAGACAAATGGATCTACACAAAGCAAAAATTAACTTTGGTAGATTTTTAGTATGGTGCACAGTCCATATCAAGCATATTTGCCCTTATTCTCCCCGAGCTGTTCATCTTCCGAGTCAAGAATTTTCTGAATATTTTAAATAGAGGTTTGATTACGCTGACATTTGTTTTTCATTCCACATCATCTTCAGCCAAGCTCTGAGCACTTACGATTCTCTGATGGAGGGGAAGAAAAAAAAAAGGAAAATAATTTCTATAAGCATAAGCATTTAAATCAGGATCCTATAATACATACAACATAAAATGCTTTTTGTATTCAAATAATCAAATATTGCTAAAGCTTATCCATTTTGACATTTATTTCAACATATGTAATCTATCATGAGAGAAAATGATGATCATACTACAGTCAGTTCCACTTCAAAAAAATTCAGGTTAATAAAGGAAGCATAACATCACATTGTTATGTATTATTCAATTATGTAATTAAAAAAAATTCTTCACTCCCAAGAACACTGATCAGTATTAGCTCGAATGATCTTTCCATGCTCCAAACATTACTCAGTTTTCAAACTCTTTCCCTTAAATCTCTGGGACCTCTTATTTTCTTTCCAGTCCTTTTTCAATCTAGTTGAGTAAGGACCAGTTTGAAGAGTAAGCTATTCAGTTAGTAACCATAAAGTTCTGCAAAAATCCCCCATCACTATCTTAATAATTTCAAATAACTGAGGAAATTAACATACAAAAAAGTAAATTCATTTGAGCCCCTTGGAATGAATTAAAAATGAATACATTTTAATTAACTTAAATTATGGATAATGTTTTACATAAAAGGTTAATATGAACTACTCAACAGTGATTTGGAAAGGTAGTCAAAATAGCTCCAAACTCAAAGCCCACCTCCGCAGGAGAGGCACTGAACTTTAGACGAAGTAGGGCTGAGGGTGTCCATGGTCCTTTATGGCACTTTCCAAGGTACGTCATAGTGACACCTCTGCCTTCAGTCAGGCCACCTAACAAAATGCCTGAGATCTCAAAGAGTAGGCAGAAAGCCAGTTTTTTTGAGATTTACTCTACTTACTTTTACCTCACATTTCCTTACCTGACTAATTGTTGGGAGCTTAGTCAGAAGCATCTGGAACACTGGTGGTGGAAGAGTTTGCTGTAAAACTTGCAATAACTGCTGTGGCTGTCCACACACAGCAATTGCATTTGTCAAATGGTCCACACCTTTCTCATATTCACCTGTAAGATGTACATAAATTACACAAAATTTGAATAGCCTTTTCCTGCCAAAAATTCAACTCTAAAGTTTTCACTTTCTTCAAGTTAATGCTGATAAAAAATGTGTTCAAGTAAAAACCAGAAACAATGTATAGTTCATTCACATAACTGAATACTATACAGCCATAACAAGAATGAGTCAGATTACATATACTGATATGGAAATGTCTCCAAGATACAGACATAAGGGGGAAAAGTTAAGGAGTATAATTGTCCAAGTGTATTACCATTTATATACTCAGAATATTTTTGCAAGATTACGTAAGAAACTGCTAACAATGAAATAGTATTCTATGAAAGAAGAGAACTGGCAGATTGGGGACTGAAGTGGAAAGGAGACCCAATTTCACTTTAACCAATCACCATGTACTATTTAAATGTTACCGCATATAAGCTCAAGAAAAACGTCTTTTTAAAAAGTCAAGCTACATTGTGATTAAACACTTTGGACAGACTGTAAGGTATGTGAAAATATCTCAATAAAACTGCTTTAAATAGCCGAAAAGGAAATGTGACTCAAGCAGGTGGGCACCCACCTGTCACACAGAGTCACAGGTCTGGTTCCTGGTGCCTCCTAAAGACAAGCAAGACACAGCGAGCTGACACGCAACAAAATGACGCGAGCTGACGTAATGAAGAGACACAACAAGCAAATATGAGACACATAAAAGCAGGGAGTGCAGGTGGCTGGGTGACTGGGCACCTTCCTCCCATGTGGGAGGTTCCAGGTCTGGTTCCTGGTACCTCCTAAAAAAAAAAGATGAACACACAACAAACAGACATAAGACAGCAGACAGCTAACACAAACAATGAGGAGGGTAGAAATAAATAAAATAAAACTTTAAATAAATATGCAAGAATAGCCAGAAATAGCAGCTATGTATAGCAGGGGAAGAAGCCTAGAGTTTGAAAGGTGATGAATCTTTTGTTTTTTATTTTTACTATTACTGAAATGATGAAAATGCTCTAATAAAGATTGAAGTGATGAACGCACAACTATGTGATTATACCAAATACTGACTGTACACTTTGGATGGACTACATGCTTTATTAATATGTATCAGTAAAAATGATTTGTTTTATATATACATATATATATGTATATATATGGGAAAGTCTTCTGGGGAGCGTCTACGAAAATATTCTCTAATAAAAAGCAAGTTATTTTCTTTCTACCCTTGCTTCCCAACTTTGAGTGGGATGTAAGGATGTGCTACTTCGAGTTGTGGCAACAATGAGGCAAAATGAGGCCCAAAGTCTACAGTCTCAGATAAAGGATGAAAGGAGTCTGTGTCTTTCATTTGTTGAGCTGCCCAATCAACAAGGCTGCCTGCCTCCAGACCTCCTCACTCAAAAAAATTTCCTACTTTTGAAATAAGAAGGTAAAAAACATCACTTGAGTGAGAATGCTGATATTCTAGCTACTGCTACTGCTGTGTGCTAGACTGTCCTTCACTGCAGTGCTGGGAGTCTTATGTCTTCTGCCAGCACCAGTGAAACTATGGCAGGCTAACTTGGTAGCGTGCAAGAAGCTGGCAAAATTTCAGACACTTCATAGTTCATGGTATCAGTAAGCGTGGTTTTTAGTAAGTTTTTATTTACTAAAACAGCTTTTCATGATATAAATTCACAGGAAACTGATCTTAATGAGTTTTGAATGAAGCTATCAAATGTTTATGGAACAGTACTTTCGAAGTATTAACTTTACATAAAAATGCAATGTGTTTTAAACACTTCCTCCTCAATCACATTTACCATTGTCCTGGAAAACTGTTCTCAGTGCTTTGTGTGGAGAAGCTCACACCATTTTCAGAATAACATTTAGTCAGGAGGTACTAGTATTATCCTCATTTTACAAGTGAAGAAACTGAGCCTTAGGTAACTAATAATCTTAAGCCCAGGGCTCCTCACTCCAGTACTCCTGCTTATATACTAAACTTCTTCCAGAATCCAACATTCATAAGAATAATTTGTAACTTAAGATAATGTCTTCAAAATACTTCTCATTTACTTTTTTTTTCTCTTTAAGATTTATTTATTTATTTAATTCCCTCCCCTCCCCCGGTTGTCTGTTCTCTGTGTCTATTTGCTGCATCTTGTTTCTTTGTCAGCTTCTATTGTTGTCAGCAGCACCATTCCTGGGCAGGCTGCACTTTCTTTCGTGCTGGGCGGCTCTCCTTACAGGGCGCACTCCTTGTGCATGGGGCTCCCCCATGCGGGGACACCCCTGCGTGGCAGGGCACTCCTTGCGCGCATCAGCACTGCGCATGGGCCAGCTCCACACGGGTCAAGGAGGCCCGGGGTTTGAACCGCGGACCTCCCATGTGGTAGACGGACGCCCTAACCACTGGGCCAAGTCCGTTTCCCTCATTTACTTTTAATCTGCCCTAGATGGTAAGCAACTTGAGTATATAGGAACTTGACCATCTGCAAATCTTTAGGTGAAATTAACCAAACAAATTCTAATTACGTCAAATTATTTCTTGGAATAGGAGAGGCAAGATAAAAAGAAAAACTGGTTACTATGTAGTAACTACTTCAAAGCAACTTGAGATAAAAGCTAATTTGACTCTAAAAGTAAATTTATTAAGACTCTACATTTCTGAATGGATTACAGCTCTCAGATGTCAATTTGACCATTTTAATTTCTTAGTAGGAATTTTAAGAAAGAGTTTAATGAGGCACAAAATAATTCAGAATTCAATAATTTGGTTTGTTCTAAAATCAACTGTCACGAACCCATTAGTGTGATCAACCTCCTCTGAGACATTAAAACAATGGTGATTTTCCAAGGTCCTCCTAGATCTAACTTTTAATGCGAAATATAAAATTGACAAATATTAAAGTCACTCCTTACTACAGAAATACAGCAGAAGACCTGATGATTATATGGAAGGGTTAAGAGAAGACATTCCTAGTTTATATTTCTATAGTTAGTATTTATATACGGTACTATGGCAATGTTCTCTAAAATACAGAAGTAAACATTTTTAATATATATATATTTTTTAGGGTACTAGGGCCAGGGAATGAACCCAGGGACCTCAGAAGTGGGAAGCCAGCGCTCGAACACTGAGCCACATCTCACTCAAATACATTATGACCAATGACAACCCACTACGAATATTTACTTAAGCCAGTATTATATAAAATATTAATGGCCACATTAAGCACCCAAAAAATCTGTCATGATCTATTTAGAACACCACTTTTAAAAATAGCCTAACTATAGAAGAAAAGTCTCATAAACTTTTATTAGTGCAAAGACTTCTGTCTACTTCTTCTATCTTTTAAAGAAAGACTAATACCTTGGGCTAGTAACTCTTCACCAAGTTGTATTTCTTCAAGGAAGAATTTCTGAACAGCTTCAGCATCTTTAAGATCAGGTAACTGTAGAAACAGAATGTTTAGTACACCAAATTATGCCAGGGGATATACCCGTATGCAAAAAATCATAACAAAAATCAAAATATAAACAACAAAAGAGCTCTTAATAAGACTGATATAACAAAATTACACACTCCAACAACTCCAAGAATTAGTTTAGCATCTACATTCAAACAAAAAAAAAATCCTTATCAATCAATGTGGCATTTAAACAGCTCTTAGCTCCCAATCAAACCTAAAAAGAAAAATGAAGGGTACAAATAGCTCCTCGACAAAACACTTTATTACCTACAAAATTTTTTGCTTGCCATCACTGTAAATTCTTATACAACCATAATCAATTTGTTCTTCCAGTCCAACAACATTTTGTACAGACTTAACATGCATCTAAAAGATTTTTAAAAGGCAAAAGAATATAATACTCTCGACATACATATGACTGCTTAATCAGTTATCTATTTGCTGGACAGGTAAATTACTTCTAAGTGTCTTTACATTAACCATAACAGCTTTATTTCAATAAGTTTACATTTGTATTTTTATGGTTTTGTGATATTTGTTACAAATTACCAGACTGAATGATTATGGCAATATACAACACCAGCTATGTGGCTTTTAAAAAAAAAAATGTAAACTTATGAGAAGTCAATCAAAGATGTCTCCATTTTTAAATTTCAAAACTTAGGCTCTTATTAAGAAATGTATTTGGCTCTTGAATTACATTATATATGCTCTCATTATCCAATATGGGTGAAAAAAATTTCTCAAAGTGAAAGCATTGTCATTCCAACATATAATAAGAATATGATTATATTTCTCAGTCTGAAAATACATACTGACTCATATTTCTATAATCTATTTTCCTATCTTTAAGAAAACACTACTAAAAACAGTGAACAAAAAACAAATATTATTCACAATATAAATATATTTCAGAAAGACACTTTAGACATAATTACAACAAAGTGGTTCCTTCCCAGTTTCCACTTCACTATTACCATGTCCAGTCAATTAACTGTGCTGATTACTCAACTACTTAAGGACTAAAATACAACATTTATTGATTTAATTTTTTCTTGCCTCCACTTCTTTTGAAAAGAACCACTGCTGATCCAGTTGCCCAATTCTTGGGAATCCAAACAATGGAACTAATTTCAATAAAAGGATAAAGTTACATGTACAATGGTTATTATTTACTTAAACATACCACAGAACATTTATCAAGTAAACCTATGAAGTCATTAAAAATATATTTATATAATAAACCAAATAAATTTATAAAAATAAAAAAAAAGATCTATGAAAAGAAAAAAAGAACAGATTTATAAGTTCATTTACATATTACAACTGTAAAAATGTTAGGGCAGTATAATTCTGAAGCAGTGGGTGTGAATAATTCTAAGACTTTAAAATGAATATGTGGTTCTTTCACATTGAAGGAAAAATTAAATCAATAAATGTTGTTGTATTGTTTTGAAGCAGAGTGAGAAAGTTTGAGCCTTCTGGTGCAAATGTCTTTTGTAGACTATTTTAGTGTCCCTTAAATACTGCTTGAACAGTAAGTTGTCTAGCCAACAAAGGGGAAATGACCATGGACCAGATATCAGATGCTGAACTGAGCTAGCTACTCCTAAAAAAAGAAGAAATTATATCTAAAAAAATGAAATCAATGTCTGACATCAACTATCTTTCTCAAAAATACATATTGAAATGGATTTCAATATAATATTTATATAATAAACTAAATAAAAAAAACAGATCATTACCTTGGAAAGCCCAGCTCTCTCCTTGGCAAGTTTCTGCTTCTTTCTTCCTGCAAGAAATATGATGGAATATCTTCATTCTGCCATTATCACAATGGGAATCAAAGCCTAGCTACTGTAATAATTCATTTTATTTGCAAAACATTCCTGCCTCGTGATCTGCTTCCTGATGTATTTGTCAAGGCCATAGGAATAGTTCTACTCATTGAGTTGTGGGCAATGTGCCATTTCTGGGCAGGTGCTTTCTCCTGTTATCCCTGGGGGACCAGGACCAGCAATTCATAACAAGAGAGGCAGTCTTTGCGTAATTACAGTAAGCAGAGCAAGCACCCCCTTCTAACCTACAAAAGGTGTGTAACAGGAGCAAGAATTAAGCCACTAGTATTATATACTTTTACTTAAACATAACAGATTCTTTCTTTACTGAATACTGAAAACTATCTGACACTCTTAAATGGAAAAGCCCACATTTGAGAAGTTTTCTAAAAATAATCAAGCAGGAGATAGTGCTCAGAAATGGACTTCTAAAGTCTTATAATTCAACTGATGCTGGCTAGGTCGAGGAAAAAATTTTAAAACACCTCTGATAACCTGTAAGTTGTTGTTGTTGTTTTTTTTTTGAGATAAGCAATACTAAAATTTTTCAGAAATGAAAACTATTGGTTAAAACCTTAATCAGCAATTAGTCAATTCAAATTCAAACCACTGATAGTAGGAAACAAATACTATTTGCATCCCAAGTCTTCCATTTACTAGCAGTGTGACTGGGCAAGTTAGAGCAACTTGTGTCTTACTTCCTCACATATAAAACTGATTGAAAAAAATAGTACCTACTTCATAGCTGTTGTGAAGTTTAAATGAATTGTTATGCGTACATTATTTTAAACAGTGTCTGGCTCATAACGCACTATATAAGCATGTGGTATGAAGACACTTTCCTCAGGTAAGGAGCTGTTATAACTAAGCAACTGAAGAAACAGTTTTAGCAGTCACTGAAACCTACCAATAGCAACGAATAACTATTTAAAGGTTAAGGCTCGGAAACGGACTTTGGCCCAGTGGTTAGGGCGTCCGTCTACCACAAGGGAGGCCCGCGGTTCAAACCCCGGGCCTCCTTGACCCGTGTGGAGCTGGCCATGCGCAGTGCTGATGCGCGCAAGGAGTGCCGCGCCACGCAAGGGTGTCCCCCGCGTGGGGGAGCCCCACACGCAAGGAGTGCGCCCGTGAGGAGAGCCGCCCAGCATGAAAAGAAAGAGCAGCCTGCCCAGGAATGGCGCCGCCCACACTTCCCGTGCCGCTGACGACAACAGAAGCAGACAAAGAAACAAGACGCAGCAAATAGACACCAAGAACACACGGGGGGGGGGGGGGTTAAATAAATAAATAAATCTTTGAAAAAAATTAAAGGTTAAGGCTCTACTATTAGAGGGATAACCTTAGGCAAATATCTTAACTCTCCAAAAATAAAGTCTGCCCAATTTTAGAGAACTGCTGTGAGAAACAAAAACCTTAAAACAAGCACATGTCTTCCGAAAAACTTGCATTCTGCAAATCAGTGTAACAACGTGTAACTAAAGAAGTCAGTGACCTGTTTGCACTTGTCCAACTCTAGAAAGCTATTTAATTTACTATAGTTAGGATACCCTCTTTTTTCATTCTACTTTTACAAACTGGATTTAATAACCACAATACCTCTTGTCAATTCTAACCTCCATAATACAAAAAGTGCTACAACTGTAAGCTTAAATACAATGCTAGCAATTTCAACAGAAGTTTAAAGCCGATCTTACACATTATTTTGAACATTGCCTATTTCTTTAACAAACATCTTACAGGTGTTTATTACTCACTACGCAATTAACCGTGGGGAAACACATAACAAACTCTACCCTTAATTTACTTAAGGGTTTAGGCCTTCTTTAGGCAGAAAATAATCAGACCATGTTAACTGCTGAATTGTATGGTAGCCTAGTGCTCCAAGCGGAGTAATAAGACTAGAAAAAAAAATGGAAAACTTCATAAAGGAACTGAAGATGAAGTTAACACCTGGATGTTAAAAGATACTCAGTTAAGTTTTAGATACTACTTGACCAGACACAATTCTGCAATACTCTTATACTGCCTTTCTAATAGGCAGAGGATAAGTGAGTATGTGTCAACGAAAACAAAAGGCACATCAGAAATGAGTATGGCAAGTTTGGGCAATAAACACTGAAGGGTACAATTCGCAATGCCAGAATTAGGGGAAAAAGATAAAAAACAGTAATGAAACCCAGTAAAGTTCTTTCCGTTAATAACCTCAAAGTGTCCCATTCAGACACTCCCTCCCTGCCTGAGGTAGGAAGTGATTGCTACTGAATTATTTTTGACTGATAGTTGCCGAATTTTAGGACTGCTTAGTTGCTTTACATTTCTAGCAATAAAATTAAAGTTCTGGTTTTAGTTTCGTAAGACAACATGTTACATTAACTTAGTATCATAAACCATCTCTTAAAGAGACAGCTGGTAACAGACTAAAATACTAAGAAGGAACTATATAATTAATCAACAAAATGAGAACTAGAGGCAATATTTGCTAGATTATCAGTCATGTGCTACTGCGGTAATCCTAACAAGTAAAAACAGGAATGCCTGCTTTAATATACATAAACATGAGCTTAAAAGTCCCAAATCTAAGATCAGTTTTAAAGCATTTATTTAAATAAGGAGCTTATTTAATATATTTTTCAGTATTTACCATTTTCTATGGCACTGTTTAAATGAAACACCCCTTTAGGTCCCATTTTAATTTGAACGCTGAATTCCACTTATTAATGATTATTTACGTTAACAATTTTAACAAAAATTATTCTGAAAAGTTTTTCTTGCTAAAATATTAAACAATCTCTAGCATTCATCAATTACTATGTGCCTGGGACTGTATTAAACTCTACATTTATTCTATCATTTTCTAAGAGGGAAACTAAAGCTTGAGGATGTATAGTCAGTCCTTTGCCCAAGGTTACTTAGCTAATAGTGATGAGCACTCAAATCATTGGCCTACTGCTAAAGCTAAGGAGAAAAAAAAAAGTATGGACTGAAGATAACAGAAAATGAATTCTGAAAGATTTCTCAATTTGTCTAGAATGATAGCTCTTTTGAGTACCGCAACGATGAAAAAGTTTTCTCAAGGTTAACAATGGGACTGCAGTTATTTCCAAAAGAAAAGAAGGATTAATCTATTCCTTAAAGAAGTCTGCATACATACCACCTACTCCCACAAACTATTTCTGAAGCTAGAGGGAAAGATGACCTGAATTCCAAGAGTTTCACTTATAGTCAATTTACGGAGGCTTCTCCCCATGTCAGAAATCATGGTGGGCAAACATATCTAATCTTCACAAAACCTACAAGAGGCAGATGACATTACTTGATTTCACAGGTAAGATTCAGAATGCCCAAGTTTATGCTGCTAATCAGTGACCAGCTAAGGCCTGGAAACCCAGTGCCTGAATCCAAAACAGGATTCTTCCCATTAGACTAACTAACCATAAATAAAATACTAATCCTTTACACGTAAAAGCCAGGAGAGCTAGTTGTCACATTGTAGATTGTAAACGATCAGTACCGACCAATATGGCAGCCAGCGGGGACACGTGGCTATTAGGCACTTGGAATGACTTCTTGAATACGAAAAAGGATAGTCAGTTCTTCTTACTTTTCCAGCTTTAATAACTTACATGTCGATTTTAACTTGAGAAACGGAAATTTCTGGGCAATCTAGTGATCTTAGATTACAAGAATATTTCTCACTGCCATATATGCTTTTCTAGTGTTGCAAATGAAGATGCCTCCGAAATTCAAAGCAGATGACAAAGGTTTTAGTGACAGTATTTCCTTCTCTTTTAAGGGCAGTGACAAATCCAGCCAGTCTTAAAGTATGTCGCAGGTATGAAATAAGACTGAACCACAGAAGAGGCGCAGCCCTTTGGACTCCCCTACAATTTCTGTAGCATTCGCTCATATCTTGGAAGCACTTACAGCGAAGCCACCAAGAGGGTTTAAGAATGCTGTAAAAATACCGCATTTAGATTTGCGGATTTAGTCTCAGGCTAAAATCTGCAAAAAGACAACTCTCGAGTTAAGAATAAAGGTTAAAAAGGATTAACGACAAAAAAAAAAGGGAAAAAAACCCTAATTTAATTCTCCAAACCAGAACGAATTTACAGAACGAAAGTGTTTGGAGAAAACAAAATGGGGAGGGGAAAAAAAAAACCCTTCAAAATGGAGGAAATCACGCACCGCATGGAAGGTGGAAAGAGGACCGGGAATCGCGCAGGCGGCGCCATCTCCTTTCCCCAGACCCTACCCGACCACGAAAAGTCAAGGCAGCTCGGCCCGTGGTCTCAGCAGGCCTTTCGCAGGCGCCAGGCCCGGGTCGGCCCGCACGCAATACGCAGCGGCCCAGACGCCCCGGCGGCACGGGGGATGCGGGAGTGTGCAGGGAGAGGGCCCGGGCCGCGCCCCTGTGCCCGCAAGGCTAGCGAAGGCGGGGGGCGAGGGCAAGGGGGACCCATGTGAGGCGGAAGGGAGACACGAGGCCCAGGGGCGAGGGGACCCACTCACGCTCTCGCAGTCTGTTCTTGAAATTGGGGTCACTCCGTCTCTTGCGGTCGAAGTAAATACAGTACCCGATGAAGAGGGCCCCGCACACACCGGCGGCGATGGCGCTGTTCCGACCCACCATTTTCTCTCGACAGCGGAGTATCGAGGGCGGCGGCGGCAGCCCACGAAGGAGCCGTTGGCCGCCAACCCTCAAAAGGGACGGCGCCGCTCAAAGGGGACCAGCCGCCGGTGAGGGCCGCGGAAGGGCCCCGCGCGCAACGCCACTTCCGGCTCCGTCGTCTTTGGAGACCGCCCCGAAGGCGTCCAGCGCAGTGCCGGAGCAGAGGGCGCCGAAGCCGCGCCTGCGCCTGCGCCAAGGGGACGACCCGCGCCTGCGCCAAGGGGACGACCCGCGCGCGGGAACCCAGGGACTGTGATCCAGCGCCATAGGGCGGTTCTGCTCGCTCATTTAAGGGCTTTGCGATTGACCACGTACTTCCTTAAAACTGCTGAATTTGATGAAAGAGGTGTTTCATCGTTTTGCACACGTTCAGACTTTATAGCTGACGACGTTATGCCTGTCGAAGATATAAGATGGCTGACGACAAATCCCACCCTTATGTAATAGAGGGGAGTCTGTGAAGCTTGTTCAAATTAAACTGAATTTGCTTTTCAAGTTCAGTTGCAACCCATTGTGCACCAAGCACCATAATCAAGTGATTGAACTTGAGTTCCAAAAGAATGGTACTATGCAGTCTCAATTTATGAAGCGTGGAAGAACATTGAATGGAGCAATGTCTTAAAACGTAGCCTCAGAAACTGGTTGGAGAAAAAAAATAGAAAGTGTGAATTGTTTTATAACTTTTGAAGATATTATATCAGTACTTTAGATTAAAATTTTACCACAAAGAAAACCTTGGGCTCAATTGTGGTTTTTTTTAAGCAAATCAATTTTATTAGTACATATTAATAATGCATATAATGCATCCAAGGTGTACAATCACTGGTATCTGATATATCACGTTGTGCATTCATCAGTCATTATTAGCGCATTTTCATTATTTCAATAATAACAAGAAGACAGAAAAATTCTTCATCTCTCAATCTCTCCAATTGGGTTTACAGAGGAGTCCACCAAATAAACAATGAATAATACCAATCAAACACTTTCAGGAAATTTTTAAAAGGCAAGGAGTGCCTCTTGCCATCTCATTTTATTAGAGAAGGATAACTTTGATTTTAAACCCAGCAAAGGAAAGTATAAGAATGTATATTAACAGCCAATTCCTGTCTAGAATATAAATTCAAAAATCTTAGAAAAGTGACATTTTTGTAAATCATTGTTTCCAATCCAGAAGTTTTTTGTAAGTTACTGTTACTGCTGCTGCTTTTTTCTTTTTAAGCATTTATTAAGTCTTTCACTTTCACTAGATATAAAACAAATTACGTGACCTGGTAACAAAATAGTCACTGTCTTCCGTGACTTAGTTTCTGTTTTAGTTATTTATTGCTGTGTGATTATCCCCACATTGAGCTGGATTAAAACAAAATCCATTTAACCCCTCACAATTTGTGTGGGTCAGGAATTTGGAAGTGGCTTAGGTGGGCAGTTCTGACTCAGGTCCTTGCAAGTGGTTGCATGCAGGATGTTGGCACTGGCTGTAGTCACCTGAAGGCTTGACTGGGGTGGGGGTGGGGGGGTGGAGAAACACTTCCAAGAGAGCCCACTTGCATGGCTGATGGCATGAGGCCTCAGTTCTAATCATGACAGTGGCAACTAACATCTCCAGAGAGCTGAGGAAGAGAGAAACAGAGAAGTCACACTGTTTTTTATGACATAGCAGCAGAAGTTCATTGTTCAGACATTCAATCACTTCTACTGCATTGTATGGTCACACAAACCAGCCCTAATACCATGGAGGAGGAGACTAGGCAGGGCATGATAGTAGGAAGTGAGGTTCATTGGAAGCCTGCTCAGAGGCTGGCTACCGCCATTCCCAAATACCCTCCCGGTCCTATTTGCCACAGCACCCCTTCTTTCAGTCATTCACTAAACAAATATTCACTGAGTGCTTACTATTTATCAAACTCTAATCTAGGTAATGGGGATATAAACTGAACAAGTCTCACTATTTGCTCACACAGAGATTAAGTTCTAATGGGAAGAGACAGACATTAAACAAATGGCAAATAGTAATATTAAGCATCATGGAAAAGAATAAAGCAGAATCAGCAGATAGCTACATGGAGCTGTATGTATCATTTGATATGTATAATTTGCTCAGGAAAGATCTCTTTGATAAAATGACTTCTGGGTAAAGATTTAAAAGAAATTAAAAATCTAAAACTTATTTAAAAATAAACAACAAAAAACGTTAAAAAAAAAAAAAAGGCAACATGTAGATATCTGGGCTTTAACAACCTACCAATAAGTTTGCCGAGGAAACAGCAAATGTTCTGGCAGCAAGAGAGTGTTCCAGGTTTTGCAGGCATAGCAAGGAGGCCAGCATTCCTGGAGAGGAGTTAACTAGAGGGAGCGGTTAGGAAATGAAGTCAGAGAAAAGGGGCCAGAATATTAGGCTGTGGGAGAGACTGGCTTTTGAGATATAGAGTGACTGGAGGGTTTTAGACAGGAAATAACTTGACTCAACTTGTTTTATAAGGATCACTCGTAAAACTGTATGTAGAAATAACTGTAGCACATAAATAGTCAAAGAACACTATTGCCATAATCTTGGTGGGACAGCTTGGGCAAGGAGGCAGCAGATTCTACGATCATATCTACTGGTATTCTCCCTACCAGTATATCACCTTCTGGATAGCTTTCCAAAGTAAAGCCAAAAGAAATTGCTGATAAATAGTAACAGATGACAGAAAGAGAAAACTCAAGTATAACTCTCAAATTTTGGCCTGTGAAATTGGCCAAGTGGAATGGAATTTCCATTTACTGGAGCAAGAGATACCAAAAGACAAGGAGGTTTGCCAGGAAAGGCCACAAGTTCAGTTTGAGCATGTTAATTCTGAGATACTTTGTAGACAACCAAGCAGAGATGTCAAGTAGGCCCGGTGGATCTGGTGAATATTCAGAGGTGAGATCTAGACTGGAGATATAAAATTAGGAGTCACCAGCATATAGATGGTGTATTAGTCAGCCAAAGGAGTGCTGTAGCAAAATACCAGAAATCTGTTGCCTTTTATAAAAGGTTTTTGGGGTAGAAGCTTAGTTACCAGGCCATAAAGCTCAAGTTACTTCCCTCACCAAAGTCTTTTGCCACATGTTGGAGCAAGATGGCTGCCAACGTCTGCCAGGGATCAGGCTTCCTGGGTTCCTTTCTTCCCAGAGTTCATTTCTCTCTGGGATCAGCTCCTCTGTTTTCTCCACAAGGCCAGCTGTAGATTATCAGGCCAACAGCTCTGTATCTCTCCCCGGGGCTTCTGCCATGTCTAAGGAGCAGTCTCTATTCCTCTGTGTTCCTCTCCTGTGTGTTCACTTCCTTGGCTCCAGTTTAAAAACTCCATCATCCCATCTCCAGCTCTGTCCTTTGCCATGTCTTTTAACACCCTACTGATGTGGCCCAATGAAAGCCCTAATCATAATTTAATCACACCCAGGTACAGACCAGTATACAAACATAGTCCAATATCTGTTTTTTTGGAATTCATTACTAGGATGATATTTAAATCCTTGAAAGGATTACGGATGAGATCATCAAAGAATGAATGCAGCTAAAGAGACCCAAGGACTGAACACTCCAGTGCTTGGAGATTAAGGAGAGGAGGAAAAACCAGGACTCTAAGGCCTGTGAGATGGGAGAACCAAGTGAAAACAATGTGTCCAGGGCTAGGAAGTGAACCATCTGTGGCAAATGCTGTCCATTCGGGATGGTGCGACTCTACGGCCTGTTTTGATGGGATGAATTCATTTATACCTGTTGTCCCGGTGTATCTATTAACAGTTTATCTATTTACTCTCAAAATAGCCTAGATTGGCCAATAAATCACACGATCAGCCTACAAATGGGATAAAGTGAAGACTGAAGAGTGACCATTTCCCGCCCGGTCCTCATACTCCAAATGTCACGCCTGCATTCTCCTGCCGTCCTGCCCTAATGTTGTTCTCTATTCTCTGAACGCCTTCTTCTCTCTCTCCACCTTGGGGGCCTGCTCTTTCTTCAAGGCTCTACTTAAATCCCTCTGGCTTCGCAGATGCTCCGGGACATACTGATTTTCTCCATTCACCCTTGAATTACGATAAACCCCAGAATTGATTTTAAAACACATCAACCTATTCCTATTAAAGTAATAAAATCGATACAACCTTAAAAAGCCAAAAAAAAAAAAAAAAAAGATTAAACAGCTTTATTGAGCTATAATTCACATAAAAATCATAAAACTTTAAGGCTGGAAAACAATCTTCTATATGTCTTACTTTTATTCGTTTAATATGTATGCATCTTCAGTGCCCAGAGACACTGGAGGAACCAGGATTTGATCACTGCCAGAAGACATTAGAGAAGCAACTGTCAGGCGATGAGGTATTGGGTAAGAGAGGTCAGCATTTTGCTGGAGAAAAGCCACCTGCATTCCTGACGAGCCTAAGACCCTAGAGAAGAATGGAGATTAGAGCCAAGCTAAGTGTGCATTGCCTGGTCTGGGGTTGGGGTAGGGGCAGATGTGCCAAAGCAAAGCAAAGGATTACACAAATCAGAGTAACACAAAAGCTTTAACTAACTATATGCCCTGCACGCCTAGATTCTGATTCTCCGCATCCCAAAAAGTTGTCAATGAATCTCAACCACTGATGGGAGGATGTCCTGAGCCTCGGGTGTGCTGGAAGAGGAAAGACTTGTCCAGGGCCACAGGGCAGATATGAGGCCTGGGAACTCGACTCCACGGAGATAGCCTATGTGGGTCATTAATTAGGCTGTGTCTCCTGAGCAAGCAGAAAACATGTTACTTTGTCTACTCCTCCCAAGGAAATGCAATGTCACTGTTCAGATTACTATTACGAGGTGCACTATAGCAGGTAACACGTTTATACAGAAGTACAGTTAGAGCAACAGCTCACGCCTACGATTCCCTTAACCACTTTACATGTTAAATACCTGTTGTAAATCATGTCTAAAGTGCAGAATCTTGAATGGAAACCGTCTGGAAATTGCCTAGGCAAGAATTTGTACTTGAAATCTCTAGTGGATTGTGGAATTTCAGCTGTAGCCCCAGTAGTATGCACAAGGACTGTCTCGTAAAACTTTTCTATCAGTTAACTGTACCCATGTTTGTAGCGGTCACAGGCCCCAAAGGATTGCCCTGACTTGAGACACCAGCCCCAAGTTCAGGGGTCCCCGGGACCACCCTCACTTCAGGTCAGCTGGCTCAAAGCTCAGCCTCAGATTCCATAACCCGGTTTGACGTGCAGAACTCAGGGAAGTCCTCGATTTAGGATTGCAGTTTTATTATTAGAAAAGACACAAATGAGAACCAGTGAAAGGAGAGAGGCAAAGGCAAAGACTGGGAGGAGAAGCAAGGTGAAGCTGCAGGTCACCCTCCCCTCTTGGAGCAGCAGATGACATTACCTCCTCGTCAGGCTATGACAAGAGACACAGGCCATGGTTGACCGGGGAACTCACCCAAGCGTGGGAGCTGGAGTTTGATTGGGGCTTGATTACAGAGTCAGGTTAGCTGACCTGCTAAGCCTCCTGCCCATCTGGGAGGTCAGAACTGATACGGTGGTGCCCAAAGCCTCCATCACAAGCCACAGCGTTCGACTGTGAGAAGCCCAAGCCTCCAACAAGCAAGGCATTCATACCAGGCAGGGCGGTCCAGGACCCGGGGGTCAGCACCTAGTAGCTGCGGGCAAAGGCTACACCTCTCACTGCAGCCTGAAAGCACTGACCTGGTCCAAACATCAAGGTATTTAGGTACAGAGTGGCTGCCAGGCTCGTCCAAGGCATTTTGCGTGAAATCCTTGAGACTTAAAAAGGAGCAAGCTATGGTGAGCACGCTAAAACAAGTCGAACTGGACTGAGAAAATACGTGGTAGGCAAGGCAAAGCAATCCTGCATCTCCTACTTAGAATTCTTTAGCCTTCATTTTTGTCCTTGTAGATAAAAACAAGAATTCATTTGCCACAAAGGACAATGACATTGTTCTGCTGCTGAAACCAGGGCATGGCCTCCTGGTCACGGATTCTGTTTACAGCCCCGGTGCAGCCGGTCCTGCACTCCATGTCTGCAGTGCTGAACCCTGGTCTGCCCAGCACCAGGCAAGTCCAGGCCACGGGCAGGAATGCTTGGGTTAGAGCCACCAAGCTGTGTGCCTGAATTCCCCAAACAGAAGTTTCCAGTCTCTGAGTTTTTTTATTTTTGAGATAGTATCGGGGATTGAACCTAGGACCTCGTACATGGGAATGAATGGGAGGCAGGTGCTCAAGCACTGAGCTACACCCGCTCCCAAGTTATTTTTTCTTAATGCAAACTCCCACACCTTGAGACCTTCCATCAAGATTTCCTTGGTCTTGGCCCTGAGGTCTGTGCAGTGGATGCCAATCTTCTCCTTTCTCCTGAGGCCAAAGGATCTCCCAGTGTATCTAGCTTTGGAAAACATGAGGGTCCACCATTTGAGCTGCTCCAGCACCTTAGCTGCCCCGTCAGTCTGTCTTCATCCAGTTCCACCCCACATAGATGCTGAGACACAGCTTGTGGCTATGAGATTCCCGCACGGGGTGCTCCTTCTGACCTGCACCCTGGGTTAGGAGGGAGCACAGAGAGCCGTACCGTTTCCATCCGAGACCACTAACAAACGACTCGTCGGGCACGGTCAGGGAACGGCGCTCAGGAGAACGAGAGTAACACTCTTGACGCATCAAAACCACCAACAGTTTTATTAAAAGCATGAAAGGCCAAATCTGAACCATGCTGACCCCCCACATTTATTCTCCTACAGTTAGCAACATTTAATCAGCCATTACATGATACTATTTTTCCAGCTAATAAAGAAATATACCATGGGAAACGGACTTTGGCCCAGTGGTTAGGGCGTCCGTCTACCACATGGGAGGCCCGCGGTTCAAGCCCCGGGCCTCCTTGACCCGCGTGGAGCTGGCCCATGCGCAGTGCTGATGCGCGCAAGGAGTGCCCTGCCACGCAGGGTGTCCCCCGCGTAGGGGAGCCCCACGCGCAAGGAGTGCACCCATAAGGAGAGCCGCCCAGCGCGAAGGAGGGAGCAGCCTGCCGAGGAATGACGCCGCCCACACTTCCCGTGCCGCTGACGACAACAGAAGCGGACAAAGAAACAAGACGCAGCAAAAAGACACAGAAAACAGACAACCAGGGGAGGGGAGGGGAATTAAAATAAATAAAAATAAATCTTTAAAAAAAAAAAAAAAAAAAAAAGAAATATACCAGTATTTCTGTTGGTACTGGTTCTACTTCTGTATCAGATGTGCTTTGTTTTTTTGGGGGTTGGGTGGGGGTGGTGGGGACTTTATTCACATTTTTGGGGGATCAAATGTGTTTTAGAATTCATATAGTAAAGTATGCATATTCTGCTTAAGGACAGTTGAAATTGCACTGATACAACAAATGTGGAGTTTTTAATGGTAACTACGGTGTTTTCAGAAGTTACCCATTCATAGGAACATCACAATTAAGCTTACACACCCAGCCTATATATGAACAGGGTTTACACAGTCTACAGGAGATGCATTTTTTTTTTAAGATTTATCTATTTCTTTCTTTCTTTCCCCTTCTCCCCCAACCCCCCAACCCCCCCCCCCGGTTGTCTGTTCTCTGTGTCTATTTGCTGCGTCTTCTTTGTCCACTTCTGTTGTTGTCAGCGGCATGGGAATTGTGTTTTTTTGTTGCGTCATCTTGTTGTGTCAGCTCTCCGTGTGGGTGGCGCTATTTCTGGACAGGCTGCACTTTCTTTTGTGCTGGGCGGCTCTCCTTACGGGGTGCACTCCTTGCGCGTGGGGCTCCCCTATGCAGGGGACACCCCTGCGTGGCATGGCACTCCTTGCGCACATCAGCACTACGCATGGGCCAGCTCCGCACGGGTCAAGGAGGCCCGGGGTTTGAACCGTGGACCTCCCATGTGGTAGATGGATTCCCTAACCACCGGGCCAAGTCCACTTCCCAGGAGATGCATCTTTATATAAATATAAGCTTAATTCAAGAATGACCAGTTAAGAAGTATTTACGGAACCCGACTTATGAAAATCAAGGTTCTAAGCACCCTGAGGGGAGCCTGGGCATAAAATACTCGGTACCTGGATCGTCAGGAGAACAAAGTCTTCACTGCTCTCTGCTACAGAGTTAGACTGGAAAGCTCTGTTAAGGTGTTTCTGTGCTAACCCTACCAGAGGATTTTCAAGGCACACTCTATGTGTCACTCTATCCTCAATCCCTTCATCCACCTGGGAGGGATGACACATGCATGTCCAAATCCTGCCTGCCTGCCCGCTGCCACGCGGGGTCACTACCACCCTGCCCTCCTGGGCTACAATCCGGCCTGGCAGGGTGCACGAGAGGCTGTGCCAGGCCCCGGGAAGGGGACGGTATTCCATGCCGAACTTCATTTATACTTTGTGACTTAATGTACTTTATCAGAAAATGTTTCCTTTAAATATATTTTTTTGGAAGACTGTTCAGATTTTTCAAATAAAAATAGGAATAAAAGCAGAAATCTGCATTATAAGTTCATCTGCCAAGGACTTCAATAACCAAGTTAATCACTGGTTAAAAATAAATCATGGCGTGTCTCACCCTGAAGCAGGCCCGCAATCGGGTCTGGGGTGGCGCACTGTTTTTCTTTTCTCGTTTCTTAATAAATGCTTTACTTCCCTTGCCTACCCTCCCCGCCAAAAGAATCATAGCCCTTTTTTGATGGTATGCATGCTTGTTTTGTAAATTCACAAATTTTACTATACACTTATTCTTTATGTACGTTCATGTATGAATGATATATTCCCAAAAATTTTATTTAAAAATAAATAAATAAATCACAGCAACATTTCATATATGTAAAAGGTATTAGTCATTCCTCCTGGTTAGTTATTATAAAAATCTAGAATTTCACTTAACAAAGTGTAAGCAAAAGGAATAAGAAAGAGTGGCTGTTAGATAACAGTCCTCAAAACCTTTCTTCTTAGGGACTGTGACTGTAACTTAGATCAGTATTCCCAGTTCACAGAACTATTTTGTTTAGATACAATCAGTACTACTGATTGCAGTGTTTTGTTTTATTTTTCCTTACGTCTGCTTACTGTTTAGTCTCATTCCAATTGGTAGTATTTTTAAAGTGACTGACCTGAAGGGCTAATCACATATTTCTACCATACAGTAAAATCCTAAATGTTCACGCAAAGTCTGAAATTATCTGTTAGAGCATGAGTATTAACACAAAATCCATGTTGTGCAATCTACCTACATTTTAAAACAAATGCTTCAGAGAACAGTATTATAATTCAAATAAACTAAGAATGGAAGACTCCAAGTAGCAGATACACCATCCATAAAAAATTCTGAAATGCAAGACATGGATCACCACACTTTGAACATTAGTATTGAGTATTAAAAAAGAAAAGAAGAGCTTCAGATAGCTACTTGGGTTTCTTTGGGTTCATTTGTCCACTTCTTTTCTGTCCTTTCTTTTTCTTTTTAACGAGAACTGCTTTTTCTCCAATAAACAAATTTTTAGAATGTCCTGTAGTTTTTGAAGCAAAATTAAGTTGCTGCTTGGGTTTAGTGGCATTCTTCAAAGCAGGATTTGAGCTTTGCTGTTTTAATTTTTCTTTATTGACTGAACGCATGACTCTGAGTCTTCTTCCCATCAGCTCAGAATTATTTAATTTCAGAGCAAGGTGAACAGCATCAGTATTCTGAAACACAAATTAACAAATTAATTTACACCAGAAGCTCAGCTGCAAAGAAACTAATAAAATACCCTTTTCTGTGGGATTGGAACTATTTTCCAACCTGATTATAAAACACCTAGCACTTCCACACCCTGGAAGTACAGCCACGCGTGAAGCCGGGTTTTAATCTGCTCCTCATAAGCTCTGCCCCAGGAAGCCCGGAAGACGCCTGATCAAATGATCAGATCAGAATCCCACAGGCTTCCTTTTTCTCATTGCAAAATGGGGTGGTTAGACTGACTAGATTTAATCATACACAATCTTTTCAACCAACAAATTTCTTTCTCAAGGGAATCTTCATTTAGAAGACTGCCTGTATTCGATGAATCAAGGGTAAGAAGCTCCCCGTTTCAGTGCCTGTGACGCTGGATTAGGGCCCCTCTAGGGTTCCTTTTAGAGGCTCAGTTCTAGTCTTCTTTTATTCCACATAGAACCACGAAATAGCCATCACTCTTAAGGTTGAGGACATGTTTATTAAAAGACTTTAAAAGCCTTTGGAGTAATAAACTAAGGACAGGGAAGCGGACTTGGCCCAATGGATGGGGCATCCGCCTACAACATGGGAGGTCCACGGTTCAAACCCCGGGCCTCCTTGACACGTGTGGAGCTGGCCCATGCGCAGTGCTGATGTGCGCAAGGAGTGCCATGCCACACAGGGGTGTCCCCCGCATAGGGGAGCCCCACGCATGTGCAAGGAGTGCGCCCTGTAAGGAGAGCCGTCCAGCGCGAAAGAAAGCGCAGCCTGCCCAAGAATGGCGCTGCACACACCGAAAGCTGACATAACAAGATGACGCAACAAAAAGAAACACGGATTCCCGGTGCTGCTGATAAGGATAGAAGCCGTCACAGAAGAACACACAGAGAGCAGACAACTGGGGGTGGGGAATGGGGGGAGAAGGGGAGAGAAACTAAAAAAATAAATAAATAAAATAAAGACAAGAGAGCAGAGAAAGAGTAAAATAACTACAATACAGTAATGGTGAAAATATAAGGAGGTGACACCCTTTCTAAAAAACCACCTGGTAATATAAAACAAGTCTTAAAAATGGTCATACATCTTGACCTAGTAATATCCCACTGGGAATCTACCTTAGGTAGTAATCCAAAATGCAGGAAACATTTGAGGGAAAAATTGAGACTCAAGAGATTTAGCACTTTTAATATCCAGTATCTAAAATGTTACTTAATACCATCAGTGTGAACAAAGGGGAACTAAAACATCTTTGATGAGGCACTACTGTATCAAAAGCACTCCATTATAGCGAGTTATGAATTTAGGTTTTTTTTTTCTTTTTTTTTTCGTGCTGGGCAGCTCTCCATATGGGGCGCATTCCTTGCATGTGGGGCTCCCCTACGCGGGGGACACCCCTGCGTGGCACAACACTCCTTGCGCGCATCAGCACTGCGCATGGACCAGCTTATCACATGGGTCAGGAGGCCCTGGGTTTGAATCTTTGGACCTCCCATGTGGTAGGTGTACGCCCTATCCATTTGGGCCAAATTGCTTCCCTGAATTTAGGTTTCTTAAGACACAATTTAGGGAAGTGGACGTGGCTCAACTGATAGAGCATCCGCCTACCGTATGGAGGGTACAGGGTTCGATGCCCAGGGCCTCCTGATCCGTGTGGTAAGCTGGCCCACGGGCGGTGCTGCCATGCGCAAGGAGTGACCGCGCCATGCAGGGGTGCCCCTGCGTAGGGGAGCCCCACACACCAATGAGTGCGCCCTGTGTGAAAAAAGTGCAGCCGGCCCAGGAGTGGCGCTGCACACACGGAGAGCTGATGCAGCAAGGTGACACAACAAAGAGACGCAGTTTCCCAGTGCCGCTGGATGATGCAAGCGGATGCAGGAAAACACACAGTGAATGGACACAGACAGCAGACAATGGTGGGGATGGAGAGAGAAATAAATAAAATAACTCTTAAAAAAAAAAAAGGACACAATTTGATGGCGAAAATGACAGTTCTGCCTGAATGGATGAAACAGCAGGGACGATTCCTCCCAGCTCTTTTTCCAAGGATAGTGATGATGCGTTAGTCTCTCCTACCTCAAACAGTACGTAGCCAAAACCTTTGCCCACTCCAGTCACTTGGTCTCTCACAATTCTCACGGCTACAATGTTCCCACAGTCCAGAAAATGTTGCTCAACAGCAGATTCTTCAATTTCTAAAGACAAAATTGACAAAAATGGAAGGCATGCAATCTCTGTGGAAAGCTGGAAAATTTTAACAACAGAGCTATTTAAGCAGAGCCCTATGGAAATTAAGTCTATTTACAGTACATGCTTTTTTAAAGTTAGTCACAAAGCAAAACATTAAGTTACTGTTTTTGTTTATTTCTCCATTATTTTAATGTTAGAAAGAAACTTTATTTGTTGAAACAAACTTACTGTAAGGGAGATTGCCCACAAACACTGATCTCTTGTCCCTCTGAAACACAAAGAAGTTTAAAAAATATAATTTGCACAAGCAAAAAACAAGTCACCCTAAAATCCTCTCTCTCCTTCATTCCCCATGTCTGACTGGGCACCAGTCCCCGACTGAGCCACCCACCTCTCACTTCCTGGGTGTGTGTGTGTGTGTCTGGTCACAGCTGACACTGAGACATGGTTGTGCAAAAGAAACGCTTCCAGCACCAGGATATTTAAGTAAAGGGCAAGATGATAAATATTTGAGGCTCTGTGGGGCCATGTGGTCTCTACCTCAACGACTCGACTCTGCCAGTGCAGCAGCAAAAGTGGTCACTGATGATGGGTGAGTGACAGTGACTGCGTTCCAATAAAACTTTATTAACAACAGGTGGTGGCTGGATTTGGCCCAAACACCGCAGTCTGCTGACCCCTGTGCTACAACCACAATAAAAGTCAGTGCTTTCGCCCAGGCCTCTGTCATTTCTTAACTAGGCCACTCCACACAGAGTGAAAGGCAGTGTTTCTACGGTGAACCCTTCTGGCCCATCCTCATTTACAGCCACAGAGACCGTCATACAATGCAGACCTGGTCATGTTGCTGCCCCCTTTAAACCTTCAGAATAGCCCCTGGACAAATCCAGACCCTCACGAGGCTGACAAGGGTCTCCATGGTTTTGACCTTTACCTGCCTCTCCAACGACAACTCTGACGACTGCCCCTCGGGTCCCACTTCATAACCACATCAAGCTCTTGCCAGTCTCAGAGCAAATCAAGTTTTCTGCCCCAACCATTTATACTGCTGTTCTTGCCCAGACAGCCCCATCTTCCCTTTGTTTGAGAGGTCTGGGAGTGGGCATGGTGTCCTGGATAACGCCCACACATCTTTTTTTATAATGATTCAAGGATTCAGTCATACATGCAAAACATCCAGCTGAGTTAGCAAAAGATCAATGTACAAGCACTCCAAGATTCTGCAACTGTCCATTTAGAAACTTCTGCTCCCGTGGTTCGAGGGCCCGACAATGTATTCCTGCCAGGGTGTGAGAAGTCCAGAATACAGTGAGCACTAGCGCTGAGCTTACAGAACCTCACGGACCCCAGGGGACACTGGTAAAAGTGGCAGGGGACGCAGGGGAAGCAAAGGGTCGGGCCAGAACTGGTCAAGGGATGGTGCTGGTCAGCTGGCAAGCCAGTGATGTTAAGAAGGGCCAGAGCTGAAGAACATCGAAAATATTTTAAAACTGGAAAGCTGCAACACATGATTTTTATAGTAACAAAGGAAAGCACGTAGCTTTGAATAAAGTGATGTGAAAAGAGGAACACACTTTTACTAATCTACGAAACAAAATTCTAATGGATTATCAGAAAGATTTTATAATACAAGGAGACATATTGCCCATTAAGACAGGGTTGTATAAGAAGAGTGCTAACTAAATTCAAGGTAGCAACTATGGGAATTAAAGGTCCCGTTTTGGGAGGGATGGCGGGTGCAAGAGAAAGGAAAAGCATAAGAAAAGCACTTACTGATCACACCGACCTTTCCTCATCATCTACTACATTCGACAGAAATTCACCTGTTAAAAAGCGCACCCGTGATGCTTTCATTCAGTTAATCATTCTGCATTCAATGTGGTGTAAATTAAATGAATCTCCACTTCACACGGTGGCAAAACACTGTCTTCCCTTTGATGCCACTGAGAGCTGCAGGCACCCAGCCTGTGCACCCGACCAGGGGCAGGGCACTTACCAGAGCAAACTCAGAACTCGGACTTCTGTTCAAAATCGCAGCAAAGGCTAAAACTAAACTAACTGTACAAAAACACTCACTACAAAACCAAAAAGGCTGATCCACAGCGTTGCTATGCTCATTCCGTTATGATATACGGTACAAATGGCATGTCACCAACAGGGATGAATTACTGAATGCATTAAATGGCAACATTTCACTAAGGAGGCTGTGCCTTCAGGCCTTACATACCTGAAAACTACTAGAAAGCGTTGCATTTCCTACCATCAGAAGCTACAGTCTCCTTCAAGACAAAGGCCTTTAAATCAAAATGTAGTGCTACTGTTCGTAGCACAACAATGCACCTCAGTTCAAAGGGTATTTTGGTGACTCTTAATCTTAGCAAGAATACGGGGATTTGAAATATAAGGCTTTAAGAATGCTTGTCATTCAGGGCTAAATTTTAATAGACTGTGAAAGTTTGAACTCTTATACTTTAAACAAACAAAACCTGGAAATTACTGACTGGTCGAAAGGGTCTTATGGAAAAGCTAATCTGTAATGAAAACTTGGCATCGATGTGCGAAGGCTCCACCGCTTCTTTGAGCCAAGTGTAGGAAGGTTCCGAGGGGACAGGTAAGGAAGGAGGGCTGACGATTAGAGCAGTAGGCATTTTTTCTCTTCCGGGCAGGGGGTGGGCAGAGGGCTGCTCCGACGGCTCAACCCCGCCGCCCACAGGCCGCTGTGTGAGCGCTGAGCACGCCAGGTGCTTTCCAGCACCCATCTCCCTTGCCACAGCTAACTCTGGGATGGGCGGTGGGGTCAGCATCCTCTCCAGGTTCTCGATGGTGGCCTTCTCATCCCTAAGATGGAGGTTAGCTCCCACAGGCTGACGGGAGTTCGGGGGCAATGGCGTCGCACCTCAGGAGACCACTCTGCATGGACCTTTCCCAGCGACGCAGGCCCCACTGGGAAAATCACATGAAGACGACATCTGGTTGCCGAGAGGATGGGGGCGGAATCAGTGGGCATCTTCTCACCCAGCTCTACCCTGTAAGCCCCGATTCCACGGTTTTCCATCTTTTCCCACAACACTGGCAGAAGAGTTGTCAAAGACGGGGGGGAACACATCTTCCGGGAAACGCGCTGGTTGTGTCCTGCTCAGCAGGCAGCTTTACGTACGTACAGCCTGGCTCCACCACCACACACTTGCCCACCCACACCTGGGCCGCTCGCTGGGCCGCGGCGGCAGTGACCAGCTTCTGAGGTGAGGGGCGGGCGCAGGGTGCCAGGCTGCTGCCCGCGCCGCCTGGCCCTCAGCGCACTGGCAGCCGAAGCCCAGTGGCGGCCGACACCCAGGACTGAAAGAGAACTGCCCTGCACATGTTTTAAGATTGATATGAAGACCTGTTCTGCAAACCTTCATTTTATTTTTTTTAACCTTTTAATTTAAAAAAAAAGTTAGCACATACATAACAAAATTTTTCATTTTAACCATTTTTCAGGGTACAGTTCATGGCCATTAATTACATTCATAATGTTGTGCCACTACCATCATCATCCATTACAGAAACTTTTTCAACACCCCAAAGTGAAACTCAACCCCCCACCCCTGGTAACCTCTGATCTATTTTCTTTTTAAACTAATTTATTATTATGTTCTTGTTTTTAGGAGGTATTGGGGATTGAACCTGGGACCTCACACATGGAGAGTGATGCTCAACCACCAAGCGACACACACACCCCTGATCTACTTTCTGTCTCTACGAATTTGCTTATTCCAGATATTCCATCTAAGTGGAATCACACAATATTTGTCCTTTTGTGTCTGGTATATTTCACCTAGCAATTTTTCAGTGTCCATTCATGTTGTAGTAGGTATCAGAATGTCATTCCTTTTTATGGCTGAGTAGTAGTTCATTGTATGTATATACTACACATTTTGTTTATCCATTATTCTACTAACGGACTCACGGGTTACTACCACTTTTTGGCTATTGTGAATAATGCTGCAATGAACATCGGTGTACAAATATCTGTTTGAGTCCCTGCTTTTGATTCTTTGGTATTTATACCTAAAAATGGAACTGCCAGGTCATGTGGTAATTCTGTATTTTCCGTAATTCTGTATTTTCCTTTTTGAGGAACTACCAAACTATTTTCCATAGGAGCTGCATCATTTTACATTCCCACCAGCAGTGTACAAGAATTCCAATTTCTCCCCATTCTCATCAATACTGATTTTTGGTTTTTAAAAAAATATTAGCCGTCCTAGTGGGGATGACTTTTATTTTTCCTCCTTGTACCTCCCCCAGGTAAAGTGCCCCCTCTCGCATGCTGACAAAGCATCCAGTGAATTTATCATAAAATAGTGCAGTGATTTGTTCATTTGCTGTCTGCACCTTTACACTGTGAACTCCTGGAGAATGAAGACTGTCTTATCGTTGCATGACTGTTAAGAGCAAGCCCTCAAGGAAAGCAGATTTGGTCCAAAGGATAGGGTGTCCGCCTACCACATGGGAGGTCCAAGGTTCAAACCCCGGGCCTCCTTGACTCGTGTGTTGAGCTGGCCCATGTGCAGTGCTTATGTGTGCAAGGAGTGCCATGCCATGCAGGGGTGTACCCCACGTAGGGGAGCCCCACGTGCAAGGAGTGCGCCCCGTAAGGAGAGTCACCCAGGGTAAAAAAGTGCAGCCTGCCCAAAAATGGCGCCGCACACACGGAGAGCTGATGCAACAAGATGACACAACAAAAAGAGACACAGATTCCAGGTGCCGCTGATATAAGCGGACGCAGTAGAACACACAGCGAATGGACACAGAGAGCGGACAACTGGGGAGGGGGGCGGCGGGGAAGGGGAGAGAAGTAAACAAAAAAATAAATCTTAAAAACAAAAAAACAGCAAGTCCTCAAAATGTGAATTTAATGAATGTAACTTTTTAGAGCTCAGTCTATACATAAGGTATCCAACCGGCAGCTCTCTACTCTACCTTCCAGCCCTAACTCTCCATGATTATTAGATCAGATGGTGTGGGTGGCAAAGTACTGTGTCACCAATACTGTCACTGTAGAGGACAAAGTTTGTTTTCTTTTGTAACTTCCCTTATTCTTGTGCTATGGATCACACTCCCTCCTCAACAAAGGCTCAGAAGAAAATATTTTTATTTGCAAGGATCTGAATTAAGTTCTTAAAAAAAAAATCAAATATTACTCACAGATGAGGTTTCAGATGCGAGATCAACTCTAATACGAAATCCATCTGCAATTTGGGCTCCATTTCTATATTACAAGGAAAAATGATGGTTAAAAAAAAAAAACGAGCACTGAGTTACTATATAATATTTGCCCTAAAGTGAACCCAAAGAATAAAAAGGCACTTATACATAAATATAGCTCTATTCAAACCTCAGAGATAAAATTACCTTTTCAATGCTTTTATGGCAGCATTCTCATCCTTAAACACAACATAAGCGTTAATATTTTTCTGATCAGGATGGATTTTCCGTCTACACCAAAAGATAGGGGAAAAAAGAACATGTAAAATGTGTTAACTTCAAAGCCACTAAAATATATACAGCTTACTTTCTACTCCAAACTAACACATGATAAGAATTACTGGGTGGAAGGTTCATTTCTCTGAATAAATACTGAGCAATAACTCGAAATGCAGCAGACCACTTACAAAGCTACTGGCTGACACACGCTGTTACTGTGACTGAACGCAAAGCCAATTCCTGAGAACACTGAAAGCCTGCATAATCTTAGTGCAGCTTTGTGCCTGGCACATACGTGAACAGATGGGTTTTCTTCCCTTTTGACTATAAAATGAAATACCCATATAGAAAACTATACAAAAACATAAGGTCAGTTAGTCAGTTATTAAGGCCCAACATCCTTTCCACTTTCACCCACTCACGAATACTCTGAAGTGGCTCTTCCAATGTCCACTTTCTTCTCAAGGGAAACCGAGAGCCAAAATTTGACAGGACTTATTTCCTTGAGTCTCTTCACGGTTTGACCTCCCAAGTGTGAACTCTCAGACATTACACTTTGGTCTTGTTCTTTCTTTGATTGCTATGTCTTCCAAGTCTTTTTAAGCTTCAGGATTCCTTCTCTCTCTTTCCTTATAGTTTATTTGTTTGCGCCCCTCACTTGTTTGACCTACAGAATTGCCCAGAGCCTAGGTTTGGCGTGGCTCCCAGCTCATAATACAGCTGAACATTTTTACCTCTGTTCTCTAGTTCTTGCAAACAGGCAGCTGGAGGCAGAGGTTTGATCAGACTAAGAATCAACCCGTCAAGACTGGAGGGCAAGTTGTGTCCTTTCATTACCTGGCATCCTGTGTCTGGTTTTCACTCTTTTTAAAAGACTGCAGCCATCGCTATGCAGTGCTGAAACCCACTAATTCCTTGCGGTTGCAAAATGGTGATAAAGTTCAGAGATATTTTAAAGGGAAACTATCCTTAAAGCTCTATGAAGGGATACAGAAGAATAAGTAAATAGGGACACATAGCAGTAAGTAAAAAGTGAGAAACATCAATAATTTATTCTAATTCGGGGGATGCAAACTAAGATCCATGGGCCAAATCCAGCCTGTGTTCTGTTTTCGTACTGCTGGTGAGCTAATGGTTCTGACATTTTAAAATTTTAATATGATGAACTATAATATAATACTTTTAGGGGGAAATCACCCAAAAGATGGACTCTAAGCTAGCAAAATGACCCAAGTCAGCAGAATGACCTAGTAATGACAAATGAAGACATTAATGTACTATTTTGAAGTAAAGAAAAATGCTAATAAACAAATGAGTATCCTCAAGAAGGATACTGGAGAATAACAGCAAGGTATGCATTCTATAATAAGATATTAATTTACCCAATCATTTTATATTGATAAAACCAGTTATGCTTTATTGAATGCTTAATATATGCCAACCGCTGTGCTGGGCATTTTACATATCTCATTTAATACAACTCTGACACAGACGTTATTTTTCTGATTTTATAGCTAAAGAAGCTGAGACAGAGATCCATGACCAAGATGATACAAGTGATAATGAAGATAATGAGCTCAGACCAAGGTCCAGAAGCAAGTCCAACTGACTCCAGAGGCCCTATATAGCAGCATCTAAATCCAAAATGTCCTTGGTGTAGCTCCAAAAAGACAGGAATGGAATGTGACTTTAAACATTCAAACGACACTGCTAAAAAAGTAAGCCTCAGGGAGGTGGACTTGGCCCAGTGGTTAGGGCATCCGCCTACCACATGGGAGGTCCGATCCGAGGTTCAAACCCCGGGACTCCTTGACCCGTGTGGAGTTGGCCCATGCACAGTGCTGATGCACGCAAGGAGTGCCCTGCCACATAGGGGTGCCCCCCGCGTAGGGGAGCCCCACGCGCAAGGAATGCACCCCGTAAGGAGAGCCACCCAGTGCAAAAAAGTGCAGCCTGCTCAGGAATGGCACTGTACACACGGAGAACTGACACAGCAAGATAACACAACAAAAAGAGACACCCATTCCGGGTGCTGCTGACAAGAACACAAGCGGACACAGAACACACAGCAAATGGACACAGAAGAGCAGACAACTGGGGTGGGGGCAAGGGGAGAGAAATAAATAAAAAATAGGGAAACGGACTTGGCCCAGTGGTTAGGGCATCCGTCTACCACATGGGAGGTCCGCGGTTCAAACCCTGGGCCTCCTTGACCTGTGTGGAGCTGGCCCATGCGCAGTGCTGATGCGCGCAAGGAGTGCTGTGCCACACAGGGGTGTCCCTGCGTAGAGGAGCCCCACGTGCAAGGAGCGCGCCCCATAAGGAGAGCCACCCAGCACGAAAGAAAGTGCAGCCTGCCCAGGAATGGCGCTGCCCACACTTCCCGTGCCGCTGACGACAACAGAAGCGGACAAAGAAACAAGACGCAGCAAATAGACAGAGAGAACAGACAACCGGGGGGGGGGGGAATTAAATAAATAAATAAATCTTTATTTTTAAAAAAAATCTTAAAAAAAAAAAACAAAACAGTAAGCCTCAGACTGGAGCAAAATAGCTGCAACATATATACCCTATATCCAGAACCTAAAAAGAACTACTTATATTCATCAAAGAATAGATACAAACAGCCAATGAGCACATTAAAAGATGCTTAACAATTTTGTCACCGGCAAAAAGACAATTTAAAACCATAATGAATAAATCACTACTCATAATAAACTCATAGTAAGACCCACAGGCCAACCTGAAAGACTGAGAATACCAAGTATTGGCAAGCACAGGGAGCAACTGGAACTCTCCTACACTGCTGAGAAGGCAAAATGGTACAACCACTCTGGAAAGCAATTTGGCCGTTCTTTACAAAGTTAAAATGTATCTATCGTAAGACCCAGCAATTCCACCCTCAAGTACTTTTTCTCAAGAGAAAGGACCCTTATGTGAATGCTTTTAGTACTTCTATTCATGATACCCAAAAAAACTGGGAATAATCCACATGCCCAGCAAGTGGTGAATGGATAAACAATGGTACATCCTATCACCAGAATAATACCGAATACTGAGCAATAAAAAAAGAAGAAATCACTGAGGGACAGAACAAAATCACCATGCTGGGCAAAAGAAGCAAGACCCAAAAGTACATACTGAATATTGTTTCCGATTATATGTAATTCTAGAAAATGCAAATTAGCATACAGTGGCATCAGATCAGTGGCTGAAGGGAAGAAGCAGGAGGGAGGACGGCATGCACTGCCAAGGAGAACGAGGAAACTGGGCGGTGATAGGTGTGTTCAGTATCTTGGCTGTGGTGATGCTTTCATGAGGATGTACATAGGTTGAAAACAATAAATCTGGGGAGTGTTTGTGGCTCAAGTGATTGAACGCCTGCTTCCCACATGGGAGGGCCCGGGTTCCTTTCCCGATGCCTCCTAGAAACAAAAAAGACAAACAACAAGCAAACAAATGAAAAAACCAACTCAGGGGAGCTGATATGGTTCAGTGGTTGAGCACTGGCTTCCCACACATGAGGGCCTGGGTTCAATGCCCAGCTCTAGTAACTCAAAAAATCAATCAATCTATACATAAAAATAAAATAAAATTGTACACTTCAAATATGCATAGTACATTGGAAGTAAATTATACCCTGATAAAGTAGGAAATATATTTTTTTAAAATATGACTATATAAAACAGCAAAAAAGTTTCTTTTAATTTTTTTAACTTAGAGAAGTTGTAGGTTTACAGAAAAATCGTGTAAAAATTACAGCATTCCCATATACCCCCTATTGTTGATCCTTTGCATTAGTATGGTACCTTTGTTACAACTATTGAAAAAACATTAGAATTGTACTATTGGGAAGAGGATGTGGCTCAAGCATGTGGGCCCTGCCTACCACACAGGAGGTCCCAGTTTCAGTTCCCGGTGCCTCCTAACGAAGATGAGCAAGACAGCGAGCTGGCACAATGAGCTGATGCAACAAGAAGACACAATGAGAAAACACAATGAGAGACACAACAAGCAGGAAGCCCAAGCGATTAGGCGCACCTCCCTCCCACATGGGAGGTCCTGGGTTCAGTTCCTGTGCCTCCTAAGAAGACAAGCAGACAGCGAGTGCAAAAAATGGGGAGCAGGAAGAAATAAATGAAAGAAAATCTTTTTAAAAAAATTGTACTTAAAATATTTTTTTAAAAATTAACTATAGTCAACAGTTTACATTAGGTATATTTTTTTCTTCACATATAACACCCTATTGGTGTCCCCCGCATGGGGGAGCCCCACGCGCAAGGAGTGCGCCTGTGAGGAAAGCCGCCCAGCGTGAAAAAGAAAGAGCAGCCTGCCCATCACACTTCCCGTGCCGCTGACGACAACAGAAGCGGACAAAGAAACAAGATGCAGCAATAGACACTAAGAACAGACAACCAGGGGAGGGGGGGGAAATTAAATAAAATAAATAAATCTTTAAAAAAAAAAAAAGAAAAAAGATATTAAAAAAAAAAAAACAAAAAAAAAAACACACCCTATTATTAACACCTTGTATTGGTATGGTATATTTGTCATTAAAATTTTTTTTAATATACATGAAAGTACAATTTTTATAAATTGTACTATTACTTATAGCTCATCATTTACAAGAGGATTTACCATATTATACAGTCCCAGGTTTTATAAAAGCACAAAAGTTTTACATGGCAAAATTCCTCAAAAGCAGAGTCAAAAAGCAAATGACAAATAAGAGGAAAAACATTTGTAACTGACATCACCAAAGGTTAATTTCCTTAACATCCTACAGATCAATAACAGAAAACAATTCAATAGAAAAAGATGGGCAAATGATAGGAAACAAACAAAAGGAAGCATAAATGACTTACGAATACATAGTCTCACTCATAAGAGAATACAAATTAGAAATACTAGTTTTAACTATCAAGCTGCTGATAAAAAATTTTAAAACATACCATTTGCTGGTAAAGGTGTTAAAATATAAATAGGCTACCACCTTGTGAACTCTCAGTCAAAATTACAAATGCAAATACCCTTTCGACTGAGAAAATCTGGTATTAAAAGTTTATCCTGGGAAGCGGACATGGCTCAACTGATAGAGCATCCGTCTACCATACAGGGGGTCTAGGGTTCAATCCCCAGGGCCTCCTGACCCATGTGGTAAGCTGGCCCACGCGCAAGGACTGTCGTGCCATGCAGGGGCGCCCCTGCATAGGGGTGCCCCACGTGCAAGGACTGCGCCCCTCGTGAAAAAAAGCGCAGCCCACCCAAGAGTGACACCACACACATGGAGAGTTGACACAGCAAGATGATGCAACAAAAGAGACGCAGTTTCCCACTGCTGCCAGATAATGCAAGAGGATGCAGGAAAACACACAGCGAATGGACACAGAGAGCAGACAATGGGAGGAGGAGAAGAGGAGAGACATAAATAAAAATAAAACTTAAAAAAAAAAAAAAGCAATTTATTAAAAAAAAAGTTTCCTATAGGGGAGCAGATGTAGCTCAAGTGGCTGAGTGCCTCCTCCCCATGTATGAGCTCCTGGGTTCAATCCCTGGCACCTCCTAAAAACAAAAACAAACAAGTGGAAAAAACAACAACCAACTCTCATTGGGGAGCTTATGTAGCTCAGTGGTTGAGTGACTGATTCCCATGTACAAGGTCCTCAGTTCACTCTCCAGTACCTCATTAAAAAAAAGTTTATCCTACAGATAAATTGCATACTTGACAAAATGACAGAAGTGCAAGATCACTTACTCCAGCATTACTCTAACAGCCATGAGCCTGCACACGAACTAAATGTCCATCAGTGGAGGATTTGTTAAAAATATAAAAGATGGAAACCACCCAAGTAGCCATCGACCAGTGAACAGAAAAACAAAATGTGGTATATACATACAATGGAATATTATGCTACAGGAAAAGGAAATGAAAAGGTCATGGATGAACCCTGAGGACATTTTATGATGAGTGAAATAAGCCAGACACAAAGGTCTCGCCAATATGCAACTAAACATGAAGAATAAATGCATGGAGTTAAAACCTAGAGTACAGGTTACTATGAGATAGAATGAGGGCTGAGAAGGGGTTCTGATGATTAATGTATGTAGAATTTTCAATTAGCTAGACTGTAAAAATGTGGAAATGGATAGCATTGATGGAAACACATGAGAATGAGTATAAGTAACATGGCTGGTTTAGAAATGGGATTGTGGCTGAAAGTGGCAGTCTAGGGATGTAATGTCAATTGAAAGAAAGCTAGAGAATAATCTAGGGATAACATGAATAACATAGTGAACCCAGAGGTGGAAGAAATTTGTGGTTAGTAATATAAGAATGCTCTTCTATGAACCAGAACAAATGTACATCACTTTTAGAAGGTGATAAGAATATAGTGATGCATGGGGAAAATACAATTAAGGTAACTTATGAACTATAGTCAACAGCAATATTGTAATATTCTTGCATCAGTGTCAAAGAAGGTATTATATTGATGCTAAGGGTCAATAATTGGGGAGTATGGGATTTTTTTCTTTTGAACTAAGGAAAATGTTCAAAAGTTTACTGTGGGGATGACTGTACAACTCTGTGATGGAGGTGAGAGCCACTGGTGTACACTCCAGAAAGAATGTACAAGGCACAGGACTGTATAACAGAGTGAACCACGTGGTGGAAGCCGGACTGTGCTTAATAGTATAAATACTAGAGTGCTCCCTCATGAACTATAACAGACGTATAATACTGATATAGAGTAATAATAATAGGGGTGTATGGAAAAAATATACCAATTGTACACTATGGACCATAGTGGTAAATAGTCTGATGATGTTCTTTCATAATCTGTAACAAATGTTCCACAACAATGTAAGGTGTTAGCTCACAACTTCTCTAATAAAAATAAGTAAAAAAATATCAATAAATTATAGTAAGTAAAACATGGAATACCAAGATGCTTTAAAAAAGAATGGGAAAACACTTTACCCTGGTATGGACAGAGCTCCAAGTTACAAGAAGCAGAAGAAGAGTTGTGCTGTATCAGTTTGTAAATGCACAGAATATCTTTAGAAGGATATACAATAAACTAAAAACAGCAGTTGTCTACGAGGAGAGGAATAGCTTGGCAAGGGAAAAAGTGAAGGAAAGAAACTTTGCCCTGCATACACCTTTATGCACTTTGATTGTAAACCATGTTTCATTTCCTATTCAAATTAAAATTGAAATGGGAGGAAAAAAAGGGGGGGACAGGAGGGCATACTGATGGCAATCGTCATGGGCCAATCCCGCCAAAACTCTCACTACTACTATTACTTACGACCAAAAGAACCTTTGTTTCTGCTAAGATGTAGGCTCTTGGGTTTTGGCCCCACATTGATATAAAAGTTCTTATAAAAGTTTTCAAAAGAGAAGGGCTATGTCTTACTAAGTCTGTTACTCCCCACAGCATCTGAACGATGCCTTAAATACAGTGGGTGCAAGGAAGCATTTATCAAGGATTAATTCTGTGCCTGGCTCTCTGAAGGCTCCAGGGAAAAAGCAGCGAAGACCTGGTCTGCCACGTAATTCCAAGTGAGGAATGAACACAGACATGAACCTGCTCCGATGTCCAAAGGGGTGACTACAATTCAAAATTCTGATGTTAACAGAATTCCTAGACACGTTTCTAACTACATTACTATCATTTGTTTAATATAAAGCCACTTCTGATTGTAAAACCCATTATTTCATGTACTATTAAGAAAAGATACCCAAGACTGGGAGACTAACAGAAAACCCTGCCGAAAGATGAAGGCAAAGGAGAAATGAACCTTCCATACAGGAAGGAAAAGCAAAGAAACTTGCAGGAATCACCCTTGGCATCAGGTGGAAAAAGAGAAAAAAAAAACTCTCCTAAGAATTTGAACAACAAGTCACAAAACCTACAGTCCCCAAACCCTCAAACAGAAAACATAAAGCAGTATGGGGGGAAGCGGATGTGGCTCAACTGATAGAGCATCCGTCTACCATATGGAGGGTCCAGGGTTCGACCCCCAAGGCCTCCTGACCTGTGTGGTGAGCTGGCCCAAGCATAGTGCTGCTGTGTACAAGGAGTGCCGTGCCATGCAGGGGCAGCCCCGTGTAGGAATCCCCCCCCCCACAAGGAGTGCGCCCCTCAAGGAGAGCCGCCCCCGGTGAAAAAAGTGCAGCCTGCCCAGGAGTGAAGCCACACACACAGAGAGCTGACGCAGCAAGATGACGCAACAAAAGAGACAGTTTCCCAGTGCCAGAGGATAATGCAAGTGGACACAGAAGAACACACAGCGAATGGACACAACAGACAAAAAGGGGGAAGGGGAGAGGAATAAATAAAATAAATCTTAAAAAAAAAAAAAAGGTAGTATGGGAATCTACACAAATGTGCTCTGAAGAATCTGATTTCAACCCAAGCTGACAGCAACTACCAGGCACTACTGATTTTAATATGCACTTTGAATTCCAAGATGTTTCAATGTGGGAAAAATGTGTGCTTTTGAATTGATGATAGATGGTCTTTATAATTTGTTCTAGAAATTTTGGAATAAAATCTTCTTATTCTGTTCCAAACACCATACACAGAGGAACATTCTTGAAATTTCCCACGTCATATTTTCCAGTAAATGATTTTACATTACTTTCTGTGACTCTGCAGCTTACATAAAAGCTAAAGACAAACATCCCACAAATCAACTTATATTTACAGAACACAGGGAAACAGTCAAGCACAATATATTATCCAAAATATAAAAATATCAGAGGATGCTAAGAAATTATCTCAATTTTTAAACAAAATAGAAGAGAACTAAAGATTATTCCCTCTCTTTAATTATAAAACTTACTTTATTGCTGCCAACTTTTTGGATAAGGTCCCCTCTGCTGGAATCTTTTGAGAAAAACATAAAACAGTATTGAAGAAAATTCAGTATTTGAAATGTAATTTCAAATTAATTATATTTTAATCAAAACCTAAATAGCTCACTCTCATATGCTGTGATTGAAAACATTCTAGGGAAATAGAATCCAACATATCTGTCCTAATGTTATGTGAACGGCACCTTGTGGCTTAGGACAAAAACTTCCAGTAATAGTGTCATACGCAGATTTAACAAGCAGAGACTTGTCAGATGTGTTAAATGACTCAAAGGGGCTCTGGTCATGACGAGATGTTCATGCGGAAGATGCCCATGAAAAATGTGAGTAAAAACTGTTCTATAATAAAAGGAGTGTAAACAAAAGCAACATTTCTAAATTAGTATTTTGTTATATCCTATGTGATTTTTAAATATGTCTAACTAGATTGAGAAATAGGGTAAATAGTCATATTATTACTTCATCCATCTCTCTAAGAGCTTATATATTCTAGGTGGTTCCCCAAATTTCTACTATCTTTAATTGGGCAAATAAGAGAATTACCTTATATTCAGGCTCACTTTATTTTCAGACGTAAAGAACGTGTGTGTGTATGTGTATATATATGTATTATGTATAGGTGCGTGTGTGTATATAGAGAGAGTACACAGAGGTCTGGGTTTAAATAGGAAAAACTTTATGGAAGAGGCGGAAACTCAAGTCAACAAATATGACTGTCAGCAATGTGCCAAATAAAGCTAGGTACTAAGAATGTAAGTTCAAAGTCCAGGGTCTTCTATGAATATAAATCTCATTTAGGGGAATTACTGTAAAGCTTCTCTGGGAAACTTATTTTCTTTCTTAGTCATATGGCAGTTTATGTCATAAAATTAAGAAACCTGGAACTATGTCATCTTTTTTTTCTGCTTGTTCTGCTCGAAATGCCCAAATGAATAATCGACATGTAAATGACAATTACCATAAAACCATTTTATTGGTTTCCTTCTGAGAGCTCTCAAGAATATATAATCTATTATTGAGTATATTAATGTGTAAGTATATCATAAGGCAAAAAAAAAATACAGAAAAAACTTAAGAGGAAAAAGTATGCTTTACTGGTCTCAGAAAAGGTTGGAAGAGGTGACATTTTAACTGCATACTGGAAATTAGCCTCTTGACAAGCAAAACGGAACTGGAGCAGCAGGCAGCCCTGGCGGCAGCACGGCAAGTGGAGAGAAGGCAGGGTGGCAGGGCCACGACTGGGTGGGATCAACATGTTGCGAACTGTCAGGCTAAGAACTAAGAACGTTACATCACTCAGTGAGGATAATTCAAAGTTTTTAGGTCATTCAGTAGCTATTCAGGGAGCCTAATGTGGGAGCCAAGGACGAGCAAGGGAACAGGCACTGGTAATCACAGCCTACAGCTTGGCCGGGCAGACAGACAATAAAACAAACCATTAGAGTAAAACATCGTAAGTACTCTGAGGAAGCACAGGGTGCTACAGGGTGCACGGCAGCAGCCCAGGGATAGAAAAGACACAGAAGCAGACAGAAGGCCAAGGCGTGTTTACTGGGGGTTGGGTGAAGGCCGGTGAGCAGGAGCTCATGCAGGCAGTACTTTAGGAAGGTGAAGGCGACAGGGCACGTTGGATAAACGAGAGGTAGACTGTCAGAGTAGGCATGATATAGGCGCCTGGAAACTTCTGCCAAGAAGTAACAAGTATTGAGATGGAATAATGTAAAAAAACAGGACTCATCTTGGGAAGAGGCACAGTTGAAAACAACAGCATGAGCGGGCCAAAGGAACAGTCGACGGCAGCCAGAGCGTGGGCAGTCTGGGGGCCACTGAACGCCAGTCAGGAGGCGGCGCAGGCTGGTGTGGGGGTGGACGGAGGAGATACAGACACGCTGGGACTGGGATGGACACCCGAGCAGACGGGGCAGGCAAGGATCTGACATGTGGAACTGGGACTCAGAGGGCAGACAAAGGATGTGTGATAAAAGCGAGAAACAAACACCGTGGAAGAAATAATGGGGACTGTGCCCAAGTCTTGAGAAATGCCTACTTTTAGAGCCGTGGGCAATTTGCCACTCCTGCTCCTGGGGACATCTGGCAATGCCTAGGGAAGTTTTTGGTTGTTATACCTGAGGGGTTACCAGCATTTAGAGGGTGGAAGCAGGGCTGGTACTAAGCCTCCTAAGTGCTACAAGGCACAGGACAGCCCCCACTACAAAGAGTTATCCAGCCCCAAGGGAAACAGTACAGACGCCAACAAACCCTATTTCGGAGAATCATATGAGAAAGGGCAGACAGAACCGTGGAATAAACCACAGCCTACATTCTAACACAAAGCAATTAAATTTTTAAAAAGTAGCCGAGAATATAGACGATGGTAAAAATCAAAGGTGGAATATATTAAAAAAAAAAAAAAGTATGCAAAAACCAAGTAACATGAAAGCATTTATTTCACTCTCCAAGAAACATGGGCCCAACTGGTCTACGAGTCCTGTTGGTGAAATCAGAGGGCACTCACTTCTATGAGATTTTAACATTAAATTGATTAAAAAAAGACAACTTCATCTATGTGCAGAGTGAAGTACTGCTTGCAGCAGCCACATCCTTTCCCACACTGAATGCCTAGGATGGGACATCCGGTGGGAAAGTGCATGAGGGTGGAAATGCTATTCAAGAAGTATAACTTCTCTGCCTTGTCAGCTGACACAGCAAATAAGTCACCCAGCCACCCCCAAAAACAGTCTGCTGCTCCAGGCAGCCAGGATATCATTTTAGGTGAAATCACAACATTAGCTCACAAGGTCCGAGAGTGAGCAATAGACATTAACACCAACACTTCCCTCGGCCTAGATATGGACCTGGTTATTCAACAAGTGCTCTTTCATCTCACTAACAGCACGAAGGTCATAAATCTGCTTGCAATGCAAAAGTTTTAAGATTATGTAATTTTAAGAACACATACCACAGAACGAAATCGTACAGATTCTATATGTCCATACTCTTTAAAAAATGACTTCAGCTTCTAGAAACAAAAACAAAACAAAAAATGTATTTTAATCCATTTTCAGAACATCAAATAATTGCTACAAAAAGGAATTAAACAAAAACTGGATAATCTTTTTTTTTTTTTTTAAAGATTTATTTATTTATTTAATTCCCGCCCCCCTCCCCTGGTTGTCTGTTCTTGGTGTCTATTTGCTGCGTCTTGTTTCTTTGTCCGCTTCTGTTGTCGTCAGCGGCACGGGAAGTGTGGGCGGCGCCATTCCTGGGCAGGCTGCTCTTTCTTTTCACGCTGGGTGGCTTTCCTCACAGGTGCACTCCTTGCGCGTGGGACTCCCCCACGCGGGGGACACCCTTGCGTGGCACGGCACTCCTTGCGCGCATCAGCACTGCGCATGGCCAGCTCCACACGGGTCAAGGAGGCCCGGGGTTTGAACCGCGGACCTCCCATATGGCAGACGGACGCCCTAACCACTGGGCCAAAGTCTGTTTCCCTGGATAATCTTTTACTGTCAGTTTTTATTTTATAGTAACATTTCAGGGAAGGTAGTTCACTACTCAGTTGGATGGACAAAATGTTTACTGAAACTGATGAAAGAAAACACAATTCAAATCCATATTAGTATTCATGATATACTCATCATTTTTTACCTTCTAATCTTTTAAAACCTTTAATTAACACAAGTAAATTAAGGTTAGCTTTCTATCTTCTAGAGTCTCTCATCTTTTCACATTGGCTTAAACCAGACATGAATTTTAAAGTCATCAATTTTATGTCACTATGAGAAATTATCTGTCTCGAGGTAAGACCACAAGATTGAGGGAAAGCCCAGAAGGCAAGTTTTATAAATGATTCTTATGATTGGTTCAGAAGGTAAAGGATGACAGGTTTTACAGCTAGGGAAATCATTTCCATAACAAATTCTAAGTCAAACATCATTTAATGAGTGGTGAGTATTTGTACAAAAGCACCAGAGTCCTGTCCTTGAGCCTCTAACAATCTAATAGGAAGATCAATCACCACAACTATGCTACAAAGCAAACTGATTTAAATCCTACCAAATAATCACCAATCAAATGCTAGGAGACACAAGGGAACCGTCAGGAAGTAAGGTTTGTGTACTGTTGTAAGGAACTGGAATTCAACTGTACTTCAAAACACGAGCAGGATTTCAAGGGATTGCCAAGAGGTCTACCATAGAAACCATAGGAAGTAAAGAGCATGTTTTGGTTTGTTGAACCTCACACCAAAGAAGAAACTTAGAATGTATCCATTCACTCACACAACAAATACTTACTGAATCCCTACCATGTGCTGTGAACACATGCAGCTTAGATTCTAGTAGAAAATAATAAGGCTAGAAGAAAAAATCAGAAAGGAGAACACCACAGTAATTCAAATAAATACAAACGCCTAAGCTAGGACAGTGACTACGAATGGAAAAAAGGGGTTGGATTTGGAATCAATCTATAATAGAATGATTTATGCAGTTATTTATAATGAAATTACATATCAATGATTTTTTTTTTTAGGTCCTGGGGCCCAAGACTGAACCTGGGACCTTGTATGCAGGAAGCCGGCGCTCAACTCCTGAGCCACATCAATTCCCCTGAGTTGGTTTTTTCATTTGTTTGCTTGTTATTTTTCTGTTTTTAGGAGGCACTGGGAACCAAATCTGGGACCTCTCACATGTGGGAAGCAGGTGCTCAACCACTTGAGCCACATCTGCTCCCTGTCAATAATTTTTAATTATATGCTTATGCAATAAAGGAACTGTAAACAAAGTTATGAATTATGCACCTCTCTGAATTTTTACAACATAAAAACTACAGATATTTTGTATATCTAACAAGGTTTGTATAACTCACCTTCTTATTACATGTGACAGGCAAATTCCCAACAAACACAGTTCTCTCATTCTTTAATCTTTCTTCTTCTTGGTTGATTTGAATTTTCTTTTGATGATTTACAACTGTGTAATCTACGTCAAGTACTTTTCTATCTGCTATTTTAATACTCTCAGCAGACTGAGAACTTTTCTTTTTCTGTCCTTGTTTCTGATGAATTTCTTCTTCTTCTAAATCAGCACATGCTAGAGCACTTTCCCTTTTCAAGGCAAAACAAAAGAAAATAAAAGCTATGGAGGTCAGATTTAATAACTGAGAAAACACACTTTGCAAATCAACACACTCTCCATGATTAGAACTATTTCCTAATTACTCCTGGTTTTCCTAAAAAATGTATCTACATTTAAAAAGTAGCATTATCAAAAATGTGGTATCTTTAGAAAACAAATTCTTTACCTTAAAAGAGTATATTACGCTCAATTTTTAAAGGTAACAGCAGCAGCAACAAAAAACTAACCTTGGACCCCTTGGTTCATTTAAAGCTCTTGAGATACAGGTTATGATCCGTCAAGACTCAATTTCATTTTCTGCACTAGCACTTTATGGGCACAACAGCACTGTTTTAAATGGTGGCCTAGGGAGGTTTAAAAGGATGCCAAAAGGACTTTGTAAAAACAATGTGGCCAATAGGAAAAACTCGATTGTCTATTTAAATAGCACTGTAATCTTTAAAGCACTGCTTACTAAATGTAAATTCTGAAATGGCAAACATATTACAAAATATTGGTGCACAAGGATAAGTAATAACTGGGAATGAGTCTTAAAATTTTGAGAACTGGAGGGAGTGGATGTGGCTCAAACAACTGAGCACCCGCCTTCCACATGGGAGGTCCTAGATTCAGTTCCTGATGCCTCCTGAAAAAAAAAAAACCAAAAACCAAAAACAAATAACAAGCAAAACAAATGAAAAAAAAAAAAAAACAACTCAGGGAAGCTGATGTGCCTCAGTGGTTGAGCTCTGGTTTCCCACAGATGAGGTCCCAGGTTCAATTCCCAGGCCCCGTTATCTCAAAAAAAAAAAAAAAAAAAAAAAAAGAACTAGAGGAGAATCTCATGAAGTGAGGGGAGAGAATGGGTAGTAGAGGTCATAAAAATGATTCATTCATTCAATAGTTATTTCCTGGGTTCCTACTCACTTCTAACCTCTAAGGATATAAAGATAAAGATACTATTAAAGGCCTTTCAATAGTAAGGAGAGCACCATAATAAATTGGTAACTATAATAATATACGGTATAGGACCATCAAGGAAGAAACCAGAAAGGCTTCTCAGAGGCAGAAAGGCCATGGCTGGCCTATAATCAGTCCTCACTGAACTCTTACTATTACTCCTCCATAGAACATGAGCGCCACAAAGAAGAGGGGCGCGTGCAGTTTTTGTTGACTATAGTATATAAAATAGCTAGAGTAGAGTGGAAGAAAATGAGACAGAATGGTACGAGGGGGACCATGTCAGGAAGAGCCTTGTGCAAAGGTGCTTAGATTTTACCCTATAGAATATGGGGAGCCACTGAAGACTCTGAGTAGCATCCACTAAAAAGATAGCTGGGCTGGAGAGTGCAAGAGAACGAGAAAGGGAAGGAGGCTGAAGAGGGGAGAACAGTAAATGGTATACGTTTGAGGAGACGGCCAACCAGAGCAGGGCAGGCATTGGGAAGGAGAAGACCGTATCGTCAGGACACGGCAGTAGTTAGGTGCATACAGGGAGGAAGAGCAGAGAGGCCTCCCAGGGCATTGGCTCAGCAACCGAGAGGAAGGGAGCAGCCTTCGTGCAAATGAACAGGGCTGATGAGGAGGACGGGTTTAGCCGGAAGTGTGTGGAATTTGAGGTGTATGTGGGACAGACAGGTGCTGACACAGGTAGGCAAACAGATACACGCAGGTCTGGAGGTTGGGAGAGCCATCAAAATGAAGAGCCCTGGACAAAAATGAGACTGCCGGAATGAGAGGTAAGGAAAGGTCGTGAGAAGATGACTGAGAACAGGACCCAGAGAAAATCGACATTTCAGGAGAGCCAGAAGAAAAGGTACCCACAATCAGAGTGTGTGTGCGTGTGCGCGTGTGTGCACATGCAGGGGGATGAGACAACCAAGAGGAGGAGACAAGGAAGAGACTGCTACAAGAGAACCCAATAGCTTCGAGAAGAAAAGCAGCCGTGTCAAATGTAACAGATGGGAGTGGATGTGGCTCAAGCGGTCGAGCGTCTGTTTCCCACATGGGAGGTCCCAGGTTTGGTTCCTGGTACCTCCTAAAAGCAAAGCTCAAAAACAAACGAACGAACAAAAAAACAACAACAAAGGAGAGAAAATAAGATGTAGCAGAAACAGGGAGATGAGGTGGCGCAAGAGAGTAGTCGCCTCTCACTCCAGAAGGTTCCGGGATCAGTTCCCAGAGCTGCCTAATGAGAACACAAGCAGACACAGAAGAACACACAGCGAATGGACACACAGAACAGACAACAGGGGCAGGGAGAAATAAACAAAATAAATCTAAAAACAAGAATAAATGAAAAAACCAACTCAGGGGAGCTGCTGTGGCTCAGTGACTGCGTACTGGCTTCCCACATACAAGGTCCAGGGTTCAATATCTGGCCCCAGTACCTTGGGGGAAAAATTAATAGAAGGACTCGTAAGACAAACTGTCTATAAAATACGGCAATTAGGTCAGGATGGCGTTGTGGAATAGTTTCAGATGCATGGTGAGAGCAAAAAGGAAGAAAAAAAAACCCTGCAAGGGTGTTTAAGAGTACATGGTTCAAGAAAGGTAAGAGAGAGTACAGAATACTTCATAGCTCGACTATAAAGGGAAGGATGAGATACATGATAGGAATACATGGTAAAAAGTGGGGCACTGTTTTTGTTTTTTTTTTCCAGATTTCTCTCCTCCACACTCTCCCCAGATGGCTCCCTCATCTGTTTTTGCTTGCTTTTTGTACTCATTGTCTGCTTATTGTCTGTTTTTTCTTCTTTTAGGAGTCACCAGGAAGAGAACCTGGGTCCTCCCATGGGGAGGTGAGCACTCAACTGCTTGAGTCAGTCTCCTCCCTGCTTGTTTTGTTTTTGCTTGCTGTCTGCTTTGTTGTTTGTTGTTTTTGCCTGATGTCTGCTTGTTGCCTGATTGTCATCTTTAGGAAGCATAGGGAAATGGACCCAGGAACTCCTGTGTGGGAGGGAGGAGCTCAACTGCTTAAGCCACACCCACTCCCTCAGATTTCTCTCTGTAAAATTAGAATCTTGAGTATGAAAGAAAGATTGAAAAGACAGGAAAGAGGACTCAACAGATGTACCTGAAAGCACAATCCCTAAGGAGGCAGAATAGGTCGGTGGTATACATAGCACAGGTGGTTGAATTAATCTTGGATAAGAGGGAAGACACCTTCCTCCAACAGAAAAGGAAGAAATGAAGGATGTGCACGGACATAGTAAATTTAAGGAGGAGGACCAAAAACTGTAAGAACTTCACAGCTGTTGGCAATTAATTATTCTCTGAAAAGGTAACATGGCCATCTCGTCAAGAAAAAATAAAGGGAGCTGACGTGGCTCAGTGGCTGAGCTCCAGTTTCCCACATATGAGGTCCTGGGGTCAATCCCCAGCCCCAGGACCTTAAAAAATAGAACAGACCCCAGAGCCAAGGATGCACCCATCTCAAAAGCCCATTGATCCTCCCTGCCCCAGCTGAGAGGCAGACTGTCTTGAAGCCAGATGGTGCAGAAGTGAGAGTATGAAGCGGAATTAATCCTTCTGTTCTGAGAAGAATACATATTATAACTGTATGATCTGGAATCCTTTTATTTTCTGAGAGTGAGGGGTGGGTGTTATATATTTTAATTTTAAAAGTCTCTGGTCACAGTCTTTTCTCAGGGAAATTTGAAATTTTTTAACAGATAAAACATGGAAATTTGCCCTCAGGTCCACCCTGTTACCCACATTTTGGTTTTAATTTATTGGTTAACCTCATGGTGGCAATCTGTGAGGTTTGTGAGAGTATACATATGTATGTTGTATATTGTATGTATAGTAACATATTTCTGAAACACACATTTAAACAAAGATTTCTGTCATAAATTAAAAAAAATAGAATAGGTAAGAAAACAGGGGCTTGAAGAGAGTGGAAACACGTGGAAAGCTGATGAGAGGCCTGAGGAGAGCTTACTAGGAGCCTGTGATGGTGCTGCCACAGGGGGGCATTCAACAGGATATCTGATATCTGGAGTAAATGTGGAAGGACAGAGGGTGAGAGAGTTGAGCGGAGTTGAAGCACAGTAGGGGGTAGAAGTAAGGGGCTCAGGAAAAGTAGGAAGTTAAGAGACTGGCTATCAGAGCAGAGAGCCGTTGTGAAAGTCAGAGGTATGTGTTTGGAGGTGGGGTGGGGTGCAGATTATTTAGAGGCTGCTCAATTCATATGTGCCCTGAATTTCCAGGTCCTAGAATCAGCTCTTTGAAGGAAAGATCAAGCAGCTTGCCAGTTTATATCTGCTTACTTCTAAAATTTAACTAAATACTTGCATGAAAAAACTTAAGAAAAAGGTAAAATGTAAATTAGGCTTATTAGAAGACTTATACTATTTAATAAAAAAAAATTTACAGTGACAAAAATTAAAATTATTCTTGTGCTAACAACTAATTAGCATAGCAATAAAACCCACTGAAGAACCAGAAAGAGAACCCAGGATAGCAGTTTCTACCCCAGGATGTTTGCTTGGTGGAAGGGGTGGGGGTGAGTGGCTGGTGAGCAACCAAATCATCTGTAGGAAATTTTAAAAGCTACATATACTGCTAATTCCATATCAAACTGAAAATAAACACTAAGATAAATGTTCAAATAAGAAAATTCACAAAACAAACTTTTGCAAACAGTTAATAATTTCCAATCCTAGTGATGAAAGAAATTTATGATCAAGATCAGGAAAGCTCAATATTGTTAAGACTGTCAATTCTACCAAAGTTACCTTATAGATTCAATGCAATAAAAAATCCTGAACTATTTTTGGTAGAAATTGAGTCAATTCTCAAATTTGTATGGAAAAGTAAAAGACTCAGAAGAGCTAAAACAACTTTTAAAAGGATGAAGCAAGTTGGAGGACTTATGAAAAGATTTCCTACAAAAACACCGCTATATTAAATGGAAATGTAATAAGCAAAATCTAAAGAGTGGGAAATGCTACCAGATAAAAAACATGTTTCTTCAAGAAATAAACTGCAAGGGGGAAAGAAGAGATGAGACATATTAACCAATTGCAACGCATACCTCTTATTTGGATCCTAATTCAAAGAAACAGTAAAGAAAATTTCAAGTAAATAAAGGAAATCTGGCTTCTGACTGAATAAGAAATCCTAATTCATCTTTTAAATACACACTTAAATATTTATAGATGAAATGCTAAGTCCTAAACTTCTGGGAAGATGGCAGTCTAGAAAGACACCAGACTCTCTTCTCCACCAGAAAAATAGCTAGAGGATAGGCTGAAAACAGCCTGGAAAAAGATCTTCTAGGGTTTGGGGCACCAGGCTAAGACTGGACACCGCCCAGAGGAGAGAGGGACAAAGCAGGGGAATCACGGACGACAGAACCGTGAGCTGAAGCAGCTGCTGCCGCCGGCCCGCTCCTCACACTAAAGACACTTGAGAACTCCCGGGCGTCTGGGCCTGTGACTACGGACAAGGGGCCCCCAGGGATCCAGCACCCCAGGAAAGGGGAGAGAGAGGGACACTGCCTGAGGCTGACTGAGCTTCTGATCCCACGTTTGGTCTGCCGTGTCCCAGGAGCCCTTCCAGGCTGGGTGGGGGGTGCGCCCTGTTCGCCTTGGAGCCAGCAAGGGACTAAAGACGTACGACCCTCCCCATCTCCTCCTCTACTAGCATGGACTGATTGTTGAGGACTCAGAGGGGAGTGGAAATATATCCCACCCAGGAAAAGGGAGGGGGCTGCCAGAGAAGGCTGGAGGACCGGCACTGAGAAAGTTTGAATATCAAGGCTCTTGGGGGAAGCGGACTTGGCCCAGTGGTTAGGGCGTCCGTCTACCACATGGGAGGTCCGCGGTTCAAACCCCGGGTCTCCCTGACCTGTGTGGAGCTGGCCCATGTGCAGTGCTGATGCGCGCAAGGAGTGGCCTGCCACGCAGGGGTGTCCCTGCTTAGGGGAGACCCACATGCAATCCGTAAGGAGAGCCACCCAGCGCGAAAAAAGTGCAGCCTGCCCAGGAGTGGTGCCGCACACACGGAGAGCTGATGCAGCAAGATGACGCAACAAAAAAAAGAAACACACATTCCTGTGCTGCTGACAACAACAGAAGCGGACAAAGATGACGACGCAGCAAATAGACACAGAGAACACACAATCGGGGTGGGGGGAAATGGGAGAGAGATAAATAAATAAATCTTTAAAAAATTCTAAAAAAAAAAAAAAAAAAAGCTCCAGGCAGAAGCCCTATCCCAGTAATCTGGTCTGTGTTGCAACAAATAGACTCAGCCCAGGAACTAAGTGAAAGCTGCGTAAGCGCGCCATCTGCTGGCAGACCAAGGAAGCGCATGTGAGAAAATTAAAAATAAGCAGGAGAGGCTTTTTCCAGCCTTTATAGCTTCCCTCCCCAGGGCCCTAGGAAGTTGGTCTGCAACCAAGTACTGGGTCCAGAGTCCAGATTTGAGCAACTAGCAGGGACAATCCTAACAATCCAGGTTGAGCCAAGAATCAAAGAGCAGTGATAACAACCTCCTTCAACTAAATCCTTACAAAGGAGAAAGTAATTTGAGCTGAGTGAAAAAAAAAAACACTACATCCTAAACAGATCCCTAGACACCAAAAAAATTATGAGCCATACTAAGAATATGGAAGATATGTCCCAAGAAAAGGAACATATCAAAGCCCCAAAAGAAACACAGGATTTGAAAGAATTAGAGAGATGTGCACAAATTTCCAAAGTCAAATTAATGAGTTGAAAGACAATATGACTAAAGAGATAAATGACATCAAAGGACAAAGAAGAATATGAAATCATGAACAGAAAAGTAACAGAGCTCATGGGAATGGAAGACACAACAGGTGAGACCAAAAACAAATTAGAGGCATACAACAGCAGACTCAAAATGATAGAAGAGGAAAATGGCCATGGCTCAATCAGTTAGGCTCCCATCTACCATATGGGAGGCCCTGGGTTCGTGTCCTGGGGCCTCCTTGTGAAGGCAGGCTCGCCTGCATGCTATGGAGTGCCGCCAGCCTGCAACTGCCATGGAGGGCTGACTCAGCAAGATGACGCAACCGAAAAATATAGGAAGACAATCAAAAAAACACAGAAGAATGTGCAGCAAATAGACACAGAGAGCAGACAAGAAAGCAAGCTGCAAGGGGGGGGGGAAATACAGACACAGAAAAATGCACAGCAAATGGATACAGAGAGCAGACAGCAAGCAAAAAGCCACAAGGGGGGGGATAAAATAAAATAAAATAAAATAAAAAGATAGAAGAAAGAATAAGTGATACCAAAGACAGAACAGCTAAAACATAAGAGAGAAAAGAAAGGGAAAAAATTGAGTGGGGGCACAGAGAGTTGAATGACAACATGAAACATAACAACACACGTCATGGGAGTTCCAGAAGAAGCGAAGGGAAAGGGGGCAGAAAGAGTATTTGAGGAAATAATAGCTGAAAATTTCCCAACTCTCATGAAAGAAATGAACTTACATGTCCAAGAAGTGTACCGTACTCCAATCAGCATAAAGCTGAATACACCTACTTCAAGACACATACTATTCAGAATGTCAAATGTCAAAGATAAAGAAAAAATTCTCAGAGCTGCAAGGCAGAAGCAACCAACACATACAAGGGATGTCCAATAAGACTTAGCAGAGGTTTCAGAAACCATGGAGGCAAGAAGACAGTAGTACAATTAGGATACTGAAAGGGAAAAACTGCCAGCTGAGAATCCGTTACCCAGCAAAACTGTCCTTCAAATACAAAGGTGAGAATAAAATATTCACAAACGCAAACTGAGAGTTTGCAAAAAAGAATCCACCTTTGCAGAAAAAAATTAAAGGCAGTCTTAGAACCTGAAAGAAAAAGACAGAAGAGAGAGGCCTAGAGGAGAGTACAGAAAAAAAAAGAGAAAGGATAACCAAAAGAGTAAAAAGACAAAAATATGATACGACACAAGGAAAACAAAGAATAAAATGGTGGAAGTAAATAATGCATTTGCAGTAATATCATTAGATGTGAATGGATTAAATTCCCCAATCAAAAGATACAGGTTGACAGAATGGATGAAAAAACATGAGCCATCCATATGCTGCTTACAAGAAACTCATCTTAACAAACTGGCTGAAAGTGTAAGGCTGGAAAAAGATATTCCACGTAAACAGTAACCAAAAAAGAGCAGGGGCAGCTATACCAATATCGGACAAAACAGACTTTAAATGCAAAAAAGTTATAACTTTGTATCTCTTTATATATTAATATAACATTATATATTAATAAAAGGGACAATCTACCAGTAAGATATAACAGTTATAAATATCTATGCACCTAACCAGGGTGCCCCAAAATACACGAGACAAACTCTGGGAAAACTGAAGGGAGAAATAACATCTCTACAATAATCGTTAGAAACTTCAACACCCCACTCACATCATTAGATAGAACAACTAAACACAAGATCAACAAGGAAACAGAGAACCTGAACAATATGATAAATGAGTTAGACCTAACAGATATATACAGAATGCTGCATCCAAACTCATTGGGTTATACATTCTTCTCAGGTGTCCAGGGATCTATCTCCAGGATAGACCACATGTTAGGGCAAAATGCAGCTCTTAATAAATATAAAAAGACTGAAATTATACAAAGCATCTTCTCAGATCATGATGGAATGAAACCAGAAATCAATAATAGACAGGAAAAAGGTAAATTTGCAAATGTGTGGAGGCTCAACAACACACTCAATCAATGGGCCACAGAAGAAATTGCAAGTGAAATTAGTAATACATTGGGACAAATAAAAATTTATGGGATACAGCGAAGGAAGCCTTGAGAGGGAAATTTATAGCTCTAACTGCCTATATGAAAAAAGAGCTAAACTCTATAAGATTTGACTGAACAACTAGAGAAACTAGAAAAACCATCCCAAAGCAAGCACAAGGAAAGAAATAATAAAGATTAGAGCAGAAATAAATGAAACTGAGAACAAAAAACCAATAAATCAACAAAACCAAAAGCTGGTTCCTTGAGAAGATCAATAAAATTGATAAACCCCTAGGCTAGACTAACAAAGAAAAAAAGAGGAAAGATGCAAAGAAATGCAAGGGGGGGGAGGAGGGTTACGACTGATCCCACAGAAATAAAAAGGATCAAAATAGAAACTGTATGCCAACAAAAGAGACAACCTAAATGAAATAGACAAATTCCTAGAAACACACAACCTACACTGACACTTAAAGAAATACAATAACTCAAAAAACCAATCACAATAAAAAAGATGAATCCATCATCAAAAATCTCCCAGCAAAGGAAAATCCAGGACCAGATGGCTTTGCAGGTGAACGTCATCAAGTATTTCAAAAAGAATTAACACCAATATTGTTTAAACTCTTCAAAAAACCTGAATAGGGAAAATTACCCAACACATTTAAAAAAAAACACATTAAAATTTTTTTTCTCTTTTTTTAAAGATACAAAGGTCACACAATATGTTACATTAAAAAATATATAAGAGGTTCCCAAATACCCCACTCCCCACACCCCCCACCACTCCCACATCGACAACTACTTTCATTAGTGTGGTACCGACACATTTTATGAAGCCAACATCATCCTAATACCAAAGCCAGAATAGAGATAGTATAAGAAAAGAAAATTACAGACCAGTCTCTCTAATAAACAAAATACTTGTAAATTGAATCCAACAGCATATCAAAAGACTTAAAATCACGACCAAGTGGGATTTATTCCTGGTATGCAAGGTTGGTTCAACATAAGAAAATCAATCAACGTAATATACCACATTAACAAACCGAAGGAAAAAAAAAACATGTGATCACCTCGATTGACGCAAAAAAGGCACTCAATAAGGCATCATTTTTTGATAAAACACTTCAAAAGATAGGTATAGGAGGAAAATTCCTCAACATGATAAAAGGCATATATGAAAAAACCCACAGCCAACATTGTACTCAATGGGGAAATGTTGAAGGCTTTCCCTGTAACATCTGGAACAAGACAAGGATGCCCACTGTCACCACTGATATTCAATATTGTACTTGAAGTTCTAGCTAGGGCAATTAGACAAGAAAAAAAATTAAGGGCATCCAAATAGGAAAAGGGAATTAAATCTCTCACTGAGGAATTAAAGTTCTCAGTTTGTGGATGACATGATCCTGTATTTAGAAAATTCTGAAGTATCCATGACAAAGCTACTTGAGCTAATAAATGAGCTCAGGAAAGTGGAAGGATACAAGATCAACATGCAAAAATCAGCAATATTTTTCTACACTAGCACTGAAAAATCTGAGGAGGAAATAAGGGGAAGAATTCATTTACAATAGCAACAAAAAGACTCAAATACCTAGGAATTAATTTAACCAAAGATACAGGACCTACGCAGAAAACTACAAAACAACACTAAAAGAAATTTTAGAAGACCTAAACAAATGGATAGACATTCTGTGTTCATGGATTGGAAGAATAAATATCATGAAGATGTCAATCTTACCCAAACTGATTTACAGATTCAATGTAATACCAATCAAAATTCCAACAGCCTACTTTACAGAATTAGAAAAGGTAATTATCAAATTCATGTTGAAGGGAAAGTACACGTTAATAGCCAAAAGCATTCTGAAAAAGAAGAGCACAGTGAGAGGAATTTTACTGCTTGACCTTGAAACATATTACAAAGCTACAGGGGGCAAAATAGAATGGTACTGGCGTAAGGATAAACGCATCGGTCAGTGGAATAAAACTGAAAATCCAGAAACAAACCCTCACCTATATGGACAATTGGCTTTTGACAAACCTACCAAGTTCATGTTAACAGGAAAAAACAAGTTTCTTCAACAAACAGTGCTGGGAGAACTGGATATCTATAATGAAAAGAATGAAAGAGGACCCCTATTTCACTCCCTATACAAGAATCAACTCAAAATTGATCAAAGACCTAAATATAAAAGCCAGGACCATAAAACTACTAGTAGAAAATGAAGAGAAACATCTTCAAGACCTTGTAGTAGGTGGTGGTTTCTTGGACCTTACACCCAAAGCACATGCAACAAAAGAAATAATAGATAAATGAGACCTCCTCAAAACTGAACACCTTAGTACCTTACAGGACTCTGTCAAAAGGGTGAGAAGGCAGCCAACTCAATGGGAGAAAATATTTGGATATCACATGTCAGATAAGGGTTTAATATCTAGTATATATAAAAAGATGTTACAACTCAACAATAAAAAGACAAATGACTCAATTAAAAAGGGCCAATGACCTGAATAGACATTTGTACAAAGAAGAAATACAAATGGCAAAAAGAAAACACATGAAAAAATGCTCAACATCACTAATGAGGGATGTGGATGTGGCTCAACTGATAAGAGTGTCCGTCTACCATATGGAGGGTCCAGGGTTCGATCCCCAGGGCCTCCTGACCCGTGTGGTGAGCTGGCCCATGCACAATACTGCTGTGTGCAAGGAGTGCCATGCCACGCAGGGGCGCCCCCAGGGAGGGGTGCCCCATGCGCAAGGAGTGCGCCCCCGTAAGGAGAGCCACCCTGTGTGAAAAAAGTGCAGCCCGCCCAGGAGTGGCGCTGCACACACAGAGCTGACGCAGCAAGATGAGGCAACAAAAAGAGCTACAGACTGCCGGTACCACTGACAAGAATACAAGCAGACACAGAAGAACACACAGTGAATGGACAGAGAGAGGAGACCATGGGTGGCGGGGAGGGTAAGAGGAAAGAAATAAACAAATCTTGAAAAAAAAACAAAAAAAACCTACAATGAGTTATCATTGCACACCTATCAGAATGGCCACTATTAAAAAGACAGAGAACTATAAATGTTGGAGAGGATGTGGAGATATAAGAACACTTATTCACGGTTGATGGGAATGGAGAATGGTACAGACTCTGTAGAGGACTGTTTGGCAGTCCCTAAAGAAGCTTAATATAGACTGGCCATGTGACCCTTCAATACCACTACTTGGTATATACCCAGAAGAACTGAGAGCAGGGACATGAACAGACATCTGCACACTGATGTGCATAGTAGCATTATTCATGATTACCAAAAGTTGGAAACAACCCAGATGTCCATCAACCGATGAAGAGATAAACAAACTGTGGTGTATTCACGTGATGGAATATTATGCAGCTGTAAAAAGAAATGAAATCGTAAAGCATATGACAACATGGATAAACTTGGAGGACGTTATGTTGAGTGAGGCAAGCCAGACACAAAAGGACAGAAACTGTATGACTGCATTACTATGAACCAAAAATATTGTGTAACAGATTGTATGATTAAAAAAAAAAAAATTTATATTCAGTTAAAAAAAAAAAGAAATGCTAAGTCCTGAATTTGCTACTAAATAATGAGGAATATATGTGGGGATAAAAATGAAACAAGATTACCAAGTATTAATTATTAATAAATATCAATAATTGTTGAAGTTCAGTACCCGGGGTTCATAAGCCTATTTAATTTTTGCATATGTACGGCATTTTCCATAATAAAATTATAGTGAGCATAATTACAACTGCACATCTATAAGTGTTAATGTGGCTGAAAGGGGTAGTCTAGGAAAGTTAACAACAACAAAAAAAAGCATGTACACGCAAGAGAGACAATGACAATTAAATGTAATATATCATTGTTGATAGTATTTAATAATGGAGGAGATGGGGAGACCAATGTGGTTCATTGGTTGAGTACTGGCTTCCCCCATATGAGGTCCCGGGTTCAATTCCTGGCCCCAGTATATATTAAAAAAAAAAAAAAAAAAAAAAAATAATGGAGGAGAAAATACCCAAAAGGACATTATTGGGATAACAGAAAACACTTGGAATATGGACTATATACTTTATATCAGTGTTAAATTTCTTAAACTTGATAGCTATACTGAGTGGTTACATAAGTGAGTGTTCCTATTCTAAAGAAATACACAGGGTAGTATTAAGTATTAGAAGAGAATGATGTAAGCAACCTACTCTCAAATGTTTAGAAGATAATGACAGATAGATGAGATAGATATAAATAGATACATAAACATAGATCATAGGTGGATACAATTACCTATGTAAAATGACATACCAAAAGAAACAAAATGCTGATAGTAAATCTGGGTATCTGTATGGGGGTACACTGGAGTTACATGTATTGTTTCTGTATTATTTTTGCAATTTTCCTGTAGGTTTGAAATTATTTCAAAATAAAACATTACAAAAAAACAAGTATGAAAAACTATTACCAGAGTTATAAGAGCCTTTTCCCTATTAAACACTGATCCAGACCACACAAACTGGCTGTATGTCCTCCACAGCTATTATGTATTGGGTCCTTGTGATAAGCTAGGCAGTGCCTTTAACATTTTACAAATCTAATACAATTGATCCTCATGGTTACTCTTGGAGGTATCTATTTTTCCACTGCACAGGATAGGAAATCGAGACCCAGGGAGACTGGCTTGGCCAAGGCCACACAGCTGGTAAGAAGCAGAGACATATTTTGAAACAGGGTCTGCCTGACTCCAGAGCCCACATTCTTCTACAACAGTACACTGTCTCACCACCTACCAATATGAATAAACGGGAATCTGACATTTTCTTACATCTCTATGAGGTAGGAAGGCCACAACCAGCTTTTGTCACCTTTCTATTAAAAATAAAAGGAAAAAAAAAAAAAAAGAAATATGAAATGGAAAAAAAAATTAGACAAGTATTGCAAGTATAGGATTTTGTATTTCCTTACCATCAGCTAAGAGAGAAAGGGAGAATTTACAGACCTGTTTGCCAAGTTTTTGTCTACGTTGGAAAGTTTCTTCTTTGCTTTCATTTTTTTTGCAGGTTTGTGCGAAAATGGTCTTTGAACTTGGGATGTACTTTCTTCCTCCTCATCCCGTTTCCTTTTTTGCGTGTTTTCCTTTTAAAAATTTGAAGTTATGTTTGAGATCTCATCTTTTTAAAAATTTCTGACCCTAAGCAATCATTTGGCAGGATTCTTAAATTAGCATCTTTTCCTCTCATTGATATATCCACTATTGACAGGTAACTTAAAATTAATCCTATCTGCCCCATACCCTAACCCTAATTTAGAAATCATGTTCTGCATGGTAATTTGCTAGGTATTACTTTGCTGTTTTAAATTTGTTTTAATGGGCCCTTCTTTCTTTTTTAAAATTTCACATTTTAAAAAATCATGCCTACCATACAGGATTCCCATACATGGCCCCACCAACACCACCTTACATTGTTGTTCCACATTTGTTACAAATGATGAAAGACAATCGTCATAATCTTACTGCTATCTATAGTCTGTTGCTTATATTTGGTGTGTTTTCCCACAAAACATTCTATTAATGTCATGTATTAGTATTGTATACTTGTTATACTTTATCAGAGTACACTCTGATATCTGTACTGTTAACTACAGTCCATCATCACCACTGGGTTCACTGTGTTAAATGATCTCCTGCCTTGTACAATCCTTGTAAAGTGGCTTTCAGCTTCATCACAGGGTTGTGCTGTCATCAGCTCAGTTCATTTCAGAACATTTTCATTACTCCAAAAGGAAAAATCCCATACCCCATTATATCCACCCGCCCCCCCCCCCCCACTATGCAGAATGTATGTAGAATGTTTAATAAGGTGGATTGTAAATGTATGGAAATGGATAGAATTGATAGTAACATAGTGAGTATAACCAACACTGCCGATTTATAAACGTGAATGTGTGGCTGAAAGGGATGGTCTAGGAAGGTTAATGTCAACTGAAAGCAAGCTGGATGATAATCTAGGGGCTGAATAACATGATTTCGGTGGTGGATAATGACTGTTAATAGTACAAATACAAGAACTTTCTTCTATTACAGGGTGAGCATATGGAGTTACATGGGGAAAAGATAACTAATGTAACGTACAGAGTAGAGTTTACAGTAATATTGTAATTTTTTTTACAGAAAAAGAAGGTACTATATCAACGCTAAAGGTCAATAATGGACGATTCTTAACAGAATCCAGTAACTTACTTTAGGCACAGGCACATATACGGGCTGAACCTGAGACTCGAAAGAGCTGAAGAGGGACGCCAGTCGATGTGTACTGCCTCTGAAGGGGCGTTTGCTGTGGAACAGGCTACTGGAGACTTGTCCAACCAAATAGTCTGCAGGTCCGAACTGGCGAAAACTATCTCCACCGGGGTTCACCCTAGAAACCGCGGCCAAAAACTCAGCGCCGCCACGCCACGCCACGCCACGCCACGCCTCACCGCTCCCCCTACTCGAGCTCCCGAACGCACGACATCCGTGCCCTGGAAGACGTTCCGCGCCACTCACCCCTGCTCCTGCAAGGCATTTTTCTTTTTCTTCTGTTTGTTCTTCCCTTCCAAAGCCATTTTTTTCCCAAGTTCTCCGACACAGGGGGAGCACTTGAAGCCGTACTTCCGGGTTCCGGTTATTTCCGCTCTCGTGGCCACACCCTTTCCGCTCCGGGCGGAAACACGTTGTTCCGGGCGGGCTAAGCCCAGAAGGCCTGCCAAGCCCAGGTTGTTGGCAGCTGGTTTCTGCGATCGGTTTGCTTTCTTAGCTCTGTTTTCAGGAGGCCTGTTTTCAGGGAGTGAAGTAAGTTTTCCTGGAGAATGAGTAAGAATCAGCCAGGCTGACTGGTGGGAGTAGGATGTTCATCCAAGCAGAGGAAAAAACACGTGCGAAAAACCTTGAGTTGAGGAAGATGAAGGAGGGAGGTTTAGCAAGAAGTGAGGTTACAGAAGTGTATGTAGCAAAACTAACAATTGGTGAGTGTGTAAAGGGTATACAGAAGTTCACTGTACTGTTTCTTGCAACTTTTCTGAAATGATATTTCAAAATAGTGCTGCCTTGCTGTTCTACCAGGAAAAGCAGATACTTGGCACTCAAAACAAATGCTGTTTTGTCAGCCACTTTCTCAGGCTCACCTAAGTCTGCTTTTCTTGACCACCACTACTTTTCGTTCCCCCACAGTTGCCCTCCTCCTTCATCCTCATTTTCACTTCCAAAATTGTCCCCAGCGATCAAAGCATGGCACAGATAATATCTCACTTATGAAAATGTCCCTGCTATTTCCAAATTGGGATATAATCTTTTTCCAAGACTCCATTGTACTCACTAAAATCCTTTTTGAATTCGTGTTATTTACACAGTCTTTCTAAATTTAAAGATACGAGGGTGTTCAGTACCTAGTGAATATTTGTTAAATTGGCTTTTAAGTAATAAAAGATTATTATAAAATCATTGCTTTCAACAGTTTTGTTAGTAAAATAATTAAGATTTGTCTTTGTATCTTTGGGACCAGCCTTGCTTTTTGGAAGCTGGTTAAGTCACTGTATAAATTATGTGATCTTTTATAACCCACATCAGATAGATTGGTGCATGGGTAAAAAAACAACAACAACTCTTTGACCTGTTTAATCTCTGAGCCCCTTGTGTTGGTTTCCCTTAATCTTGATTTTTTTTTTTTTAACAAAGACAAGAAAAATCCTATTGTCTGTATTTGCAACTCAGGCGTCTCTATTTACCCTATTCAGTCCAATGAACAAGTTCTATTTATTTTTCCTTTGAAATGTTTCCCAATCCTATTCCTTCTCCACTTTCCCTAACATTATTCCAAGAATCACTTCATATCTGGACCAATACTGCAGCCTCATCCTATCTGGCCCTCCTGACTCTTCCACTTCCACCTATATATTCCATTTCCAAATGAATATCCCTTACATGTTAATGTTTGTTTTGACTTCATGTCACTATCAGTCATCACAATTCTGATATACACTACTCCTCTTTCAACTCTTATGCACTTTGTCTTCTTAAAATTAAATTTAGCACTTAATTTTCATATATTATTTCCACAACTAAACCATAAACCTCTTCCTCTGGAGGATTATATTTTATACATAAATAACCCCTCATATTATGTTAATGTCATTCTATTACTCTGACTGAAGGGTGCAGAGTTCCTGGGGGAAGGGGGGAGGGTGGAATTCACACATCAGTGTCACCAGACAGGATCCAAAGGGAATGTTCAGTATTGGTTCCAGAAAATTGCCCAGGGCCCCACATCCCTAAATAGAAGGTAAAAATTAGTAGTAGTCCTCAAACTTAAAAACTTTTGTAATTCAAAGGACTTTATCAAGAAGGTGAAAAGGGAGCACACTGAATGAGGGAAGTATTTGGAAACCACTTAACACTATAGGGTTTGATTTCCTTGCTAAATAAAGAGATCATACAACTCAACAATAAAAGAGTAAGCAATCCAATTTAAAAATGGGCAAAAGACTTAGACATTTCTCCAAAGAGAAAATACAAATAGCGAAAAAGCCCGTGAAAAAAATGTTCAATATCACTAGCTATTAGGGAAACGCAAATCAAAACTACAATGAGATATCATCTCACACCTCATAGAATAGCCATTATTAAAAAAACAGAAAACAGTAAGTGCTGGAGAGGATGTGGAGAAGTAAGAATACTCCTTCACTGTTGGTGGGAATGTAAAATAGTACAGCCTTGGGGAAGAGTTTGGCAGTTCCTCAGGAAGCAAAATTCAGATCATTGCCATATGATCTGGTATTCCCTCTACTGGGGATGTATCCAGAAGAACTGAAAACCGAGGCAAACAGACATTTGCACACCAGTATTCATAGTTGCGTATTCACAATTGCTGAAAGATGGAAACAACCCAAGTGTCCATCAACTGATGAAAGGATAAACAAAATGTGGTGTATACATACAATGGAGTACTGTGCTGCTGTAAGAAGTGAAAGTGGGACACATATGATAACATGGATGAACCTTGAAGACATTAAGCTGAGTGATATAAGCCAGACACAAAATATTGTTACGGTCTAATATTAACTAAAAATGAAGAATAAATGCATGGAGTTAAAACCTAGGGTAGTGGTTCCTAGGAGGTAGGATGAGGGCTGAGAAGGGGTACTGATGCTTAAGGTATATAGTTTTAATTAGCTTGACTGCCTAAGTGTGGAAATGGATAGTTGATGACACATAATTCTGAGTATAACTAACACAGCTAGTTTATAAATGGGATTATGCCTGAAAGGGGCAGTCTAGGGATGTAAATGTCAATTGAAAGAAAGCTAAATAATCATCTAGGGACTAAGTAACATCGTGAACCCCGAAGTAGATGAGAATTGTAGTTAATAGTACAAATGTAAGAATGTTCTTCTAAGAACTAGAACACATGTACATCACTATTGCAAGGTGGTAAAACTATGGAGATGCATGGGAAAAATTACAATTAATGTAACCTATGGGCTATAGTTAATAGCAATTTTGTAATATTCTTGCATCAATGTCAAAGATGTACTGTGTTAATAATAGGGGACTATGGAAAAAATACACCAAATGTACGCTATAGACTGTAATTAGTGCTAATAGTCTGATGTTACCTCATAATCTAACACGTTTTCCACAGCAATGTAATGTGTTGGTGGAGGGGTGTTGTATGGGAAGTCTGCACATTTGCACGATTGTTTTCAAAGTTTACAACTTCTCTTAAATTAAAAAAATTAGAAGTAGAAAGGCAAAGAAATGGATTCAGAAGAGTTCGAAAGGAATCATATAGAGTGGAAAATAATTAGTATGAAAGTGGCTGTGGTTGGAGATTTAAAAACTAGCCTCATTACAACTATGAACTGGTGTTGAATCTTTTAGGTCTCTTTTCATAGAAAAATGTGGATAAAAAGCAGTTATCTAAAAGATGCAGAGGTTTCATGGAACCTGTTCCACCTTCCCCAACCTCGTTAAGTAAATGAACAAGATCCCAGCCTAAGGTTATTTCAGTGGAAAATAAGATAGGAAATATGATAACTATCTTAATTTTTTCAAGATTTATAAAATGTAGTTAAGGTGATAAAAGGTAGAATTGTCATATTCTAATAATACCATGAAATTCTCAAATCCTCTGAAAAGCTGGGAAAAGTGGAGAGAAGGCAGGCAGGAGAAAAGAGAGGCTCCAAGGATATGTATCTCAACCCCAGCAAAGTTTGGAATCATTTCCTTATAGAACAATGTTTCTGTAATACATTACAAAGGTCATAATAGAAGTTCCCTAAAAAACAATGTTTCTTATCAGATATAATTGAAAACACTGGTACAAGGAAGTTAACCAGGTGTCTCTTCAGGACTATTCAAACTTTTAATAAGTTACAGTGTGAATTTCTAAGAAAATAATGTGATATATAGCATTTCCAAGATATGTTTGACAATAAAGTACAGAGAATTTCCAGGGACTAGGTATTCTAGGAACACATGTTGGGAAACACTGTTCTCCAGACTTTAAAACTTAATGCTTAAAAGTTAAACTAATTTCTAATTTCTGGGAAAACAAAGGGCCATTCCCAGAGGTGTTTTAAAAAATACATATTTGAGGTTTTCAGGAGCTTTGGGTAAAGCAGTGGTTCCCAACTCAGATGTACATTAAAATCATTAGAGACATTTTTCAAAAGACCAACATCCAGGAACCACCCCATACCAATTAAATAAGACTCTTTGGAGGGGGATGAGGAGAGGGAAGTGGGGTGGGGCCTGGGTATTGACCACTGTTTCAAAAATGCCCTGGTGATTCTAATGTGCAAGAGGTGGCAAGCTTTAGAGTAAAGTATGCAAGACCCAAAAAGGTCCAAATAATTTAAGTGTCTTAAAAGCAAAACAAAACAAAAGTTGCAGGTAATGGTTTCAAGTGTTAAAGAAAAAAGATAAAAACTTTTATTTGATTTTCTTCTTTAGACAAACCTCCACGTCATAAGAAAAATATTTACAGCCAGACTCAAGGAAAATACTGTATTTAAAGATATAAGTATGCCTAATAAATTCCTAATTATCTAATTAATGGGCTTTTGATAGTTATAGGTTAAATATTCCCTTTTGTATGTCAATTAACCCCTTGTGATGATTATGCTAGATATATGTTCCGTCAGTCATCACATACAAAAATGAACTAAAATTACTTCATCTTTCAGAAACAAAATCAGAGATTCACAAACTATGGCATTTTATTTCAGAGCCTTTGCTTACATTTGTACAATATATTACATAATTCTCCATTGTTTGCAGTTCCTAATATATATTTTATAGCTTTTATTCTATAAGCTTCTTCAACATTTGCTGTCAACAAATCTTTACAGTCCTGTACAAATTTGAATAACTTGAAACCATTTTCAACAAAATTAGTTACTGTAAGCACACACTACAAGACTGAAAATGCTTTTCTTAGAAAAGTTGAATGTAAAGGATTCTGACACGTTAGCATCTACAACAAAACACTTTGAAAGTCTCACGTGTCATATTGCCAGAAAACAAATAAACATGCTAGCCCCATCCAAGGAAAAAAAAAACCAAAAACACAGAACTACAATTAAAACAGTAAAACAGTCTGTACAATAAAGTACTGTGTATTAACAGTGCCAGGTATTAAATAGCTTCAATGAACACATCCGTAATATACAAATGTCTTAGAAAGGTGTGGAATTAAATACAAGTGCCAAACAGAACAAAGATTGGAATCGTACAACATAGAGTCAATACAAGTGAAAACAATTTTGTGTTCATTTTGGATTTTATACAGAGCATTTAATTTTATAGACCTACCATCCAGATTAGCTATTTATACTTAAAATAACAACCATTCTTTTGAAACAGTTCATATCAACAACCTTTGAATGAACCATACTAATACAGTTTCCTTGTTCCTGGAGTCCTCTCATTGTAGCTCATAATAAAATAAGGAATACAAATGAATTATCTGTATTTAAGGGAAAAGAAACATTTACAAGAAAACACAAAAATATAACTGTTATAATTCATTATGAATAAATATACACTTTGACCGGGCTAAGTACAATCTTTATACATTGTTTAAGATTTAATACAGTTTAATAGCCATTTTCTTTTTTCACACAATGTATTATATCAAAATTAAAAAAAAATACTGATTCATAGAAAAATGGCAAAGTACAGTAGTTCCATTCCAATTTCAAGGGCCATGAAAAGCCACTGTGAGACCATTTAGCCTAATCCAAACCTGTAAACATATTCAGTCTTTTTAAAAGAGACTCTTTAATGTTTTTGGTTAGCAGGATTTTGATGTCTAATGATCCTGTTAACTGCAGGTTTTGAATTTATTACATGTGCTTGACTTATACAATTAAAGCCACCATAAGGTGACTGCTTTAAAAAACAATTAGCTTGTACAAATGAAAATAGGTTCATATTTTTTTCATAAATAAATGGAAAAATATCAAATGTTCCAGCTTTAACAAAATACAAGGGAATACATATACAGTAAGTTATCTTAACATGTTCAGGCCCACCCAATAACTATGCTTATTGTATTGTCTCTACAGGCAGTGGAAAGCCTTCATTTGCCACAGTGGAAGGCCTTCAAGTTACCAGACATACAATTCCCAGACAAGTTGGAAACAATTATTGCTTGAGGAAAAGCAGTTCATTGTACTTTTTCTTCATAAAAAAAGTGCACTTAAGTGCCAAGTCAGCTTGTCAAGAAACAATTTTTAAATATAAAATAGTGCTTGTCTGATTTTTTTGTGTTGTGTGCCACTGTGCAGTATAAAAAAAGACGTGGCCCTCAAAAGCCATTAAGTGCAAAGTGCTTTGGTAAGTCCTGCTGTCACCTGCACTCAACTGACATTCCATTCTGTGATGCGCTGGACATTGATGGTTCAGCTAAAGTTAACATAACAGCAGCTGTTATGGAACTGGAAGAAGGTGAAGAAGAGGATGAGGATGTAGCAGTACCTAAAGGAAAGGCAAACCAAATAACAGCTTAAGAAAAATTATATTCAACACTAAGATATAAAACACTATCCCTTTAAACTAAAATTCTGTTATTTTCCAAAATCGTTTCACTTACAGTAAGAGCTGTCAATTCTCACAGTAAAGAAAGATAAATCTAGTGTATATCAAATATTTTGACAGTGCCAGACTATAGAAGCAATGAAAAAGGAAGGACCAGGAAGGGCTCCTGCATGGACTGAAGATGAAATAAAATCATATGCCCAGTCTATAAGATATGATAATAAAATATCCATGAGAATGGACTTTCTGTAACAATGAAAAAAAATGTCAAAAAGAGCCTTAAATTCAGTTGGAAAAATCTGCAACCCATCCCAAAATTATTTTTCCCCTTTTAATTCCTATATCTTTCTGTGCTCAGGGTTTTCTTATGAATTTAATGGTGATAAAAATGGAAGGTTAAAGTTGTGTGTGCTAAGAATGGTATCTTATTTGATTTCCACTTAGGTTCCAAAGCAAATTTCACAGTAGTTATTTTCCTCATTCTTATTGGGAGTGGTGTGTAGGGGAGGGGGAATGGGGGAATTTTTAAAGGAATACAAAGCACATAGTTTTAAAAAAACCCAATTGGTAGAAGGGTAAACAGTGGAAAAGTAAGTCTCCCTTTCATCCAGGACTGTCCTAATCCCCCTCGTTTCCATCCCCACTGGTACTAACTGCCCCATATTCTTTGAAATGCTAGAATAGGCAAATTATGGCCAAAAATAGCCCATATCCTGTTTTATTTTTTAAACTTACTGTCTCCCCTTCCCCACCTCCCCCCCACCCCAGTGGTCTGCTCTCTGTGTCCATTCGCTGTGTGTTCTTCTGTGTTCCGCTTGCCGCTTGTATTCTTATCAGTGGCACCAGGAATCTGTGACCCTTTTTGTTGTGTCATCTTGCTGCGTCAGTTCTCCATGTGTGCGGCGCCACTCCTGGGCAGGCTGAGCTTTTTTTGCATGGGGCGGCTTTTCTTGCAGGGTGCACAACTTGCACGTGGGGCTCCCGTGCATGGGGGACATCCCTGCGTGGCATGGCACTCCTTGCACAGCGCATCAGCACTGTGCATGAGCCAGGAGACCCTGGGTTTGAACCCTGGACCTCCTATGTGGTAGGTGGACGCTCAATCAGTTGAGCCAAATCCGCTTCCCCATATTCTGTTTTTGTGAATATAAAACTTTATTGGAATGTACCCATGTCTGTTTGTTTATATACTGCTTATGGCAGATTTCACAACTACAATGCAGAATTGAGTAGTTCCTACAGATGCCCACAAAGCCTAAAATATTTATTTGTCCCCTAACAAAATACTTATGGCTCTTGTTCTAGAATAGGTTTATCTCCAGAATCTAGAGATATGACTTGCAAAATTTAAAATAGTAGAGATAACTTCACTTCTAAAAACACAAAAGGAAACAGCATAGTGGCTGGCTCTTGATTTTTTAAATTAACATATCTTAAGAGATTATTCCATAAGTACACATAAGCTACTTCTTTTTCTTTTCCCAAAGTTGAATAGTATTCCACTATATTGATGAACCATAACTTATTTAACTACTAGTCTTTTGCTATTACCTACACAATACAATGACTAACTTGTGAATTATAAATAAAAGTTTAAATGTCTACTTTATTCTGTATCAAGGCACTGTATCATTCGATCACAAAATTTAATAATGTCTGTTATTATAAAATTACCATAACAGTTAATCTTCTTTGTGTATATATACTTTGCCTTGGGGCTTATTCTAACAATTGGAATTAACAAGTTCTCCAAACACACGGTCAAATAATTTTCAAAGATAATTATGCCAATGCTTTGACTAGCACTGGTTTAGTTATGAATTTTTTTGTGTGCTAAGAGTGGTATATTATTTGATTTCCATTTTTTGGATAAGCAGGGTAAACATTTTTCTATTGATTTTTAATAGTATTTATTTATGAACTGATTATCTAATACTGACTCCCCCAAAGAAAGCATCTATTTAGCAGAATTACAGTTATTGAATTTCTGGTGACCAGATCTACTAAACAGTTTTGAAGGGATTACTTTAGACAGATGTCTGATTATATAGAACAATCCTATTAAAAGCTTTTGTTTATTTAAGAGTAAGGACTTCATAAACATTTAAACAGTATGCTAATAGTAATTATTTTTAAATGATTACATGATAGCAAACACATAAAACCCTGATCTCCTTTCTTTGACAGAATGCTTTCATATATAATTTCTATATATTAACATTTAATTTCTTTCAAATACTCCATAACCCAGACAGAGGAACAGTCTTTCACCCACTCCACAAATTAAAAAGCCTGGAAAAGGGAAGGTGGAGAGTATTACAAGGTACCACTGACAGGGAAAATTGGTCGAAGGAAAAGAAAATGAAAGTGCTTCAGAGGCTTAATAAGGAAGGCAACATAGGGAAAAGAAGAGGTATTGAAGCAAAGTCATAAAACTTACATTATGTCACACTAATCCCCTCCCATCATTCTCTATTGTCCCTTCTCTCTGCTCCCCTTTCCTAGCAAAAAAACTCAAAATTTTCCCAGGGTCAGTATCTCTACTTCCTCATCTTCTATATTCTCCTTCATGAACTTCCATGTAGCTTCTATATCCACTGCTCCCTGAAAATGCTTTTGAAAAGGTCACTAATGACTCCAACATTATCAAATCCACTGACCACATACTTTTGACTTTTCAGCAGCATTTGACACAGCTGACCACTCCCTTCTTTCTCAAACATGTTCTCTTCTTAGCCACCTTCTCATGGTTTTCCTCTTAATTCAGGGCTACTGCTTCTCAAGTCATGCTGGCTCTTATCTTCACCTTCCCAGCCCTACCTCTAAATTTTGGTTTGCCCCAGCTTTACTTTTCTTTTCTATTCACATTTTTTCCCAAGGTAATCTAATCAAATATTGTGGCTATAAAAACCACTTCTAGTAACTACTGTACTACAGATATGCCAGTGACTTGATAGATGCTTCTCTAGTCCTGATTTCTCCACTAAGATGCAAAATTAAATAGCCCACTGTCTATTTCATACCTCCATTTGGAAGGCATAATAGGCATTTCAAAACTTGAAATGGTTAAAACAGAACTTTTGGTCCTTGTTGTGTTCCCTTATCCACAACTTAATTCTTTTCTAGGCTTTCCCCATTTTAGAAAATGGTAGCATACATTCATTTGTGCAGTCAAAAAGCTATATGTTGACCTCAATTCTTCTATTTTCTCCATTCACCACACTCAAATCCAATCAATCACCAAGTGCTAATTCAATAGTAATTGCTCTCCATCTTTACTGTAACTATCCTGATAGAAGTAAATTATGCAGGGTTTTCCAGCTAAAGGAGAGTTTCCTTAATGACTGTGACAATAATACTGTTCAAGCAAATACTCTTCATATTGCCTGCCTTTCTTTTGCATCCTGCTCCCATACTGGTAAACTACAGGAGTTGAGTTCTAATGATGGTATTAGTATTTCATAATGCGCTGTATAAATATTTTTACTGCTTTTTCAAAGTAATTAAAAACCTGGTTCATTTTCTTTTTAAAGTAATTATTATCTCTCACCTGAGCAATTGCAATGGGCTCCCTAACTGGTTTCACTATATTGACGACTGCCCCTCTAGAGTTTACTTTCCACATAGTAAATAGTGATCTTTTTAAAAAACCTATACATAAATTATGTCATTTCCCTGTTTTAAACTTTACAAATAACTCCATCTTAAAATAAAATCTAGGGAAAACAGATGTGGCTCAAGCAATTGGGCGCCCGCCTCCCACATGGGAGGTCCTGGGTTTGGTTCCCGGTGTCTCCTAAAGAAAAGCAGACAGAGAGCAGAGAACAATCTGGGAGGTGAGGGAGGTGGTGGTAGGGGAAGGAATAAATATAATAATTCTTTAAAAAAATAATAAAATCTATACTCCTCATTCTGGCCTACCAAGCCCCACTTGATTTAGCTGATAATTCTACCATTTTCCCACCTCAATGGTTTTCTCTTTGTTCCTGAAATGTACCAAGCATATTCTCACCTTAGAGCAGTGGTCTTCAACCAGAGGCAATTTTTTCTCCTAGGGGTATTTGGCAATGTCTGCAGACATTTCTTATTTACACCATGTAGGAGAGGAGTGCCTAGTGGTTAAAGGCCAGGCATTGCAGGCTGCTAACCACTGTACAATGCACAGGAAGAATTCCACACAGCAAGAATTATTTGGCCCAAAATGTCAACAGTGCCAAGAATGAGAAACCCTATCTTAGGTTCTTTCTGCCTAGGAGTCTTTCCCCCAGATTTTAACGTGCCTGGCTTCTTGTCATTCAGGAAATATCCTGGACATTTGTAACCTAAAATAACCCATATAATCACTCACTTTTCTTCACAGTGCTCTTTACTTTCTAAAATTATCTTAAGGTTTTTTTGTGGCATATTCAAATCTCCATGAAACTTAATGTTATGAGTTGAAATAATTTTAAAGATAATATTTCAAGCATCCACAAAAAGGTAAGCCAATTACCACACAAGTTGTGATTCTGTACTAATGGAGAACATACACTAACATTCGTTAAGTGATTATTATGTCCAGGCATTGTCACAGACAAACTGCAAACATTAATTATTGCACTTACTTCTTAAAACAAACCTACGAAGTACATATCTTCCCCCATTATCTAGACGTAGAAAATAAGGCAGAGAGATTAAAGAACTTGTCTAAATACACAGAGATATAAACCATGCTAGTCTAATTACAGTCAAAAACTCAGCATTATGTTTAAAAGTAAAGTGAGGTAAAAACACTCACTCTCTCTCTCTTTCTTCTTTAAACGCTTTCTCCTCCGATCAATGGAAGCTACTTCAGATTTTAATGACAAATAATGTTTTCTGATTTCCTGAAGTTTTTCTTGAAGAATTGTGATGCGTTCAGCACTTGTCATATTTTCCAGGTCCGCTATAAATAGAAAACTTCATTAATAGATAATTTTGAACAAAATGTTAATTTATCAAAGAAAGGACATAGTATGAGTTGTAAAATAAGGTCAAGGCAGATAAAATTTTAAACTAAGGCTTCTGCAGACACTATAAAAAAACAGTTTAATGGTTCCTCAAATAGTTAAAACAGAACTACATATGACCCAGCAATCCAACCTGTAGGTACACATGCAAAAGAATTCAAAACAGAGACTCAGAAAGGTATCTGTATACCAGTGTTCATAGCTACATTCTTCACAATAGCCAAAAGGTGGAAATAACCCAAAAGCTCATTGGTAGAAGAGGAGATAAACGCAATGTGTTATGTTTATACAATGGAATATAACTCATCCTTCAAAAGGAATGAAATTCTGAAATACAATACTACACGGATGAAACTCGAAGACATCATGTTAAGTGAAATAAGTCAGATATAAACGGGGGATATTTTATGATTCCATTATTATGAAATAGCTAGAATATGCAAATTCATGGGGACAGAAAGTAGAAGACAGGTTACCAGGACTGTGGGGGACAGGGAATGGGGAGTCAATGAATAACGGGTATAGGATTTAAATTTAGCAAAATTCTGGATGGTGATGAAGGTGGCACAACATTGTTATGAATCCCACTAAATGGAATGCTTGGAAGTATTTGAGATGGGAAAGATTATATTGTGTATGTTTCAATTAAAAAAAAAGAGAGAAAGAAAATGACAATTAAATGCAATACAAGATCCAAGACTGGATCTAATAATGGAGGGGGGGAAAAAGGCCCAAGAGGACATTATTAGGACATATGAAAAAACTGGACTATAGACTGTAAGCTTTATATTAAATTCTTAGACATGACAACGGTACAAAATATGGTTACATAAGTGAATATCCCTTGTTACTAGAAATGTACAGGGACGTATTACGCATACAAGGAACATAATGTATATAAACTACTGTCAAATGTTTACAAAATATATTAATAGCTAGATGAACAGGGAGATAACGGATAGATGGACAGACAGGCAGACACAGCAAATGTGGCAAAATATTAAAATTGGTAGATCTGGGTATCTGGGGATGGGGAGGGTGTATTGGAGCTCTCTGTAAGAGCTGTGTATTATCTTTAAATTTGAAATTATTTCAAAATAAAAGCTGAGGAAAAACAAGACAAAAATCTAAGGTTTCAAATTATCTGTTTCTTAAGATTTTTCTTTTCTAGGCTAGGACAATGCTTAGTTTATAATACAAACATGGTATTTGTAGAATGAATAAATAAATGTGTAGAATTAAAGACCTTAGGACCTAAACACTGTATGCTAAAAATTCTACATTCATGAACAGTATAACCAAGGTGTATCATTAAAGAATCATACATAGAAACAAGACTGGAAAGACAACAAATGTTAAAATTATAGATTTATGATTAAAATTATTAAAAGTTTAAAATTAAGTGTCAGGACTATGGATAAATTTTTCTTCTCTGTCCTCTTTTCATTATTTTTAAAAATTTCTATGAGTATGAACAACTTAAATTGGAGAGAATTTTTTTAAACTACAAAAAATTTTATTAGGAAAATTTCTGAAAAATAAGTACAGAGTCATATAATGAAACCCTATGAACTCATCATCCAGCTTAATTAACAATGTATGACAAATCTTGTTTCATTTACAGCCCCTTACCTTCCACTCCTAACCCAGATAATTTAAAAGCAAATTTACAACATGGTATCATAAATATCTAGTGCTGATATCTGTCAACTGCTTCAAAATTTTTCTTCTATCAATTTGTTTATTCATATCAGGATCTATAAATTGCAATTTGTTATCTCTAAAGTTTGGTAAAGACTCTTTTAAAAGTTAACAGAAATCAGAGGGAGTTATAAGTCAGGGATCAATTTTTCTACTGCTAATTATAGACTAAATATGTTACTTACACATCTGAAAACTCCACTTGTAAACTTTGGGTAATCGATTACTGGATTCCTTGATATCAAGATCCTTATCACCATTTTTCCCACACTTTCCTGGAGATTGAGTCCTTGCAGGAGATTTGGTACTATGAGACTTCATTCCAGTAGAAACCGACTTGACTGGCTGAGTCTTAGTTACACTTTCACCAGCAGAAAGTTCTTCACTATCACTACTGTTTGCTGAAAGAAACATTTTAAAAAGCATTAATAGACAGAAAAGTAACAATTTCAATTATCGATTTTAGTGGATAATTTTAAACTAATCATTTGAATTTACTACTATAGCAAATGACTTGCTTTATAACCCTGCCTAGAAACCTAGAAAATCATCATGTACAAATGAAGCAGAACCATAGCTACCAACATAAAAGAATTCTTACCTGAACTGTTAGTAATAATAATTTTTCAAAAAATCACTTAAACTAAACTTATATTGTATTTGGTAGGCTATTAAATATATTATAATCATCTGAATGGCTTTTTCTTATAGTATGTTCATATATAAAATAAAATTAAGTATCTTTCAAAATGATTCATTACCGAAATTTCTTAATTTTAATACTTTAGATTTTGTACAGATTATGTATGTGTAACATTTTCCTACTCCTCTGGTCACAAACAAATAATGAACCATCACCATACTCAATAAAAGATTCTTTGGGAATAAATTCTTAACTTTGATACGTACAATGAATTTCTTCATTAGTAACTCCTACATTATCCCTGTTAACTAAAACAAGCCATCATTTTCACCCTGGTAAACATATTCAGTGATTTATGAGATTCAGAAGTTTGTGTAATAATTATATTATGTTACACCAGACTTTGCTGATTTTCAGTATTAGAATGGAAATGTTTAACCTTGAATAGCTTACCATGAAATCTGTAATGGGATTAATATTTTCATAAATTGCCTCTTTGTGGATACAAAGTATTATTTTAGATTCTATCAGAGATAATTCACTTTACAAAATTATTCTCAGAGACTGAGTTACTCATTCTGATTTACCATGCTATAAACCAATTATTTAAATGGGAAAATACAATCAACCCCTATATCCCTAAATTATATGGATAGCTTAATTGATTTGTTGAAGATGAGAACTCAGGAAATGCCATTTCCATGGTAAAGTCCTGAAGACAAAAACATCACAATATAAAAAAACAAAAAACTCTTTAAATAGCCTCTCAGTTACACCAAATAACTGATGATCAATTTGACATATATTTACTGGTTTTTCATTTAAACAACAGCCAAACAGCCACCAAAAAAAAGGGCAAAAACATATTTATATATATGTATTAATACATATGTTAGGATCTCAAAGTCTTTTACGTATTCTAATTAGCAAAGATATTACCAACTTCTCCCACTGTGGTGTTTTGGGAATAAAGAAAATTCATTCACTACCCTTTTACAAGTATCTTAAATTAATTCCCTCCCAGTTACGCCACTGCTGCTCTGGGATCCCTGGCAACTTGCAGCTAAGCCACCCAAGGCCTGGCCCCACTCTGATGCAGTGGTCACCTCAGCCTGGCTTTCAGGGCCCCGCTGAGCACAGCCGCCCGGGGCCCCAAGGAATGCCATATTCACCGCCTGGAAGATATATGGGCTCAGCAGAACCTCGGGGAGCTGGCCGAAAAACCCTTTTCTGCACTGAAGTGCAGCCAAGCCGGCTGATAGCAAAGGTCAGGCAGTGGAGGTGGCAGGAGTCTCCTGGAAGAGCAGCAGGAGGTCAGTGTGGGACACCTGAAAAAAAATTCTTCACATATTTTCTGCTTCTCACTTTGTGTTTACAAAAGAGATAAAATGTGCAGCTCTCAGGAGATATATGGTATGTGTGTGTGTATTCTCTGTAGGTTGATGAATAGAGTCATTGATGAGGTTAAATCTTTAGTTGAAGACTACTCAGCAAAAATATTGTTTGTAGCAGCTGTTCTCAGGTCACAATAGTTTATAGCACCAAGAACAAAGTAGTAAACCAGAGTTGATGGAATTATATACCTCTAAAGCTATCCTGATTGCTTTCTTCTAGGCTGATTTTACCATGAAGAATTGCAAAGCAATCAATTTCATTTTAATAAAAGATATAAATAATTGAAGTATTTATAATATGTAATATATATAATAGTTATTGGAAAGAACTATGGAACATATATATGTAACTTAAAGATGTGGATATTTATATTATATTGGCTATTTTTAAAAGGATTACCTGATATTCAACAATAAACAATACTCCTGCTGAATAATAACAAACTGTGTAATTCCAGAATTTACCAAGAATCAGAAGATTTCTGTGTGACTTTTCTTGAGGGTGGAGATTAAATCAAAATATTGAGCTATCCCATATTTTGAATACCCTTTTTAAAATGGGGATTAAATATTTATTAATTTTTATTCTTATATTTAAAAGATTAGAGGTTTCACACTTACTGCCTTTGCCCTTCTTTTTGTTGTTTACCACAGATGCTTTATGGCTTCTCTTCTGCTTCTTTGATGAACTTCCTCCTCCCTGAGCATCTTTCACTCTTTTCTGACCTGTACAGGCTATGATGGGAAAGAAATTATTAAGTAACACAAAATAATATCAAACCTTCCCTAGGTATAAATTAATTTCATATTTTAGAAACATATAGAACAATTTTAAAACTATTTATGTTCTTTATACGACTTGTAAATTATCATAGAAATTACTATAAACTTTCAAAATAAATTATCATTAATGGAGCTGAATTATTGCACACACTAAAATTACAGTTTCTTTAAAAAGCAAGTAAGATGTGCACATCCTTCTTAGAAAAATCAGCTATAAACAGCTCCCAATGAAGTACTGGGGCGTATATGGATCTAGCAATTCAAGAACAGGTATATGCTGAAAATAAAAACTGAAATTTGTTAAGATTCAGAAAACCAAAATATTAAGATTTAATTACAGGTTAAAATATTAATTATATATTATAGATATTACTATAAATTAAAAATGCTATAATATAATGATATTAATGGGATAAATTTTAGCAGTAATTCACAGTTGGTTATTTTACCAATTTATTAACTTCAACAGTAACTTAGTTCCCAAGGCACTGGTTACCATTTATAAATCCAGCACAGTAGTTCTAAGTAACAGTTCATCTTCTTGATTGGGAAATTCTCCCAAAACATTATGAATGCCTCCCTTATCTCCAAGGACTAGTCCACGTCTTACATCTTCACTAAGACTTTCCTTGATGCTACAGGCTTCACTGATCTAATCACTACTCTGAGCTATATCACTGATCCATACCACTAATTTGCTCCTTAGTATGGGCTATGCTTCTGTATCTTTCTAATTATATGTAATTTCCCAACTATACAGTAAACTTTTTTTCTCAGAGACTAATAAAGCCCTATTTCTATTTGAGTCCAACATCAGATGCTATGATGACATGACATAATTAATATAACGTTATAATTATGCCATGCTTGCTGCAAAAATAGGTTTCTTATCCTGTTACCAAAGGTAAAAATTAACCTTGAGTATATAAGACATGACTGACTTAGTCAAAAATGGTAGAGGATATTAACTGTTTGCAACTTCCTAGACAGTTTTCCTTTTTCTTTGTCAATGGATCACAACTTATTTATGATCCTGTTTTAATACAGCAATTTAGATGAAGAATAAAGAAGGTGATCTAGATATTGACTTCAGTAAAACAGTGAATCTTAAAAATAATTGGGGAAGCGGATGTGGCTCAAGTAATTGAGCTACCTCCCTACCACAAAGGAGGTCCCAGATTTAGTTCCCAGTGCCTCCTAAAGAGGAGACAACGAGGGTAGGGTATAAATAAACAAATCTTAAAAAATGATAATAATTGGCAGGTTTCTCTCCAGGAGTTTATTTAATTACATAGTCTTCTTCTAAAAGAATTAAAAACCTAAACGAATGCTAAATTGGAAAAACTAAATCTAAACAGTAAAACTTACATTTTTACTTAATATAAAGTAAATTCTCCAATATTAGTAACAGACAAATCTATTGAAATGAAGCCATATTAAACTTGTGCTTAAGAATTTATTTCTAAAGAGATATACTTCTAAACATAACTGAAAAACAATGCTTTGATTTGATAAAGTAGATGGTCTCTCTTACCCTAACTTTGGGAGTGGCTCTCAAATTCCACACTTTTTAACCTAGTTGAGATTAAAATTCAAAAGGGCAATGCTGACTTAGTCTATCAGAAGACAAGATATCGTATATCTTTCTTTAATTTTTCATTTTAATCTTCTTAAGATATGAGAAGCATAGTGAGGATACAAACTCTTAAGAACTGTAAATATTAAAATTTGTCATATTATTGTTGAAAGTCTATGATAAAGTATTCTTTAATTTTGAAGATTATTTTAATCATGCCTGGATAATTCAGTTTCATGAGACAGTATGGTATACAAATATAATCACAATAGCTGTATGTGTGAATGTGAAAAAAATCAAAGGACATCCCAATTTAATCGCAACTATATTATTTATTAAAAGAAATGTCTGAAGTCAAAAGTTGTGTGAGAAAACTTAGAATTAACTAATCTGATTTAGACCAGGTATCCTTAGCTAAAAATCTAAAACTAGCACACTAAAACATGAGTTATATAAAATATAAACCCTAGTGCTCTATTTTTCCAATGAAAACAAGTGTCTTCCAAAGCCAAGTGTCAGTCTAGAGTATAATGATTTAAAGATACCTGAACAAAGTGGTTTATAAGAAAAATGATGACAGAAGTATAGCTGTAGCACCATCAAAAGGCACTAATACTTTTGGAAACTACTAATTTGAATTTCCACTTAACAACTTCACGGAAAATCAAAAAAGTATATACTGTAGGTTATTAACATACACATTGGTCCTTCAATTTGGAAGCTATGCATCTAAGAAAGCATCAAATTCCTTTACAAACTCACACAAGTTAGTCAGGCTTGAAAATCAGTTTGACACGGTTGTCTGAGGAAAGCAGTGCCTGGACAGTTGGTTGCTCCAAACCCCTACATACAGTATTTGGTTAAGGGTGGAGGGGTCTGTCAATAAATCAAAATGTTTGTGAGAAATTGCACATTACAATTGCAAAAACAATGTTACAGAAATATATTTAAGCTGCTCATGCCATATAGTCAACCAGTGTATAATGAATTTTCAAATAGGTTTGGATTTGGGCTTGGGTGCAATTTCTAGGATGTGTTCTCGTACACAATGAAATGTCATGGATGACTCAAGCAAAGAACATTAAACCTTCTTAAGCTTTTAAATGCATTCCACTACTAATTACTCAAATAACCTATCAATTCCCAGTTTTACCATGTTCACACAAGTACTTTGCTTAAACACTTCATAACAAGAGACATTGAGAAACCATTAAAATTTAAGAGGGGAAATCCTAAAATAAGCCAACATATATACTTTTTCCTCCTCACCTTTTTCAGGATGTTCTGCTTCTGGTTGATTACTACTGCTGGAGCTCACACTCGCATCAAAGCCTGTTGGGGAGCTATTCCCTTCAGACTGGAGGTCCTGAAGCTCCCCTGCAACACTATCCACCTCAATTGTGCTATCAGTTTCACTCTTGATACTTCGAACCTCTTCTTGGTTTGGAGCCAGTGGTTCTGATACTGTTACAGAAGACTGCTGCCGACTGCCTTCTGTTACAGTGACTGAAGAAGGCGATTCAGGTGTAGTAGGAGGGGTATTTAGCACTGAGTTACTGCCACTACTTGGAAATTCTGCTTTTTTGTCACTGACTTCCACTGTTTTATCCTCAAGAGGTTTACTATCAACACTGACTGGTGATGATTTTTCTAGCTCTGCACTGGGCAAACAAGTCTCCTCTTCTGCCACAGTCTGTAGGGACTCCTCTGCTATCCCCTCTTCTGGGGAAGGATGGGGTGGAGAAGCTGCAGCCTCAGTATCAGAGTCTGAAAAAAGTTCCTTCAGTGTTTTTTTAGGCCATTGTCCCTGAATACTTGACCAGACATCTTTTCGATCTTTAGCTCTGCTGTTCTGAAGTCTTTCATCAGAGTTATTTAGAAGTTTTATCCTCTTCTCTGCCACTTCTGAAAATCCTGAATAGAAACCAGTTGTCCGGAGAGATTTTCTTTTTTCCTCCAAACCATTGTATTTCTTGGTTGGTGTCATCTTTGCTTTTGATTTTTCTTCTTCCTCTTCATCTGAAGAGCTGTTGCTACTGTTTTCTACGCAAAGTGATTCTTTGTTCTTGGCCTTCTCTTCCTTTTTGCCAGGTGATCCAGTTTTTAAACATTCTTCTGTATTGCCATACCTTCTTTTACCACGTTTTACTTGTGGTTTGGAAGATTTATCTGATATGTCCTTCTTGACGTCCTTCCTCTTTTTTGTGACTTCATCCTCTTCTTCATAATCAGTATCTTCTGACAACCCTTCTAAATCTTTTCGTAATCGTTCTGGAGATTTTGACAATGGTTTAGCTATTACCAAATCTGTATGGATTTTGTTTTCTTCTAGCAAAGATGAACTGTTCTGCTGTTCCTCTTTTGAAATAAGATCATTTTTGTTGTGGGTCAAATGATCAATGTTAGATTCTTCCTTGCCATTATCATCAATGTCCTGAGCACTTGTTTCACCTTCCTGCTCACTGTCTTCAGCAGAACTTTCAGAAGCTAAAAAAATAAGAGGAAAAAAAGCGTGATTATAAAAACATTAGCAATGTCTTCAATGTGCAGGGACTTTATATATTAGTTCCTAGCCACTCTGAGTTGCTAGGCTTTATCCCTATTTTACAGCTAAAGAATCAGAGGTTAAGACACTTGCCCAATGATGGAAATGTAGAATAAAGATATTGACAGACTGGCACAGTCCCTAAAAATTTACCTTCCCTCTAATGCACTTGTTTTTAAGAGGCTATTGGAGGATGTGCTCCATCAAAATGAGAGTAAATTATGGAGGCAAGGGGCAAGGGATATATGACATTCAGAAAACAAAAGAATTCCAAGGACCACATTGAAGAGATTCTTAAAATGGGATCTCCCCTAGGAGACAGCTGTGCACTAGATGCGGAAGAAAACTACTCCACATTAGTGTGATGTTATTCAAAAGAAAGTTATTCTAAGGGCCAGTATCACTAAGATGTTTGCTGCCAATGTACAGCCTTTGAATAACTGTATTTAGGTTGACCATGTGCTGATGAAATTCCAGTGCTACCCTTCATGGCAACATTATTTTACCCAAAAAAAAATTTTTTGTTTTAACCTAATCCTGAAAGCTGTTGGTAAATTATGGTAAGCTTTGAATCAGAAAATACTGAGCAGCCTATAACCATGGAGCATATTCTTGCTGATCATCTACTACAACTATGTCAGCTATTCTGTGATGAGCCCTATGTTTCACAGAACTTGCTCATGACTTATCCCAACGAATTCCCCGAAGGGGCTTTTGTATAGTCTCAAAGGAGCTGAAGTTGAAACCAGATGATGAGGTGGAGATTCTATTCAGATAACATTCTTAGGAAGATTTCATCTAAGCAGAAACAATGCCTTCTCATACACAGCTAGGGTTATGCTTGCTGCTCGGTATACAAAACTCAACAAAATATCCTCTTTAGGAATATATACGTGAGTATAAAATTCTGAAGAAAAGTAAAGCAATGATTACACAAAAGCCAAGATAGTAATTATTTCTGAAAGTAAAGGAGGGAACATAAAGAATACCTCCAGTAAATATCCATCTAAAAAGAGAGAGTAATTTCAATTATATTCAAAATTAAATTAAATCTCTCTTAAGATTTTAGAAATATAAAATATTTTTAGAGATGTATTGTTTTACTTTAGAAGACAGACCATATTTCCCCTTTCCCTACCCAGGGCAATTGAATAAATCTCCCTACCCAGTCCTTATTGCCTCATTCTTCCTTAAAATATTAAGCAGTAATGCCATCATAAAAGAAATTTTAATAGAAAACCAAAACACGCATAACTCTGGTATCCTTTTCAAAAAACTTTCGGTATAATGGTCTGACATTATATAACAAAATATACTTTACATGGCAAAGGAAAGGATGGTATACCTGAAAAAAAAATACATTAACAGTGCTGTGGGGTGAATATTAAATTTCAGCTAAAATTAAACAGTGCACTTAGATTTATTAATAAAAGGAATTTGAAGCCTAAGTCAACATCTGGCTTAATTTCAAGTTAATAATAAAGCCAGGGAAGGAAACATCGCTCAACAGATAGAGCACCCATCTACCACATGGGGGGTCCAGGATTCGATCCCCAGGGCCTCCTGACTTGTGTGGTAAGCTGGCCCATGTACAGTACTGCCGCGCGTGCAAGGACTGCCATGCCATGAAGGCGCACTCCCGTGTAGGGGTGCCCCACGTGCAAGGTGTGCTTCCTGCAAGAAGAGCTGCCCCACATAAAAAAAGTGCAGCCCACCCAGGAGTGATGTCACACACACGGAGAGCTGATGCAGTAAGATGACACAACAAAAAAGAGATGTGGATTCCCACTGCCACCAGATAATGCAAGAGGACACAGAACACACAGCAAATGGACACAGAGAGCAGACAATAGCAGGAAGAGAAATAAAGGTTCCAGGTTTGGTTCCCAGTGCGTCCTGGAGAAAGAGCTGGCACACTGTGGCAGGCATGGTGAGCTGACGCAACAAAAGAGACACAGAGGAAAGACAATGAGAGACACAACAAACCAGGATGCTAAGGTGCCTTAGGTGATTGAGTGCCTCTCTTTCTCATGGGAGGTCCTGAGTTAGCAGACACAGAGAGCATACAGCAAATGGACATAGAGAGAAGACAGTGACCACAAAAAAACAAAGGGGGGGTGAATAAATTAAAAAATCAGGAGAGCAGGTGTAGCTCAGTGGTTGAGCACCTGCTTCCAATGCATGAGGTGTTGGGTTGAATCCCTGGTACCACCAAATAAACAAACAAACAAATGAATGAAAGTGAAAATATAATAATAATAATAAAGCCAACAAATTCTAGTTCAATTCAAAAATAGAACTTTGACAATCTCACTGACTTACCTTTACAGAATTTGACATATAAAAACTAAACTCAAATACTTGCATGAAACAGGATGTTTGTTATGTTTACCTTGAAGTCCATTAAGAATAGAAGTAATTTCTATGGACTTAATATGAGCTGTATCAGAGTTTTTGGCATCAGTGAGATCCAATTTAGATACCATTTCAGGAGATGAATTTGTCTGAAATGGTGGTTTTGACAAGCGTCGAAGTTTACAGTTTTTCGGCGAATATTTTTCATCTTTGTCTTTTTCTTTGTCTAATTTATTCTAGATTAAGAAAAACAAAAAAAGCACATTATGTTAACCATAATTTCTCATGATGCATTCATTAGCAACAGTGTCAATAGTCATTTTAACTCAGTTATAGACTAAATTATTCAATATTAAATGTGAAAAGAAAGAATATAAATAGCCCCCCAAAATAGCCAAGGACATGTTTTCTAACATTATTTAACAAAACATTACAGGATGAGCAAAAAGGTTTTGTATAGTATTAATAATTGTATTAGTCAGCCAAAGGAGTGCCGATACGAAATACCAGATATTGGTTGGCTTTTATAAACGGTATTTATTTGGGGTAGAAGCTTACAGTTACCAGGCCATAAAGTTAAGTTACCAAAATCTTTTGTCACATGCTGGAGCAAGATGGCTGCCAATGGCTGCCAGGGTTCAGGCTTCCTGGGTTTCTTTCTTCCCGGGGTTCATTTCTCTCTGGGTTCAGCTCCTCTGTTTTCTCCACAAGGTCAGCTGTAGACTATGAGGCTCTCTAGGCCTTGCCTCTTTCCACAAGGCAAGCTGCAGACTATAAGGCAAATGGCTCTCTCTCTACCTGGGATTTCTGCTGTGTCTAAGGAGCTGTCTTTATTCCTCTGTGTTCTTCTCCAGTGTGTTCACTTCTTGGGCTCCAGCTCAAAACTCCAACTCTCTTCCTTTGCCATGTCTTTTATCTGTGAGTCTCCAGCCATGAAGGGGTGGGGACTCAACACCCTACTGACATGGCCCACTCACAGTCCTAATCATAATTTAATCACGCCCAGATACAGACCAGTTTAAAATAGATAATTCAATATCTATTTTTGGAATTCATGAACCATATCAAACTGCTACAATAATAGTGGGACTCAAATTAGCAATCAGATAGGTTATTAAGATTAAGACTAGCAAACTCACATACTTCAAGCCTACATTGGTGTTACAAAGACCTTAAACTTAAATCTCACTTCCAGGAAGACGGTGGACTACAAAGACATGGAACTCTCTTTTTCCCAGAAAAATGACTAGAGATGTGGCAGATACGGCCTGGAAAAATCTTTTAGGAATGAGGACACCAGGGGAAGGCTGGATATCTCCCAGAAAAGAGAGGCACAAAGGAAAAGAATTACAGTAGGAAAACTGTGACTTAAAAGCTGCAGCTGTAACTGCTGGCAAACTCCCCCATCCCAAAAACACTACTGAATGTGGCTATAGACAAAGAGGACCCTAGGGATAAACCTTCCCAGGAAACAGGAGACAAAGGGACAGCGCCTAAGGCTGACACAGCTTTTGACCCACAAATTTGGTCTGCTGTGTCCCACAAGCCCTCCCAGGGCAGGGGGGCTGGGCCATTGCTTGCCTTGGAGCCAGCAAGGGGCTGAAGAGATCTGATTCTCTCAATCAACCTCTCTACTGAGCCAGTCTGGTTGTTGAGGACAGTTAAAGGGAGTGGAAATATTTCCGATGCAGGGAAAGGAAGGGGGCTGCCAGCAAAGGGTAGAGAACTGCCTCTGAGAAAGTTTAAATTGCAAGGCTTTGAATATCCTCAAGGCAGGATCTTTGTCACATTGTTACCCTACTGTGTTACAGTGAATACTTTCTGACTAGGCTTTGACCTGAGAGGCCTGTCAAAGAACACCAACTTTCTCCAGACTTTACAACCTCCCTCTCTGGGGCCCTTGGAAGTGAGTCTACAATCCATTATTGGGTCCAGGGCCCAGATTTGAGCAACTAACAGGGATAATCCTAAAGACCCAGAAAGCATAAACAAAGAAAGAATAGCAGATACACACAGGCTCTGGCAACTAAATCCCTACAAAAGAGAAACAAATTGAGCATATGACTAATTCATCATCCTAATCAGATGCATAGACATCAGAAAAAACACAAGCCATGTTGAGAAAGTCGAAGCCATGGCCCAAGAAAATGAATATATCAAATCCCCAGAAGAGACACAGAATTTGAAACAACTAATCAATAAGCAGAACACAAATTTCCAAGTAAAATTAATGAGTTGAAAGACAATATGGCTAAAGAGACGGAGGTTGTCAAGAAGACACTGAGCAGGCACAAAGGAGGATTTGAAAACTTAAATAGAAAACCAATAGAGCTCATGGGAATAAAAGACACAATACGTGAAAGAGAAATATTAAAGGCATATAACAGCAGGCTTGAAATGACAGAAGAAAGAATAAGTGATGCAGAAGACAGACAACCTGGAATTGAAGACAGAAAAGAATGGGAAAAAAATTGAGCAGGGGTTCAGAGATGTGAATAACACAAAGAGCAACAAAATACACGTCATGGCGGCGGAGTTGGCCCAGTGGTTAGGGCGTCCGTCTACCACATGGGAGGTTCGCGGTTCAAACCCCGGGCCTTCTTGACCCGTGTGGAGCTGGCCCACGCGCAGTGCTGATGCGCGCAGGGAGTGCCCTGCCATGCAGGGGTGTCCCCCGTGTAGGGGAGCCCCACACGCAAGGAGTGCACCCCTGTAAGGAGAGCCATCCAGTGTGAAAGAAAGTGCAGCCTGCCCAGGAATGGGTGCCGCACACATGGAGAACTGACACAACAAGATGACGCAACAAAAAGAAAAACAGATTACCATGCTGCTGCCAACAGCAGAAGGGGACAAACAAGACGCAGCAAATAGACACAGAGAACAGACAACCATGGGGGGGGGGAGGGAAGGGGAGAGAAATAAATAAAAATAAATCTTAAAAACAAAACAAAACAAAAACAAAATACATGTCATGGGAGTTCCTAAGGAGAAGAGAAGGCAAAAGGGGCAAAAAGAGTGTTTGAGGAAATAATGGCTGAAAATTTCCAAACTCTCATGAAAGAAATGAATGTACATGTCCAAGAAGTACAGTGTACTTCAATCAAAATAATTCTGAATAGACCTACTCCAAGACACATAATACTCAGAATGTCAAATATCAAAGATAAAGAGAAAATTCTGAAAGCAGCAAGGGAGAAACAAATCATCGAAACAAATCATCGTAACAAATCATCATATACAAGGGACCCCCAATAAAACTTAGTGTGGATTTCTCATGAGAAACCATGGAGGCAATTAAACAGTGATAAAATTAGGATACTGAAAGAGAAAAACTGCCCGCGAAGCATTTTTATCTAGCAAAACTGTCTTTCAAATATGAAAGTGACTTAAATAGTCGCAAAGAATCAGAACCTAAGAGAGTTTGTAAAAAAGAATCTATCTTATGGGAACAGATGCTGAGTGCCTGCTTCCCACATGGGAGATCCCAGGTACAGTTCTTCCCAGTGCCTCCTAAAAACAAACAAAACAAACAAAAAAACCAACTCAGGGGAGCCAGTGTGGCCCAGTGGTTGAGCCCCAGCTTCCCACATACGAGGTCCTGGCTTCAAACCCCCGCCCCAGTACCTAGAAAAAAAAAAAAGAATCTACCTTTGCAGGAAATATTAAAGGGAGTCTTACAACCTGAAAGAAAAAGACAGGAGTGAGAGGCTTGGAGGAAAATACAGAAGGCCTGAATAGCAGAAAGGATAACCAAAAGTTAAAGACAGACAAAAACAAGCTATAACATATGAAAACCAAACAATAAAATGGTGGACAGAAACAAAGTAATTACAGTAATAATATTGAATGTGAATGGATTAAAACTCGCCAATCAAAAGATATAGGCTCACAGAAAGGATTAAAAAAAAAAAAAAACATGAGACATCTACATGCTGCCTACAAAGAGACACACCTTAGACACAGGGTTACAAACCGGTTGAAAGTGAAAGATTGGAATCAGATACTCCATACAAACAGTAACCAAAAAAGAGGAGGAGTACTATACTAATACCAGACCAAACAGACTTCGAATTCAAAAAAGTTATAAGAGATACAGAGGGCCATTACATATTAATAAAAGGCACAATCAACCAGTAAGAATTAACAGTTATAAATATGGATGCAACCTAATGAGGGTGCCCCAAAATACATGAGACAAACTCTGGCAAAACTGAAGGGAGAAATAGAAGTCTCTACAATAACAGTTAGAAAATTAGAACAACTAGACAAAAGATCAACAAGGAAACAGGACTTGAACAATATGATAAATGAGTTAGACCACAAAAACATATATAGAATGTTGGACCAAAACTTAGCGGGTGATACATAATTCTCATGTGGTCATGGATCTTTTTCCAGGATAGACCACGTTAGTTCACAAGGCATGTCTCAATAAATATAATGAGACTGAAATTTAACAATGCACCTTCTCAGATCATAATGGAATGAAAATGGAAGGGAATGAAAATGGAAATCAATAATAGATGGGAAAAAAGGTAAAATTGTAAATGTGTAGAGGATGAACACACTCCTAAATAACCAGTGGGTCAAAGAAGAAACTAAGTGAAATTAGTATATATATTGAGATGAATAAAAACAAGAATACAACTTAAAAAAACTTATGGGATAGAGCAAAGACAGTGCTGAGAGGGAAATTTATAGCCCTAAATGCCTATATTAAAAAAGACAAAAAAGATAAAATAAAAGATTCAACTGAACTGGAGAAACTAGAAAAAGAACAGCAAACCATTCCCAAAACAAGCAGAAGGAAAGAAATAAAGACTATAGCAGTAGGAGCTGAGGTGGCTCAAGTGATTGAGCACCTCTCCCACATGGGAGGTCCCAGGTTTGGTTCCTGGTGCCTCCTAAAGAGAAGATGAGCAGACACAGAGAGCACATAGTGAATGGACACAGAGAGAAGACAGTGAGCACAAACAACAAAGAGGGGATTAAATGAAAATAAATCTTAAAAAAAAAAAGACTATAGCAGAAATAAATGAAATTGAGAGCAGAAAAAGAGAAAAACCAACAAAACCAAAAGTTGGTTCTTTGAGAAGATCAATAAAATTGACAAACCCCAAGCTAGACTAACAAAAAAAGAGAGAATATGCAAAATAAATACAATCAGAAATGAAAGGGGGGAAGTTAGGACTGACCCCACAGAAATAAAAAGGCTTATTATATAGAGATTCTGTATGCCAACAAACTAGAAAACCAATATGACCTTGGCAAATTCCTGTAAATGCACAAACAACCTACACTCACTTTACCAGAAATACAAGGACTTACTTAAGAAACTAATCATATTTAAAGAGATTGAATAAGTCAGCAAAAATCAACTAACAAAGAAAGGTCCAGGACGAGATGGCTTCACAGGTGAATTCTACCAAGCATTTCAAGAATTAACACCAATCCTGTTTAAACTCTTCCAAAAAACTGAAGAGGAGGGAAAATTACCCAACACATTTTATGAATCCAACATCACCCTACATACTATAAGAAAAGAAAATTACAGGCTTATCTCTCTAATGAACATAGATGCAAAAATTCTCAACAAAATACCGGCAATAGAATCCAATAACATATGAGACTTATAAACAATAATCGGGTGGGATTTATTCCTGGTATGCAAGAATGGTTCAACATAAGAATATCAATTAACATAATATACCACATTAACAAAATGAAAGGGGAAAAAAATCACATGATCCTCTCAATTGATGCAGAAAAGGCAGTTGACAAACTCTAGCATCTTTTCTTCATAAAAACACCTCTAAAGATAGGAAAAGAAGGAAAATTCCTCAATATGATAAAGGGCATATATTAAAAACTCAAAGCCAACATCATATTCAATGGGAAAGGTTGCAAACTTTCCCTCTAAGATTGGGAACAAGACAAGAATGCCCACTGTTACCACTGTTATTCAACATTGTGCTAGAAATGCTAGCTAGAGCAATTAGACAGGAAAAAATATAAAAGGCACCCAAATAGTAAAAGAGGAAGTAACACTCTCACTATTCACAGATGAAATGATTCTATATTTAGAAAATTCGGAAATGTCTACCACAAAGCTACTTGAGCTAATAATTTCAGAAAAGTGGCAAGATTCAAGATCAACATGTAAAAATCAATAATGTTTCTATACACTAGTACTGAGCAATCTGAGGAGGAAATCAAGGTAAAATTCCAGTTACAATAGCAACAAAAAGACTCAAATACCTAGGAATCAATTTAATCAAAGAAGTATAGACATATATTCACAAAGCTAAAAACAATGCTAAGAGAAATCAATGAAGACAGAAACAAATGGAAAGAAATGTTTTGTGGCTATGAAAGCACAAACACTGTTATTATACTAAAAGCCATCTATTATATACTTTGAATATATCTCAAAACTCAAATATACCTCAAACTCATTAATAGATCCCAATGGCATTGCTGAAGAATGTGCTTAGTAGAAGCCTCTGAACATAATTTAAGCCACTTCTTATAAACAGAAAAAGATGAAGAGAAGAGAGAGAAGAGTAGTCAGACTCTTATCTGCCTTCAAATACCTCCTTTTCTTCATTTACAACTATTACTGTAACTCATGACTTCTATCCAAACGATTTTATAGCTCCTAGGTGGGTACTAGAAAAGCAAGAAAGTGTTGAAATGAGGAAGTGAAATCTGGCTAGATGGCTTTATCAATACTGGGAATGAAAAAATCTCAGAGATCATTTGGCATTCCAAAATACTTTTCCACAAGCTGACAAAATTAATTGTACCAAATCCTACCGTTTGATAAAGTCGCTATTTCAAGGGAGTGCTTTTTTAACTATATGAATACTAATGTACACACATTTAATTGTATCATTTCAAAGGAAAAAATCTTTAATTAAAAGCTATGGGGGAAGCAGACTTGGCCCAATGGATAGGGCATCTGCCTACCACATGGGAGGTCCGCAGTTCAAACCCAGGGCCTCCTTGACCCATGTGGAGCTGGCCCATGTGCAGTGCTGATGCGCGGAAGGAGTGCCCTGCCAGGCAGGGGTGTCCCCCGCGTAGGGGAGCCACACACGCAAAGAGTGTGCCCCGTAAGGAAAGCTGCCCAGTGTGAAAGAAAGTGTAGTCTGCCCAAGAATGGCACCGCACACACGGAAGAGCTGACACAACAAGATGACACAACAAAAAGAAACACAGATTCCTGGTGCCACTGATAAGGATACGAGCGGTCACAGAAGAACACACAGTGAATGGACACAGAGAGCAGACAACAGGTGGGGGGGTGGGGGAGAAGGGGAGAGAAATAAATAAAAAATAAATCTTTTTTATAAATAAATAAATAAATAAATAAATAAATAAAAGCTTTGGGAGCTGACGTGGCTCAGTGGTAGTGCATCAGCTTCCCACATATGAGGTCCCCGGTTCAAGCCCAGCCAGTATTGATACCGCCAAAAAAAAAAAAAAAAGGTATGATGTGTAGTAAAATATGTACTTACCTTTATTTTCTTACGATGTTTTATTTTGGGCACATTTTTATCAGCTGGTCTTACTATTTTATCTGCTTTAATCCATTCATCATATCTAAAATTAAAAGAAATTATTATAAATATGTAAAACATGTAATACAGAAGTAAATATAACATATTAATGAGAAACTCATATATATAATCATAACATTTTAGAATTGAAAAGGACCTTGGAGATCATTTAGTTCAACTTTCTCATTTGATGAATAAAGCTACCAAAGCCCAAAGTGAGAGATTAAATGACTTGCTCAAAAGGACATATTGTTAGCTTCTAGCTAAGCAAAGACTGAGAAATCAAATCTGTAAAATAAATATTTAGAAATATCACAATATTTTCTAAACTTTCTAAGCAATGTTTACTCTAGATACATCAAGAAGCTAAGGTAATACGTTAGTTTTAAATGGCATGTATGAAAGGAAATCATCATATTCTTATAATTTATGGATTGCAAAAACACCTAGAAAAAAATACTGATCATAAAATGTTAGAAAATATTACTTTACAACGTTTTCAGTATTATGAGGTACTTTCTACACGTACAGACAACTGAGAGTCAGTAGACCTGTAGTACCCTCTCCATTCAATGCTGATTGTCTACATGATTTTACAAGGTGTAATTTACTATTGACTACAATAAAGTGATTTGTTTAAAAGAGCAACAGTTTATTTTTGTCCAAACAGCTAAAGAGAAGAAACATTAAAAAGTAATTCATTCTTTCTGTGTTCAAGAGCTACATGTTTATTGTGTATAATGGAAAACTCATTGACATTTTTTTTTTCTGGTACCAGGGCCAGGGATTGAACCCAGGATCTCATATAGAGGAAGTCAATGCTCAACCACTGAGCCACATCAGCGTCCCTAATTTTTTTTTTTTTTAAGGAGGTACCAAGAATTGAACCTGGGACACTTCATACATGGGCAGCAGGCACTCAACCACTGAGCTACACCTGCTCCCTGACATAAAATTTTAAACTCAAAAACATTAACACCTGAAAATGAGTTATTTAACACCACCACCCATGTTACTGGAGGTACAAAATGAAGCAATAAAGCCCCAAATCAGGGAGAAAATGACTTAGGTCATTATCTGACTGGTAAATTATAATCTTGCTCTAAAGTAGACCTGGAGCCTATCTGTAGCACCTCCCTGGCAAGAGTTTTACTGCTGGTGCGCACTACTGGCTGCAGAAAGCTGAGGGTCCACCTCAACATAAGGGGTTGTGTTTGTGGTTAGTTGCTGAGGGCCACAATGAGAATCAGAGATGAGGGAAGGGAATGAAATGACCTCTAGGAAAGTCTTGACCAATCTTTGCATACTACTTATGTGGCCTGGTCAAGCTATTTGCAACATTAGGCTTGGTGTGTTTCTGTAAAAAAAGAATGAATGGGTATCACATATGGGTTTTTCTTTTTTTTTCTTCTTCTTTTTTTGAGTATCAAATATAACAACAATTACTTTAAAAGCTTTAATAAGTATTACTCCTCTACTAAACACATCTTTTGGAATTTATACTGGCACAATAAGCACTATATATTTATAGTACTTATACCTTTCCCACTAATACCAAAAATGGAATTATTCATGAAAAGAAAACTTCATTTCAAAATTGGGGGAATGGTGAAGAATGAACAGAAAAGTATCTTTGCCCTCTGCAATGGGCAATATGAACTCTGAGAAGCTGCTCTATTTGAAATTAGGGAATTAATAATATAGACTTTTAAAAAAATAAAACAAAATAGGATTTCTACTTTTTGTGAGATTAACTGAAGACAGTGCATGATTACATAAAACCAACACAAACTAAACAAAAAATGCAATTTTTTTACCTTTTTTTAACAATGACTTATGTAGCTAGTTTTATAATACCAGGCATTTTACAACCAGTAAGTATTTTAAAACCCACTAAATTCAATTTGTTGTTGTTGTTTTTTTCACATGAATTATATTTTGAATTAGGATAAAACACTAGCTTTCAATTTAAGACTGCCAGCACCACATTAGACATTTATATATTTTACATTAAGTAACAAACTATCAAAGAAGAAAAAGTGTTATGCTCCCATGGTTAAAATGTTCACTGTAATAGAAAAAGAAAATTTTTTAGGAGGAATTGGGCTTTGAACCTGAGACTGTGTACATGGTAAGCAGGCACTCAAACCACTGAGCTACACCTGCTCCCCGAAACAGAATTTTTTATGACTCAAAGATATAATAATGTTTGCTGCTAAAATTCTTTTAGGAACAAGGTAAAAGAAAAATATACATTAATTATAAAATAATGGATGCTTGGGACAGAACAGACTGGGGTCTCTTCCTAAACTCTACCAGTATACAGATAGTGTATGGAAATAATTTTCTTCTCCACACAATTATGAATTAAAAGGCTGGTGTGAGAGGACTGTTTATCAGAAGAACTATTTAAGTTTCTATGTGAAGAGTGTGCTGAACCAAGCAGGACACAGAAAAGGCAAACTATGCATGAGAGTTTTAAAATATTTTAATAGTACTAATATAAACACTATAGTCCTTATATTCTAAATACCAACTTTGTTTTAAAATTTTATTGAATATTTTGTATGGTTTTATGAGTCCTTGGAATATTACTTGTATATATGTTTCCTGTTGAAGTAATTCCATGGTACCTGATGGTTCTATAAATATTAACTAGTATTAGCACTCCTTTAAGATTTGCCTTCTTTCTATTCTACTTTGTCCGTGTGCCGTTTTTCTTTTAGGAGGTACCAGGCATTGAACCCAGGACCTCATACATGTGAAGCAGTTGCTCAACCACTGAGTATACGTGCTCCACTCCATGAGCTTTTTCATCTCTTTTCATTGTTTTTCTGGCATTGTCTTGTTCTGACATAAACCTCTGAGACTTGTTTTTCCTCATCACATTTATGCTTTCTTCTTAGAAAATGTAGAAATAGAATAATGTTATTATTATTATAATAATACTCATCACGTACCAATGAACTTATTTCAGACTGAGAAATTAAAACCATGAAAGTACCTTGCAAATAACACGCGTGCTAAAAAGCAGAATGAGGAGAGTTAGGAAAGAGTAGGAGGGGAGCTGATGTAGCTCAGTGGTTGAGTGCCGGCTTCCCACATACCAGGTCTGGGTTCAATCCCTAGCCCCGGTGTCGCAGGAAAAAACAAGGGGGTGGAGGTGAGGGGAGAAGAACTGCCTGCTATAATAGTGTAATAAATATCAGAATGATAGTAAAGGGCATGCCAGGAACTATTTTGAGGAAGCACAGGGAAGTGACGAAAAAACCTGGTTGAAAATGTAAAACCATGAAGAGGGAGAATAGGTGAAAACAATGTGTGAGAACATTAGTAGAAGGAGTTTTTTCAAATTACAAACGCCTTACCAAATGGTAGTTGAGAACCACTGATACAAACATTTTAGGAGACAAAACTTAATGAGGTTTTAAAGAGCTTTTTAGTTGCCTGATTAACCTTACAAGGAAAAAAATATTGTCAGTAGAAAATAAACTGATAGTTATAACTGACTATTGTATGATAAAATAGGAAATGTTCTTTCCTTTTATGTAATTACACATTAGCATTATCAATGACACTTTCTATTTTCTTTAGAGAATGATTTTAAAGAACAGAGACACAAACTGACAAGGAAAATATTGCCTCCCCAATTTTTTAGACATTAAAATTTTATAGGAGCTAGATCAATTTAATTTTACTAGAGTCAATTTAAATAAAGGAGACAATATTAGCAAGTCAAGATCTCTAATTCCTTATCAAATTCCAAGAACAAAGACTTGAATGAAGGAAAATTAGTTCGGAAGTATAAGAAAACACTGCAGTGGATACTGTTTAATATATATATTTAGAGATTTTATACAGTATATTTAATATATAGTGAAAAGAGACTATAACAACTTTAGGCAGAACAGATAGGAAAGTAGTCAATGAAGATAATAAGGAAAATAGAGCCTCAAGTTCAATTATCTTGAATATCATAAAAGTTAAAATTACTGGGAAAGAAGTGGCAAAGAACAGAAAATTACAGCTAAAAAAACAGAAGACCATAAAATATTCTCAATTCATTCCTCCTTGGAGTAACATATCAAAGAAGGTATCCATTCATCTTTCAAAATACACTTTCAAAGAGGCAAGAATCTTAATAATTAAGGCAAATACAACCTTTTTGGTTTTAAAATGCTTCTAGCTCTTTTTCTCAAATATCCCCAAATACATGAACACCCTGTCCTTTCCTGAACTATACTGGTCATCCCTGTATTGCAGCTTTTAAATTCTGTTGACTCTGATTTAAGTCCCATATAGGGAAACAAGATAGATAGTAAATCACATTTTGTTCATGTCTCTCTACTACAGAGGAAGAACATTACTTAACAACTATTTAGGGGAACTAGAGAAAAACTAAGTTTATTGTTAAAACCTAGATTTCAGGGAACGGATGTAGCTCAGTGGCTGAGCACTTGTTTCCCATGTATGAAGTCCTGTGTTCAATCCTCAGTACCTCCCCCCTAAAACAAAAACAAAAACGAAACAAAAACAAAACAAAACATTTCATTTCACAGAGAACACGCCTGTTATTGTCATCTATCACAGTTAGTGGTAATGTAGCTGGAGTACTAGGAGAAAAATTTAAGCTAAGAGGTTAGCCTACAAACAAACTGACTTGTAGCTTTAGATCCAAGCAATTAACTTTTATGAGAATGACTATGGGAAGCCCAGGTGCTTAAGACTGTTGATATAAAGTATCCCGCCTTTAATTGACTTTACCATTAGAAAATGTCATCAGAAGAGAGTAGAGATATCTCGACAAAAAAACGAAATATAGCTTGCCAGGGCACAAGGCAAAGGGGATTTCTAAATTTTCCATTTAATAACAAATATTAAGTACTGAGTTGAAACATTAAAACTAAGTCTGTTAGAGATTAGCCCATATTTTTTCAATTCAGTTATCAAAAAATTCATTATAATGGATGCACACAATAGATGGAATGTATATAAGCATATTATTTTTAATCTAAAGTACAAAGGAAAACATTTTCAAGGCATACACATAATATTTCTACTGAGAAGATATAATATTCAAATAAGGAACAAATATGACAGAACAGCTGTGTGAGAACTCATTTAACTTCTGAAGATCCCTGACCAAATAAAATGATAAAATGAAGGAACTGGACTAGATGATCCCTAAAATGGAAAATAAAATGAGACTCCAAAACTAAAATATTGCACATGGACACTAACAACAAATAGTTCTTGAGTATCTATTATATACTAGACTCTGCTAGGCACTGGGTATTCAAGCAATGCCCATGAAATAAACACAGCTTCTGCTCTCAAGCTTACAATGTAACAGAGAAGACAATGCTATAGAAATAATCACAACAGTAAGGATACAAACCTTCTCAAAGCTTCTGAAAGAAGCCAAATAAATAAATACGTGAATTTTTAAAATGTGAGGTATTTAAATATTCATATACAGCTAGAAGGATTTTTTCAGAGACCATGGCATACTTGCTCTCACCAGAGAAAAATAGATTTCTAAAAGGAAACCTGTATGATCATTGTTTGGATGTGTTGGCAAATCATTTAAGAATCCATTTAGCAATAATAAAAACGGAAAAGAACATCAGTCAACCAAATATAAAGACCAAAATGGTTATTGTACCAACAAACAATTCAGACTTGGATTTTTCTTAAACCCAACTAAACCACTTGCAAACTATCAACATGTAGCAATATATACCCAAAAGTCATAGTCTTCAAAATAAGAAGTTTTAATTACGTACAGAACAGAGAAATTTTAAAAATAATTTCCTAAGCAATACCCAAGTGAAATACTACTTAAAATACGTAGTTTATAAAAAAATATGTATAGTTTATTAAAAAGGTAAATCTAATGACCAGTCTTTAAGTAAAATATTAAAATCATTTCTATTTTGTTTTCTGTTATGGATAGATTTGTTCAGTTACTGCTGAACAGTTTGTATTTTGCCTATCTATACACACAAAAAGTTCAGGTATGTCATGTAACTAACTTATGTAGCTTTAAATACTTCATATCTAAAGTAGAAATTTAGTCTATTTTAGTAAGGAATGGAACACCCCCTTAAATGAGTATGATGTGAAAGAGAAAATAAAAAAGTGATAATAGGAAAAATCACCAAGTCATGATATAAAGCACCACTATTATTAATTATAAACTTTATAAGCAATTTTACCAATACTTGCCTAGTTTATGGATTTTTATATAATAATCTCAATTTACAAATACATTTCTAATCTGAACAAAATTTGTGAAAAGACCCACTGAAAACAATTTAATGCTTTTACCCATATACATAAGATATAATAAAACAAAACTAAATTAAGAGTTTATTACTCAAAAAGTAAAATCCTAAGCACACTATTAACAGTTCATATTTCCATTTCGTGTAACATTGCTAAATCCACATCAAAGAGTCAGGAGTGGTGTTCATCACAATTAAGCATATAACAACAGGAATGATAGAAACATAAATATTATAGCATAACCATATTCCGTATTTGGCACAACAGAATGGTACAGTAATATAATTACTACTTCCTAGGGAATATAACTCTGTAAAATGAAACAAAAATATAGGTCTTCAGGAAGAGGTAATATGTAATATTAAGAAAACATGACAATGCATTTTACCAGGCTTATAAAGATAATGCAAATAGTTAACAACTGTGGCAATGATGATATTTTGTGACAGAAATACTGACTTAAAAAATAACCGAAGAGTTTATTTATATTTCATTAGTTTAGGGAATTAACACTGGTGCACTTTTAGACAAATATACAAATTTTCTTGCCAATAAACAAAACTACTGAATGGAACTAGTAAAAGTTTATGTTTTATGTTAAATGCGCCTGTTAATCTATAAAAACTACTAAATGGAATGTGTCCAAGTTTAGCTGATTACAGAAAAGAAGAATTAAAGCCAATTTGAGTGTAAAAATAACTATCAATCTTTTTTCAACAAAAGAAACACTTATTTTCACTTGCACTTGAAAACTACAGTCAACTCACAAGTCCATTTTTTAAAGTAAAACTTATTTTTATGTTCTTTTTTTTTACTGGTAATAACCTTTAAATTTCTCTGTTTGCAAGGACTGTCTGATACAAAGCATTTGCAAGCTGCAAAAGAATTTTTCACATAAGCAGTAATACATAGCCTTCTATTGCCCTAGCACTTTTTAGTTTCAATATGCTTTATATCATAAACAAAAGTGAATAGCCTTGCAGCACATGACAGAAGGGTTTGTGAGGTGAGAGTTTGGAGAAGACAACATGAAAAACGGAAGAGAAGTGTACAGTAACACCAAAGGGACGAAGAAGGAACTTGGTGAATAAGATAGGGGCAAGCTTCTCTTCTCTCCAGCTAGAAACAAGTTTAGAGATATTTATTTGGAAACTGCTCCCAAATGGTTTTTATTTACAGGCTTTTAACTTTCACATTATGCAAATAAGACAGGCAATTTCTAAGGATATCTTGCTTTACAACTTTGTCTAATTCAAAGGATACTATCAGTACCATTTAAAAGCATAAATGTTGTCTTTTATCAATCTTCCTAAATCCAATAGTATAAACACTGAAGAGTGTGGCAGGGACCAGATTACATGGAAGTAAAGGAATTACATGGAAGTAAAAGAAAAAAAAAGGAAAGAAGCAAAATATTACAGAAAAGCAAGGAACAGAAATATTAAGCTGAAAATTGTCATAAATTTTTTTAAGAGATGAAAAGAGACATAAGAGTAAAAGTCATAGGAAAGGAACATTTCCAATCAAATCCCTTTCAGTTTCAGACTCAAACCAATTTTGTTTGTAAATTAGGAGATGGGCAATTTAAATGACCCAAAGGTTGAAAAAGAAAGAGAAAAAACCATTTAAGGCTCCAGTGAGAGGGCCAGGAAAATCTGCCCCAATCACCTAGAAGCCTCCTATTATTATACAGGTGTGATTTTAAAACCAGTGGCTTTTATTTGGATTTTAACTTCTAAACCTCTTCCATTTTGAGGCTAGGAAGTTCAATAATTATTGATTACTTACCCTGTTGCCAGACAAGTAATATCCTACATATGGTAATATACTAGTGGAATGAATATGGCACATTTTTTTTCCCCCCATGTTTTAAAAATAGAAAGTAATGTGGCCCTTGTGTGGAAAGTTTGAAGAATGGAGCAGGGTGTTTACCCACAGTTCCATGTGGTAGATTTATTCCAGGGGGTCAAATACCTTCTGGTCAGAAAAAATAATTTAGCAAAATTCATTATCAGAAAAATAACTGAAGAGAGCCCTGGAAAAAAAGGAACAGAAAGAAAAAAATATTAAATGGGTAATGGATGGAAAAAAGAAGGTAACAATTACAAAGGAGGAAAACAGAAAAACAAGAAGAAAGTCAAAACGGCAAAAGATAGGATGACTAAGAAATTTTTTTTTATTTCTGAGGAAGATAGTAGAGCAAAATAAACAAGAAAAACAGCAGTTGAAAGACAAGTAAATTTTATCATGGACAGAGTGATCAATGGGTTCAAATGCCACTCATAAGGCAAATAGGACAAGAGGTAAAAAAAAAAGGAGTAGAGTTCATTGAAGTTAAGCATAGAATTACCATATGACCCAGCAATCTCCTTTGTAGACATATATTCCAAAAAACTGAAAACAAGGACTCAAACACAACAATGAGCACAAACATTCACAGCAGCAGTATTCATAACAGCCAAAAGGTGAAAACAAGCCATGTTCATCAACAGATGAATGAATAAAGCAAATATGGTATACACATCCAATACACACCAATAAAAAAGGCATTAAGTTTTGACACATGCTACAACATGGCTGAACCCTGAAAACACAATGTACTGTAAAATAAGACAGACAAGCACAAAACTGTATGATTTCACTTATATGAAATGTCTAGAATAAGCAAATTCATAGTTAGAAAGTAGATTAGAGGTTATGGGGAGTGGGGAGGATGTGGAGGTGACAATGGGGAATTATTACCTAATGGGAAGAGTTTCTGTTTGGGGCAGTAAAAAAAAAAAGTTTTGTTAATGGGTGATGGTGAAGGTAGCACAACTTAGTGAACGCAATTAATGCCACTGAACTGTACATTTAAAAAAGGGAAATTTTAGTATATATATATATACATATTCATTATCACAAAAAAGAGAGAAATGATTATGGATTTCAGCTACGTGGGGGGGGCCTGTGATCACTGATGATCCTCATAAGCACAGTTTTAGAGGCATGGTGAAGGGAAAAGTCCAATTAGAGTAGGTTTAAATAAAAATGAGGAGACAAACTGGAAAGCTAGGGAAGATAACTTTTTCAAATACTTTTGCTGCAAAATGGAACAAAGAAATGGTACAATAGGGGAAAGAGAGGTCATGAAAAAGTTTTTAAAATACTATTTAAAGTCATTGTTATCTAGTATTTTACCATTTGGAAAGTTCCAGAACTCATGATTTCTAATATGTTCCACATTGTTGTTAAGACAGTAGCTGAAAGAAGAGTGGATACTTGCCAGAACAGTTCATTCAAGAAGTTTGTTAAATAATGAACCATGTTGGACAATGAAGTGAGGTCGATTTTCACAGATAACGTCACAAATTTAAAGTACTTTTCTTTTCACACAGGTAGAGAGCTGCCATACGCTTAACCAAAAATCTGAACACATGATCTGGCCCATATCAGGACAGTAAGAAAATATTTCTGGAGTCATTTCAAAAACATGAGATATTTAGTTACAGTGCTCCAGATTTTAGATAGAGGATAAAGGAAAAGAATTTCAGAAGGATGAGGTGAACTCTAAGTCTGAGATTTTGAGTCTCAAACATTCACCCATATTCTATCAGCTATCCACTCCCATGCCACACCCTGGACCCTCCTGGACTTATCATCTAGAAATGGTCCATCTCTGAAATCTTAAACACTTAACCAAAAATAGAAGGAGGAGGAGGAAGAAAAGAAGAAGAGAAAAGATTCTTCTTAAAGATAGGAGAAACATCAGGTCTACATAGGGATAGGAATGATCTAAAATATAATAAGAAACTGAAGACAGAGAAAAAAGGGAGAGAAGAGCTTGACCCACATCTTTGGGCAATTAGATAAACTGGCTTTAAAATAGTAGCAAGGATTTTTCATCTATGGCTAAAGCTGAAAGGTAGGTGGCTGCAGATAAGAGTAGAGCTAGATGTCATGGAAGTTTGTGGGAATTCTGATTATTTCAATTTCTCAATGAAGTAAAAAAGCAAGGTCATTAGCTGAGTACTAGGATGGAGAAGAAAAACTGGCAGACTTTAGGAGATAAAAGACAGTATGCCAAAACTGCTCTAATAATAATAAATAAATAAATGGGATGGAACCCCTGCAAAATAAAATAAAAATAATTTAAAAGAGCGAGACAGTATATAAGTTTTCTAAGTAAGCAGTAGAGTGAACAGACTAAGGACATAGAAAATTAAGGGCCCACTTGAGGGACACAATCATGAATTTTTTAAAAAGGCCAGTCAGTGCAGTTATTTAATTTACTTAAACCAAGAACAGCTGCACAGGTATAGGTAAGGAGTGTTAGGTTTAATAAGGATTGGCCTGGTTTTATCATGTGAGTACTACAAAGCAACAAAACAGCCAAAAGAAAACCCTTTAAGGAAGTGATTCTAACAGCTGACCAAGGAAATTAAAAGGATTAAGCCCATTAAGGGAGTGAGGGATAATAGGATTAATGAACTACAAAGTCTGCTGGGGTAATTTCCTAACCTGGAATATAGTAGGGACCCTTAGAGCCAAAGACATTATTTAAAAATTGTAGATATTCGACATATGTTTGTCAAATAAAGGAATAAAGTATGATAAAAAGCAGTTGAATTGGCAAATATTGGGGTTTAACTGATTTGTCTAGGAAAGTTTTTACTAATTTTTTGGGCCTCCTGATTCCTATACAATAGGATTCAAATCATTTGGAAAAATGAGACTTTTAACAAATGAAATGCATTTTTATGCATGATTTTAGCTAATGATTGAAGTGATGAATGCACAACTATGTGATTATACCAAATATCACTGAATGTACCCTGTATGCTTTATATACTATGTACCAATACAATTTTTTTAAAAAACTGTTTTGCAGCTGAAATTTTAAAATGTAAGTCCCTGCCCCCATCTTATGCTTAAAAATATCCTTTAATGAAGTTGGTGATTCTCAATAGGGAAAAAAAAATTCTCTAATCAAATTCCCAAACCCTTGATTATGGAAAACCAAGTTAGAAATGGAGAAAAATACTCAGCATCATTATACCTTAAAGAATTACTGGTGTACTTTAAGTCCCATACCAATAGTCTAGATAATTCCAAAACATTTATAGCTGTTACTCAACAAGGATAAATCCAACATACTCAAGGAGTTTACACCAGGTGAATTTCAAAGCATAACCTTGCTTTCAAAAATCAATCCCATGTTTATGTAATGACTTATGAACTGGAACGTGGAAAAGATAAATTAGCTAATAAGACTTCTTAAAGAACTTCTATAAAACGTTAATATCATTCAGAGAAGTTAAAAAAAATGAAAGTTTACTGATAACAATTACTGAAGTATGATCACTTAAAAATATGTGGAGCTATATTTATAAGACTAAAAGAAAACATACTACCATATTAATAGAAATCTTCTCTATTTTTATGTATTCTCCCAATTTTCTGAGTTGAATACTATTTTTAGAACACTTAAATTTTTTTTAAATAAGAAAGCATTGACTTACAATACTTTAAATATGTTGCTATCCAATTGGACAATAGTTTTAAATATGGTCACCACATCTGTACATTTACAGTAAACCTGGTATAAACATGTAAAATACTGCTTTTTAAAAAACTGCAATAGTAAAAAGAGGAAACTAGCCCATATATAATAAAAATCAGTATTTTTCAGCTGTAAAATAAGGGTATAAATGAAAATTATAATATAAAGATTTATAGAGCCCTTTACAAAAAAGGGAAACATATAGAAAGAAAAATTTTAAACTAAGAAATATACTTTTGCTTTCTTTAAAAAGAAAATGCAGCTGTAAAATGATGTTTTAGATAAAACAAAAAATTATGTAGGTTATCTCCATACAAAATTTCCAAAATTACTACTGTCATAATGACTGCCATTGAAGCTAAAACTATTTTCATGAACTGGCATGCATAAATCTTCATTTCTAATTTAACATTTCTTAAATGTAAAGTTAAGAGGTCAAGCTGAAGATCTCCAAAGTAATAGGAAAATAGCCATAGATGATGAGGATGTGTTGCAGTCCTTATTAGATTAGCTAAAAATAATGAAGGGGTAGTAAAACTTAGTTATTGTTTATTCATCAATAAGACAGTCTCTGAGTATTACTGCAGAGGGAAATAGGAATACTGTAGTGTTGACTAGAAGAAAATTAATTGCCTAATCTACTGGAGTACAATTGTTTCCTCTGTGCTCCTGGTGTGTCTAGAAGTCCAACCTATAGGCCCTTTATCAAGATGGTAAGTTTTCTTCTTTTGAAAGCTCATAGCACACAAATGCATGAGATTTTAGTAATAGACGGCATCTTTTTTAATAATAAAAGCATATCTTGTTGAACTACGTTTGATTTTTCTTCCGACATTATTAAAAACTTGAATGCCTCAGTTTAAAATCTCCCCTTATTTTACCCTACACCCCATCAATTTCAAAACTAAAGTTCCAGACATTTTTCCATCCTCTAAAACCCTAGTGCTCCTAGAATTAACCTTTCCTTAATAAAACAGAAAGCTGTATCTTAATTGCCAAATAATTTTATGAATGTCTCAATTATATACCTAATAAACCTCTTTTGTAAAATGAACCAATTATTTAAAAATTGTCAACCACTGAATACAATGAAAGCTGGAGAACCCTTAAATTCTATCCACTCTTCATAAAATTTAAAGCATTTTATGAAGGCACTAGGAAAATTGTCTCTTTAGATTAAGCCAAAAAAATAAGTAGGAGAGAAGAACGGAAAAGAGAGAGAAAAGCTGATGTTTCTTTTATCCATCTAGTAGGCATTATTATTTTGTCTTCCTAAGTTTGAATGAACATTTTCTACATTTACAACACTGGGAGAAGAGAACTCACTCTACATTTATGTTTATTAGATTTTTAGCAAAATCAAAATGACTAAATATTAAGGACTGGACAAAATATTCTTTAGTAGTTATACCTGAGATCTCAAATATCTTTGTTAGAAAAAGAACAATAATCGCTAACCCTTTAGGTAAGTAAAATAATGCAAAAGGCAGCATAAGAACCAACCGCCAAAAGGATAAATTACACATGGTGTTAAAGGCACTGTCATGAAAAGCTTATGTTTCATGACAACTATTATATTTGAGCACTCACAGATGGCAGGTATTTTAAAAATCAGAACTTTGTTAAACTTCTTGATTAGAAATAATAAAGAATGAATCCCAAACAAAATTCTTGAACATTTTCTTATGAGTTAGGTTGCTATTTTCTTCCAAGCATCAGAATGAATCCCAATTTTACTTTTCTCAAAATAAGAAAGGTTATCAGATTGGCCCATGCCTCCAGAATTTCCTATTGCCACAATCAGACAACAAAAAATTTTTAAGAAACAGAATTTTAGATAGTTTTCTTAAAAAGCTCCCAAGCCACAGAATACAATTTAAATCTCAAACATAAGAACTGTATTCATCCTTGAAAACAATAAGTACACCATGAAACCACCACTTAAAAAACTTGTAACCATTTTTAAGGGCTACAGTTCTATCATAGGCTATTTTTCAAATACCCAAATACCAAATATTCCAAAATGAATTAAGTTATTGTTAAAAGATAACTAAAAGATAGTTCTCAAACTAAAATTGAAATACAAAATTTATTTGGATTAACAAAAAAAAAACTTATACAAGAAAAAACTTGTATCACTGAACTCAACCTAAAACCAAACCTCAATCTTGCCTTTTAGTTTCCTAGGTTAGAGGCGGTCAGAAAGTGCACTCCCTTTTCTTCAAGAAAACTTTCTTACATTTTCAACCAGACTATTTCAAGGACACAAATAAATTTCTAAGACTTCTGTAAAAAGTTGTAATGTAAAAGTTGTTAATGAAAAGATAAGGCCTTTTGAAGTAACTAATGCTTCTTTAAAACTTTCAAACATTAAATCCCTGCCTATCTAAGGAAAGAAATATGATGACTTAAGATTAGAAAAAGGTTATTGTGGCAATGTAATTGTGGAAATGAAAATGCAGGTGAGTGGGCAGCCTAATACTTGGGTTGTAGACATCAAGAAGCACAAATCTTTTACTTTTTTAAAAGATTCTTCCATCATTTCATTAAAAATGCTTTCTCTGCTAAACTACATATATCACATAAAAATCAAACTGTGTAGACCATAGTTTTTTTTGACACTAAAGGTATGTAGGAAGTCACTAAGCGAGGTATTTTCATGCTAAAAACTATGATTTTTTTTAACATGGTACCTGGCCTCAATTAGAATACTAGCACGTCTGTAATTAATTAGATTTTAAAATAGGAAAGTATTTTTGAAGTGTTTTTAGGTAATAATCACTAGCTAAAACTCAAGTTACCTCACATTCCATCCGCAGTAATGCACCAAGTAAAGGACCTCTCCACCTTCGACATCAGAATCTTTAATACTAGCTTCATACATTTTTTGATTTTTCCCTCGTCCATACCGCACTTGGACTTTCATTCCTGGTGGATAGCATTCAAACTCCTCTTCCTCATTGTTGTCATCATCATCTTCATCTTCTTCCTCCTCCTCCTCCTCTTCTGCTTCTTCATCATCTTCATCTTCTTCTTTATTCGTTTCATCTCTTGAAAGGTTTAAAAAATTGCAGAGTTAATAAAAGACACTTCATAAGCTTTTCAGTTCCAAACCACATATACTGATAAATATCGTGGCTGTGAATTTTCCAGGGAACAGCAGGTTCCATGTGTGTGAAATTCTCTTTCGATTTTATTTTAAAAACTAAAACTGTGTAAGATGACCATGGTTTTAGAAAGACACATTTAGAAAAAATGAAGATTTTTAAAAAGTACATTAAAAGGAAATTTCCAATAGCCAGAAGAAGAGAGGTTGTGATGAATAGCTAGAAACTAGTAAGTTTTCTTTAAAAAGAAAATTGTTACAATTTTCTCATGTTTTATTATAAGTGTTTGACATCTCAGTTGACAAAAAAAAAAAATCACATTTATAGTCATGTTGTGACATATAAATGGTTTTTATTCAAATATTTCCAGGCTCAGAATATTTAAAAACAAATTTTTCTTACTAGCAGATGGATCAAGTTTAAAAGGTATCTAAGCAAAGCTTTTAAATGTTATACTAGTTGAACTATTATTTTACCTTTTACAGGAATATTCTAACTTCTTATTATTATCACAGAAAGTTTATTTCCATCCTTCTAAACTTCACCTCAATTTGTTCTGTTTATCACATATTTACTGAAAATTTTCTTCCAAAACTCCTCTCTCAACTTGTAAGTTCCAAAGAAACAGGTTTATGAAAGGACAATTGCAAATATATGAAACTAAAAGTCAAACCATTCTAGAAACAGCATTACAACCATTTTGAACTTTCAATACCATGTACACTCTAAAATTGAACATTCATATTCTTTTTATATTAGCCACAAATTTGCATTAAATGAGAACATTTTAAATTATAAATTTTATAGGATTTATAAAAAATTAACGTCAAGATGAAATTCAACAGTATATTTAACATGTTTTTTATCTGTTCTGCTGAATGTCTATGCTAATTACAAAATTTTTCTCTCCAACAGAATCACTTTTCAGCTGACAAATATCATAAAACAGGCTACAACAATAACTAAAGTTTTAGAACTTAATGGAAAAATATTTATCTAAAAAATCCTTCTATCACTGATAAATTCCGTTTTATATTCTTTTATCTAACCTTTTTAGCAATAACATACTTTATCATTTCTAATTATGTACTTACAAAGGCAACAAAAATAATGGTACTACAGACAGCACTTAACACCTTTTACTCTCCTTCCTTGTTTCTTCTATAGTGAGTGGGTTTCTATATAAAGCCTAATAGACTTTTTTTTTTTTTAATTTTCTTCCTTTTATAGACTTTTGAAATTAACTCTGAGCCCACAAAGATACCTTTGTATCATTTCATCTGAACTACATAACAAAGTCTATAATGATTCTCAGGAATGATTCCTATCTTGAAGACTCATTTATAATTACTGAAGAAGTATTCAAAAATTAAAATCCAAATGAAAATATAATCTGAGTAAAAACAGGAACTTTATTATAGAAAATACATGGACTGTCTACAATGCATAAATAATTATTAGTAAAGCTAAAGTATTTAAGAAATTAATAGAAATGGTATTTTGGGGGATAAAACAATTATTAATTTTTAAATAGAGTATATCCTTGGGAGAAAAGGAAGTGTAGTCTGGTAGCCAAAATAAAAGAGATTTACCATGCACCTTGTTCTTACATCTCAGAATCGTCATATAAGAAGACAAAGATCTTAGTCATAACTTATAAATTTGTGCAGGACAGAGTGTAAACTACATTGTAAACTATAATCCACGCTTAGTGGCAATGCTCTAAAATGTATTCATCAATTGTAACAAATGTACCACACTAATGAAGGACACTGTTAATGTGGGAAAATATGGGAGGGGTAGGGAGCAAGGCATATGGGAGGCCCCTATATTTTTTATGTAACATTTATGTAAACTAAGTATCTTTTTTAAAAAAGTATATAAAGAAAAGGGGGGGGGGAAGATATAGAATAAAAAGTTTAAAATTTGAAAATAAAAAGTCTAAACTGTATCTTATGGAACAACACACTGAGCACAACTGATAAATGCCAATAATAACAAGCACAATTATACTTTAAGTGGTAGTCACAGCAATATTTTATTTAACCTGAAAAGAAAACCTAATACTCTTTATTAATAAAATAAAACAATCAGAAATTAAAAAGAAAATGTAGAATTCCATGTGAACCAAACAAAACCTATAAAATTCACTCAAATAATACACTGAAATATAGAGAAGCAAACAACATAATTATTGGCAATGGGGCAAAGAAAATATTTTACTGGTCTCAAAGAATTCAGTGGCAAACTCTGAGGTTAATGCTTTAAACCAGATGGAACACAAAATGCCACAAAAGAGCCTTTTCAAGTATCAAATGCAAACAACACGTAGGTTAAAAAATTTAAGTTGATGCATATTGCATACACACACACACACACACACCACACACATGCAGATTCAGATTAGTTATCTTTTAGAGAACCACATTTTGGAAAACCAAATGTTGTCAACAAGGATATCTCATTTGAATTCACAGAGAAATACCAAAATTTCCCCCCCTTTTTTTTTTTTTTTTTTTTTTTTTGAGGTACCAGGGACCAGGGATTAAACCCAGGACCTTGTATCTGGGAAGATGGCTCTCAACCACTTAGCCACATCAGCTCCCCTGAGTTGGTTTTTGTTTGTTTGTTTTGCTTGTTGTTTGTTGCTTTTGTATAGAAGGCACCAGGAACTGAACCCTGGACCTCCCATGTGGGAAGCAGATACTCAACTGTTTAAGCCACATCCACTACTCAAATTTCCCCAGTTTGAAGTCACAATCCTCACAATGGAACACAATTAATTAATTTCAGACATTTCCAACATGTAATACTTCTAAATAACATCTAGCAAATTGGGCAGTCACACCTGGAAAATTTTACTTTGTGGTATGAATACATTTATAAACATCTTCAATAAATAGTCATATAGTTAAGGAATTAATGGGATTAAAAAATAAAAATCTATAAAACATAGTTTATACAATAAAATAAACTGATGTACCAACTTTAATGATTAAAATAATTTTAGGACAAAAAATAATAGGCTTATCAAAGTGCCTGCACATAGTAGATGCTCTGGAAATATCTACAGATTTAAAAATCAGATTTTTAAACAAAAAGCCTAGTCCTTAATAAGTTTCTTAGTAGTCGAAATAGTCTCTTATAGCAAAGAGTTCTTCAAATATATATTTACACACACAGAAGTATAACAAAATATAATAAACAAACACCTTTGGCTATGGTTTTTTAAACACAATTCCTTTTCCACATTTGTCTGTAAGCTGTGGCCAAAATTTCACAAAAATACTAAAATGACCAAAAGATTTTAGACAATAAGTTGAGCTCTTATGAAGTCTCTTAAGAGTTGAAATAGTCTTCATTAGCAGTAAGGAACACTTCAAATACACACTTATACATGCAAAAATATCACAATGTATATATAAACAAACACCTTTTTACTGTTTTCATATAAACCCAGTATTCCCCCCCTTCTACATTTGCCTGCGTTCTGTGATCAAAATTTCAGAAAAATACTAAAATGATCAGGAAAAATGGGTTGTGCTTATTTAAACGGACAATTAACAACAGGGATATTAATGATTTTTAAACTTCAGAAATATGATTAAACACCAAGAATTATTATTAAAATCCAGGGGCCCATTGGCATTGCTTAGATTACAATGTTAAATAATTCACCATCCCCAAGTGACCAAAACAAAGTAAATGCTACTGTCACAAAAAAACACAATATAACAATTTTGGTCTTTTTAAAATTATTAGTACTTTTCTATTCTTAATTTCTGCTTCAGAAATAAATCCAACTTTCATAATCTACAGCCAACATACCAACTGTAAAACAGTAAGGGAAATCTCAAATTTCTATTATCTAGTCATTCAGTATTAAGAAGTACTTTTACCTAGCTAAAATGTTATACATTTCCATGATGAGAGCAAGAAGACTGATTCAAAAATATGATCATTTTCTGCAAACTTAAATTAGTAGGGTCTCTGAAGGAGGCAGAAACTATTTACCTAATAAATGCAAATCAGTCAATTATTTTATGTTTTGTCAAATACAGAGTCATACATACACACACATACAAAGAACAAATTACAAGAATTCATCCAGCCAAAATTCATCTTAACCAAAAACAAATTTCTTACCCAGATTTTGCTTTTTCTTCTTCAGCTTCTACCTTTATGCTGAGGGATTCATCTACCCTAGTTGACTCATCATCTTTATCTTCCAGATTTTCATTTTCTTCAGTTTTTTTCATATTAACTTCTTTTTCCTGATCACACTGTGTAGGTATAGATTCTAATAAATTCTTTTTACTTCCCTAGGAAAAGATCAGAGGAACTAAACCAACAAAAGTAAAGATTTTCAGCCTAAATCCATGATCTAATTGTTAGTAAGAGGAGGTATCAACCAATACTAATATTGAGATAATTATACGTTACTTTCAAGAAACTCCTGCCTTTCTCAAAACACTAGGCAAAAATAGCTAACAATATTTGAACAGTTATTACAGTATAAAAATAACAGTTAATGAAGAAAATAAAACAATAAAGTAAAATACTATACAATAAATTAACTTTGGTAACTTTACAAAGGATGTTGAAAATGTACCAATGGCAACGAAGCACAATTAACAATATCTGATTTACCAGAGAAGGTTTGATATTTTCTTTTCTTTCAATATCATCTTCAATCAGCTTTTCTTCTTTTGGTATTATATTCCCCTCCTCTTCAATCTTTATTTCTTTGACGTCTGGTTCATTTTCTTCCTTAACTTTTATTTCCTTTATAGTTTCAAATTCTTTACAGGGTTTGTTAGCAACTTTCTCTGGCAACGCCATTTGAAATTCAATACCGGCTGACCTACAGTATTCCTCAAAACCATATAGGTATCTGAAAACATGAAGAGAGATTGCAATAGGTGAACACATTTCAAAATACTAACTGTATAGTTGTTTTCTTAAAAATGTTTTTTCATTCCTTTTTTTTTTTTTTTTGGTAAATCTCTCAGACACTAAGCCAAGTTAGGAGAACAAAGAAATGGCCCAATGTAAAAACAGCTAATAAATGGCAAAGCCAGGACTCAAACCTGGGTTGGTGTGACTTAAAAACTTTGGCTTTTTAATCACTATGCAATACTCTTTTCAAATTTATTGGGCTACAAAACTTTTCTTCACAGTATATCTCATCAATCTAGGATTCATAGAATATATACTCGAAAATGCTATCATACAGTGATTACTTCAGTAAAAATTTCTGATTTCTTTGAGGAAAAATTAATAGCCTCAGTTACAAGGTAAACTTCATCCAGCTTCCTACATAAAATATTTAAAATATATAAAATATTTTTTTAAAAAATATTAAAAATATTTAAAATCAACTGCACTTACTTTTTATAAGCACATTTAACATTGTATCCTGCAGCTGAATTTAAGACAGGAATTCCAAGATCTTGGTAGACTTGTTTCCAGACAGCTCCACTTTCAATCTAATGGACAAAATGAAAAGAAAATCACCAAATTAAAGTGGAAGTATAATAAACTTTTGATAAATACAATAAATAAAAATACATGTTTTTATTATTCATTCTAGTCTCAAAAGGATGATCAAAATCAGACGATAAATTCTAAATTAAAATTTTGGTTTATAATTTTTTAAAATAAGTTTCTGTACTCTAAGAAACTTCAGAGAACTACAAATACTGAAATAGTAGGTCATTTAAGTTTTAAATAAACCCTGATACAGTAAGTAAATACCACTCAGTTTCTTAAGTTAAATTTTGTAATGAAGCAGGAGACAAAAAACTTCAAAGAACTTATTTCCCATAAAACTTTCAAGCTAATCAGAGCAGTTCTATTGTCCTTAGTAAGCATTTTTTTCCTATAGAATAATAACCTTATTTGGACTAGTATTATACTTATGGCAACCTTTAAATAATTTCTTCAGCTCAATTCAACAAACATTTTCTGCATGCTTATTATATACATACACCAGACAATATGAAGGGGATTAGGTTATAAAGAATGTTAGGACAGATCCCTGTCCTCAAGAATTAAGCAAAGAATTTCTACCAATATGGATAGGCTATGACTTATATATAAATAGATGCTTTATGACAGTACGACAAACTTAGAATAAATCAGAAACTTGATAAAATTAAAAAAACAAAACAAAACAAAACAGGATTTAGTTAAATTTAAATTTGGTCTAAGGAAGGCTAACTTCTAATGTTTCTTTTCTTTTCCTTTTTTTTCTCCCCCCTTCCCCACCCCCTCTCCCAACCCCCAAGTTGTCTGCTCTCTGTGTTCATTTGCTGTGTGTTCTTCTGTGTCCACTTGTATTCTTGTCAGCAGCACCAGGAATCTGTGTCTCTTTTTGTTGAGTCATCTTGCTGCGTCAGCTCTCCATGTGTGTGGCACCATTCCTGGGTAGGCTGCACTTTTTTCACGCTGGGCGGCTCTCCTTACTGGGAGCACTTCTTGTGGGTGGGGCTCCCCTATGTGGGGGACACCCCTGCGTGGCACAGCACTCCTTGCACACATCAACACGGTGTGTGGGCCAGCTCATCACACAGGTCAGGAGGCCCTGGGTTTGAACCTTGGACCTCCCATGTGGTAGGCGGACGCCTTATCCGTTGGACCAAATCCGCTTCCCTAACCTCTACGTTTCAAACCCTTATTTTCCATTTCCTTTTCCTTATAATCTTATTAACAGACAATAATTTTAGAGCTAGCAGGTGCTAGAGAGATCATATTGCATGAAAATTTTCACTTTTAATTTTAATACTTACATTATCAAATCCTCCAAGCTTGTGCACAAGCCTGAATAATTTAAAGAGATTCAAATTTCGATATCCAAGTACAGGTCGTTTGTTAATAGGTGTGCCTATTAGTGAAAACAAAAAATATATTAGAACTATGCTACATTTTAATTTAAAATTTCAAAGGATTCAGATATTACTGTGAATATACAGAGTACACAGTAAGTTTTAGGAAAAAAATCCCTTGTTAATCAGACATATCTACATAAAACCATTCTACTCATTTTTTATTTCCTCATATCAGAATTTTGAAACGGTGTAATTCTATTCCATCTTCCTGCTCCAGGAGAGGAAGACAATAAGAAATAATAAAATAATAATGAAATAAAATAAAATAAAATCAATACCAACAAAACAAAATCTTTTAAAATTAGACAAACAAGGATTTGGTATAACTAAAAAAATTATTGAAGTAATTGGTAGACACCTGCTTTACAAGGAGAGTTATTTCTAAGATATTTTCTTTGTATTTTACAAATGTATTATTCCCTTAAACAGTGATTCTATATAGTAAATCTATAGTTTTATGTCATTCTAACATAGGAAACTGCAGGACAAAGAAACTGGATCCAACTATCAAACTGCTAGAAAGTACTAAAGGAAAGTGCAGGGTAAAAAGAGGGAACCGTCTATGGCCCTTTCCAAAAATATACGACTAACATTCAGATTTTATCACATTTCCCTAATATTAGATTTCATTCATTTTCTTCACCTTTTCATTTTTCTTATACAAAAGTGAACAAAGTAGCATAACTTTATAGACCAGGTCTCCACTCATAACAAAGAAGTAATATATAAATAAAAAGCATTTATATTAAAAAATGAACAGACATCTTTATTGTAGTAGTCACTATGATTCATGAAGGAAAAAGAAGACAGAGTCAGCTTCTCATCAGAATTACAAATGTGATTTAGAAAACATTCATTTCCAAAGTAAACTGGCACTTGCAAATATTATTTATTTTACACCTCTCCTCAAGTTAGCAAGCTTTTTGCCTCTCCCTACCTCCTTCCTAACATCTTCCCGGGAAAGGAGAAGCTACTCTACTCTGATGAAGCAGATAAACAAGACAGTAAATAGGGTCATAGTTACCGGAGGACTAGGTCACCACTGTAAATTGAAAGGCTAGCACCCGTTCCGATTTCCTCCAATCCCTGCATTTAACTACATGAGGCAGATTCAATAAGCAGAATCAAGGCTCACTTTGAGACTCTGTCATCTTTCTTTCTCTATTTCTGGGTATCTACATATGGTTTAATGCTCTTCTTAGTTCTTTGTGGGTGGATCATAAAGGAGATTTATGGTCCAACTTAAGGCCCCTCTCTCTTACACACATACACTTGTCAACTATATCAAACAGAGACTTTGAAGAATGAAACTTTTTAGCTTCATGTAGGTGCCAATAAAATGGTACTCTGATTCACATTCTGCTATTGTTCTCTAGAATAAGGGGTCTGGGGGGTTTCATAGGAGGGCATGGGGAATGACAAGAGAGGATACAGGCATTTTTGAGTCCCAGGCCACAATACCATCAAAATGCTTTCAAATTCCTCATTCCAGTTACTATGTGACAGGCACTATGTATAACAGGTGCTGGTGATATCAGCAGTCATAAGCCAAGATTAATGTCAACATAAAACCTAAGGGGAGCAGGTGTGGATGGAGCCGTTGAGTGCCTGCTTCCCATATGGGAGGTCCCAGGTTTGGTACCCCGTGCCTCCTAAAAACAAACACACACAAAAAAAGGGAAAACAAACAAACTCAGGGGAGCCAATGTGGTTCAGTAGTTGAACACCGGCTTCCCACATACGAGGTCCCAGGTTCAATCTTTGGCTCTGGTACCTCAACAAAACAAAACAAAAACCCCATAAAGCTTAATAAATATAATTTTTACTTTTAAAATATTAATTATCTATCTGAAACCTACAACATTAATCAGGAATTTAAAAAAACAACACTTACCTCTATCTTCCATAAATTTGTATAACTGTTGAAGAAAGTTCTCCCTTTCTTCTGGAAAGGGTTCTATTTCTTCCTAATTTCAGTCACAAAGAAAAGAGTATTATTTTTCTCAATTAAGCATTTTAATAACAAGCAGATTTCCAACTGACAGTAAAAACCAATAACAAATTAAAAGTACTTCAAAAGCTTACCAAATAAAAATTTAATACTAAATTGTTCAAAACCAGAAAAAGTCTAGACATTATGCTTTATTAAAGAAGAATCTGTCCTAAAAGATATCTCAATATTTAGAATCCCAAATGTAAACTATCATATAAGGAATTTAACTAGCAAGGTGGTTCATGATTTTTTTTTTTAACATATCAGAAATCTATTCCATGAATTAAGGTCACAAACTCAAGAAGACCTTCTCATTTATGTTAAATTGGGTCAGGGTTTAGCATCAAAATGGACTCTACTGTTGCTCCTCAGAGAATGAACTATACAAGTTTGGGTCCCATCAGTTGTTAACTGTAAGTGTCCTTCATTATATACAGCTCCACTACTTAGTTTTCCTAATTTATAAAATCAGCAAAGTGGGGAACAAACTTGATCTACAATACCTGAAGATTCAGACTTAGGGAAATCTTCAAGTAATAAAATAGTTCCCCGATTTATCAATTACAAGGGAGGGACTAGCTTCTTGCTGCTGTGGCCAAGGGCTGTGGCAGTAGGGAGCTGGTCCTGAAGCAACCTGCAAGGAGCAGGGTAGTAGGTAAGATTGAGGAACTCACCCATTCAGTGACTTTCATCTATTCAACAAACATTTAATGAGCACCCGTAAGTGTAGGCACTTATTCAGGGTGCTGAAATGGATAAAACAAAAATGAGTTATGGATGCTGCCAATAAAGAATATGATCAGGAGTAACTGCAGAGAAAGTGATTGAAAAAATACATCTGGACTTTACAGTTACTCTGACTGAAACATATCTATTTCTAATACTAACAGGGGCATATATTTCAATTGATATTCTAAATATATCTAAGCATATCATTTTAATTTAGAATACCATGTGCCTAATGTCACTATTCTATTGAGATGTACTCTTTTAAATAAATAAATAAATAAATAAACTAGTAAAGTAAAAGGAATGTAAGCTAAAGACAAAAAAACAAAAGAACTCATGCTGAGAAATTATTAGGCCTCCTAGATGGGCAGAGAAGAATAAATGACAATTATTAACTTGCTTATGATAAATCTGTTTCTAAATTTAAACAAAGTCCACATATGCCAGTTATTGTGAAGTAGTTAGATATAAATCTAAGGAAATCTATTTTTTAGATATAACCTTAAATGTCCCCATGGTACAATATTTGACTTTAATAATCTGTTAAATTTATTCCTGTACCAAGCATTTTTAAATGAAGTTTGTATTTAACTCAAGAAAATGTTTAAACTGGACACTAGACTTGGTTTTACATAAACATTCATGAAATACCAATCTAAGCAACAAAAGGTTTGGTAACTAATATTTATTGATCGCCTCATATTTAAGTCATGTATGTACACATATATGTACATTATTATACAATAGACACTATGTGTAAGGTCTCTATCCTTAAAGAATGTAGAGATTAGTGTGAGAAAACAAGCAGACCAAGAAAAATATATAAATATTTACAAGTAGTATATTTTAGTAATTGAAAAAATAGAGTAACTTTCCCAAGGGTGAGGGAGGCGATGGTTCACAGAAGGCTTCCTTTTATAGAGGTGACGTGTAATTAAGAGTTTTGAAAACAAGAGTGTGCCAAGCTGACTGGGGGAGGGTGGAGAAGGGCATTCTAGGCAAAAGTACTAGGTATGTGGAAAGGTATATAGGAGCAAGGTATGTAATTTGACATTAAATTATCTCCTGAGCACAGTTAATTAAAATTCACTTCATTATCAAACATAAGTAGCCTTCACTATCTGCAACACTGACTTCATAACTTTTACAAAGTCATTCAGCAAACCAGTAAAGAATATCTTGTTACTGTCAGACCTAAAGCACCAGTTACAGTAAAATTCAAAACTTAGCTCTTGGATCCACATACATGGGCAAGTGTCTTACGTATGATCAAATTAGTACTAAGTACCCATGTGTATAAAAAAATATATTTGAGATTCTCTGAATCAAGTGATATTAATTGTTACTCTTGCACTCTGATTATTCTTTTAATACTAGAGGACATATTTTATGCTTTTCTAGGTATTTCAATAAAATAAGCAGATTTATGAAGTGACAGATGCCTATTTGATGGTGAACAACATATTAGAGTTTTGCTGTTTTAGGTGTGTACTTCTTAATCGTCTAATTAATCAAAGGCACAAGATTAAGACACATTTTTGGGTCAATGGGTCATAACTCAACCTAATATTAATTTCACAGGACCATATTTCTATTTTAAGGTAAGCAAGCAAACTATTATGATGAATAATTACAAATAAAATTTTATTATGAAATACTTCTAATACTAAAAATATTTGAATTAATGACTTTATACCAAATTCTAATCCATACAAATGCCAACATTTATTTATAATTTTAAAAGGTATCAAATTGTTTTTACTTACCTCTTCTTCACTGCTATTATCCTCCTTTTCTTTTTCATCATCTTCCTCCTCTTCTTCTTCCTCTGCTTCACTGCTAGAGCTATCTTCTTTTAACTCAGTCTTCCAGTTAGCAGGAATAGTTCTATTTTTGTGAAATTCAAATGCCTGATCAAAGGCTGCAAAGAAACCATAAATTGCATGACCTAAAAAAATTAAGACACCTGAACTGTACAAAAACATTAAACAAGATAAAAAAATAAAATCTACCATACTAATATCGCTGAAGGGTTTACAATGTGCCAGAAAGTGTGTAAAGTGTAGCAACTTATTTAAATCCTAAAAATCCTATGCACCAGGTACTATTACTATCCCCATTTTATAGATGGCAAAACTGCTATCACTAGAAGGTTACTTAGATTCAAATGTAAGAGAAAAAAAGTTTTCCTCTTTTAAACAAAAATTAAGTTTTTCTAATAAAAAGAAACTTAAAATAGGTAAACATTTAATTCAGTCATTTATCCAATGAACGATTATTGGAAAGTATTATAAATCAGGCATTAGCTGTTGTAATAAACATACAATACCCAAAAACTGTCTATAAATAGCTTCTCTACATTCCTAGTTAAAGCTGAATTAAAACTGGTAATAATTAGCTTAAAACTATGTTAACAATTAGTTTATTAAAATTAGGTAGATTTAATTACTCTGTTTACAATATATGAAATAAATTATAAACTAAATTCTTGATGATTTTCAGCCACCATACACAAATTATTATTAGATTCTATAAGCAAGATCAAAAGAGAAAATAAATAGTCCTTTAAAATAATGCCAAAAACTAAGTAAGATATGCAATTACAGCATATTCCTCAATCAAATATAAGTAATGGAACCAGTTAGGATATTTATTCATTAGTGTTAAGTGCCAAATCAAAATTACTTTGACTCCTTTTCTACATTCCCTGGAATAAATATTTTATTTACTAGACAAAAGCCAGGTTATATTAATAGCTAATATAGCTCTGTAGCAGTTTGATATTATCGATGAATTCCAAAAAGAATACTGGATTATGTCTGTAAACTGGTCTTTTCCTCTGGGCACATCAGAGTATACTGGGTTCAGACGTTTTACTTTTACTTAGTTAAATATTATTAAGGCTTTGATTGGGTCACGTCAGTAGGACCTTCAGTTCCGGTCCCCTTGGTAGGTGGGGACTCACAAGGAAACCTCGCTGCAGAGAAGGGAGGTTGGAGTCCTGAGCTGGAGCCCCAGGAAGTAACCACAGAGAGGAGCTTGGTTGTGAGGAAAGAGAAGCAAGCCTTGGGAAGAAAGGAGCCCAGGAAGCCTGAAACCTGGTAGGCAGCCATCTCGCTCCAACATGTGGCAAAAGACTTTGGTGAAGGAAGTAACTCATGCTTTATATACTTACAGCCTGGTAACTGTAATCTTCTACCCCAAATAAATACCCTTTATAAAAACCAACCAATTTCTGGTATTTTGCACCAGCCCTCTGGCTGACTAATATAAGCTCTTTCCCACTTTTGAGACTCTGGCCTCGATTATAAGCTAATAAAAAAACTAAGAAAAAAAAGAAAAGAAAACCTATGCTAACAAAAGACATATAGATTTATAAAAGTGTAAGTCACACCAAATATAACATTAAGGAAATAACTTTAATAACAAAAATATTTTTAGAAGAGCAAGACTTACTCTTCCAAACAACTTTAGCAGGTTTCAAATTATTTTGTTATTTATTCCAAGATTATTCTTATTCTTACCTTGTTTTAATATAGCATCAGGCTTTGGCACAGTGTCACTAGTAATTTCATGGACATCTTTTCTTGGTACAGAAGTACTACATCATTTTTTTTTAATTATGAAGAAAAGCAAAACCAAACAAAAATACCACAGAGATTAATTAATAGTTCAGTCAATTATAAACCACAGAAAGATAATGAAAATAAAGGAAGAAATTTTTACATAAGCAGGATATTAAATCATCTATAGAAGAAGCCCATCTTAGAAGGTGTTCTATAAACACCATGTTTTCAAATATCAAAGAGCCCTCTTAATAAATACAATGGTGAAACTGTTCATAGCAATAATAATAAATAACAATGTTTAGATGGCAGAATACATGAGCACAATAAAATAGACATCAAATAGTAATAATGTGCATTTTCTTGGGATAATCAAGGGAAATTTACTTAAAGATTGAAAGCTAATACATCAGTTTATAATATAAATGTCCTTTTAGCATTTTTTTAAACCAGGTTTTAGGCTCACAAACTTCTAATATGCAATTTTGCTATTTAAGGAGTTTCATGAGGAGGGGTCTGATGTGAGCAACTGGAATGGGTTATATCATATATACCATATATATTTTTCATTTTAAACTAATATGTCATCAAAAGCCTGAAACTACTCCAAATATATTTTTCAGCTTACCATTTTTTAAAATTTTACTTTAAAATTTTAAAATATTTTCAAAAGAAGATAGTCTAATGATCCCCAAGTATCCATTACCCAACCATAATTAGCAACTCAATCACTGTTTCATATACCTCTATCTACTTCCTTTTACTCTAACTAGATCACTTTGAAGCAAATCCCAGGCATTGTATAATTTCATTCATAATATTTCATTACAGAGCTTTAAAATAAAATATTTCTTTTAAAAATATATTACTATACCATCATCACACATTAAAAACAACAATAATTTCTTAATATCATCTGGTCACTATTAAAAGTTCAGGACTCAAATCTCTTTATCTAAATTTTGTTAAAAGTTAGTTTTATAGATTTTTTAAAAACCAATCACTTTCCAGAACTTGAACTCCTGAGCACTAAATCTCAAAAGTGATAACTCCTTTAAAGTTTACCCAATCTAAAATATCTGGCTTCTCTAGCCATATAGTTCTTTTTTTTTTAAAGGAAGTACTGGGGATTGAAGCTGGGACCTCATACATGGGAGGCAGGCACTCAACCACTGAGCTACAGCCACACCAATATAATTCTTAAATTAATTATACTTACAATTTGCCATCTTTGAAAGATCGAACAAGAATATTGTCTTTTTTCACAGCAATTTCATCACTACAATCAGGACAAACCACCTTAAAAAAATTAAAACTATTATAACTAACAGTACATTTATAGAAAGTTACATAAGTGCCTACTATTTTACTGCTTTTAAAAAAAACAATTTAAGTTTAAATTTTAGAAATTAATTTTAGTTTGAGGGTAAACAGGTATGTATACATATGAGAGCACAAACAAATAATTTAAAATTTATATGCTATACCCTTCCATCTGTCTGGGTAATCCAGACTGTTTTTGGCACACACATGGTGTGAAAAGCAGAAACACGGCTATGAAAATAGGGACCAACTTCTGGTCTAAAACAGAAAGCTAGAATGAAAGTAGGGTGGGAGTGGAAAGGATAGAGCTAAGGCCTTAACTCATGTCCTGGATCATGACTTAAAGAGAAAGAGGGCCAAAATGCGATCAAGTATCAAAACCTTAACTAAATCAGTCTCTAACTAAAAAGATATGAGGCTCTGCTTATGATATACATTTAGAATACATTAAAATCACTTTAAAATACAATTTACTTTAAAAAGGAAATATTTTTAACATGGGTATCAATTGAAATATGAATGAGACTTATTATTGCAGTGCTTCTTTTTGAAGGTGCCTCAGCTGTTAATTAAAGTGAGGCTAAAACATGCCTTCCCTTAAAGACAGTATTAGTATGAGACTTCTATGAATTTTAATGATTTGATTTCCAAGACAGCCCACTGCATACAGCAAGAACAGTTTACAGTATATTTATATTATTAAATGAGCTAGGTAAATATGACAGGTTTGTTTCAAAGACTGTCTCATTACCTATGAAAAATACGATAGTACATAAAGGCATGTATTCTCATGGCAGATGAAAAAGGAGCCAGAAACACCCTAGTTTCAATTCAGTCTTTTGAAAGTTTTAATTAAAATTTCCCATAATTGAAATTACATTGTTTTCTTTTAGTGCTGCTTAAATGTTGGGGGCATTATGGAATAATTAGGCGGTAAAAGTTTTCACATGTATGAAATATCTAGAAAAACATTCTTGACATTTCAAAAAAGACTTAAAAGTACTTAGTATATGTTCATTTATTCATCTAGTCACTCCACAAATATTATTAACTACTACATGCAAGGTATTGTGCTGAATGCTGGAGAACACAAGGGTCAAGAATGGCACTGTTTTTCCCCACTTGGAGCTTGCACTCCCCATTTATTTAATCAATTGCTATTGCATTAAATCCTTTGACTAGTGTGCTATGAGAGGGATCTGGCAGGTAAGGGACTATTTCCTGAGGAAAGGTTGAGACTTGAAGTATCAGAAGGTATTAGATTGACAAAGGATATTTGTATGGTGCATGTATGTGTTATACTGGAGATATAGCAAGCAGAAAAAATACATTGTGCAAAGTCTCCAAGGAACCAAGTAGTGGAATACTCCAGTACACAAAAGATGGTTGACTTTCTGCCTGTGCAGAGTAAGAGAACTAATAAGCAGGGTCCAGGTTTCCCAAGGCCTTATGGGCTATGTTATTTCTTAGGATAAAATCTAAAATCTTTTAGGAAATAGTCTGAAGCAGGGAAATATGATCAGATTTGTTTTTTAAAAAATTACTTGAGCTGCTTGAAGAAAATGGACCAGAAAAGGGCAAGAATTGAAAGAGAGTAAGCTACTGTGACCACCTGGTTGAGTGATGTGACAAGGATGTAGAGTTGCAGCAATGGCAACTTAAAGGAATGAGAAGTATTAGAGATAATTAAGGAAGTAGAGGGATAAGAGAAAAGATGTTTAGGTTTCTATCTTGTACAAATGGGTAGAGTATAGTGTCATTCACTGTGAAAGGAAACAATGGAGAAGGGCCAAGCTTTGGCATGAGGGAGAGAAGATAACAGATTTTAATTTGGGGATTATTAATTTAGTAAGCTTTGAGGAGGCTGAAGGACATCCAAAAGGAGATACCAAATAAACAGATTCCAGATCTGGAGATCAGAGTAGAGGGCAGGACTCTAGATAAATTTGGGAGTCAATAGCTAAACTAAGTCTAAAACTTGGGGGCTGGGAGCCCTATTTTCCTCTGGTCATCTTAGGGTTTTTTAATCTGTACATAAAATAGCTGTGCCAGTGTTGATGGTAAGGACTCACCCTCCAATTCTGTCATAGAAATCACATCCAGATCATTCGCCTATGTTATTTTCTTGGTCCCTAAGGTATTTTAATTTGTTAACTCTGCAATAGTTGGCAACTAAGAGGGGATTAGATCAACCTAAGAAAATGTAGAGCGCGAGGAAAAGATCTGAACCTTGAACTACATACAACACTTAAAGGTTGCTCAGAAGAGAAATTGGTGAGGGAAAAATGAAAAGGGGACCATGTGAGTCATGAAAGTTATGGTTTTCTCTTCTTAAAAATGGGAGTAAATATCACTTATTTTATAGGGTTGTTGTTAGGATTCAATGACACTACTTATGTTAACAAGCTTAGCACAATGCTTGGTCAGGAGAAATGCTCAACAAATGATGGTGATTTATAGTCCCTAGGAGAGTATAAACAGAGGCTATTTATAGTTCCTAGTTGCTACAAAAATACTTAAAAATATATTAAATTTATAGAAAAATAATTTTTAAATACAAACATGAGTGTTACTTATTTGATTACACAAGGATTATTTTTTTTTAAACACAGAATTTCACACTCTTAATGACAAAATAATCCATTACTGTCCAACAGAAGTTAATTCTTTTTGGTAATAACATACATAAATAATTTTCAAATTTCTTAATTAATGATGAAATGGTTGAGAAAGATTATTAGGCTTTCAATATCTTAAGTCCTTAATATTTCTTTTCATCAAGGAGAAACTACAAATTGTGGTGAAAGAATCTTAATACTGAAAACACTAACTATGAAAAATTTGATTTTCCTATTGTTTGAGAAGACATATATAACAGTTTTTTACAACACGTTTTCAAAAGAAATCCTTACATTCATTTTCCACTTAAATTTGCCACTACCTTGAGGTTTTTGATTAAATCAACTCACATTTGGATAATTTACTTTTTTAAAAAACACAATTCTTACAAAGATTCCCAATGCATTTAAGAACAAGGAAATGATCACATACATTTCACACTTTTCCCCCCAGCTTACTAATTAATGTAAAACTTGGCCTATTGACACTCAATTTCTTTTTCTCTAAATAAACATAACCCATAATGCTTGTAAAGATCTTAGCACAATCCTTATATGTAATAGGTACCCAATAAATATTGGACAAATGCATGAGCTGATGGACAGATACGAGGGTGAGTACCAAGGTAACGTAAAGTATTTACATTTATTAAATCCAGCAGTTGTCCTCATTAATTTTAACTGTAACAAGAGCTGACATTTATTGAGCACATATTCTATGTCAAACAATGAACTAAGCACTGGGAATAAAGAACACAAAACATGATCACTGAAAAGGATGACAAAACACAGACAGCAGTAGAGATATACTCCATAATATACTATTTCTTTCTTTTTTGATTGAGAAAACAATTAACAATTAATTATGAGATCATGGTTACTTAGGTTAGCTCAAACCACAAATATATGAGTTATATATATTACACAGATAAATTTTCATACAAGTGCACAACATAGTACAATGTATTTTAATCCCATTTCCAAGTCTCCACAATTAAGTCAGTGAATAGAAAAATAAGAGGATGAAAATAAAGGTTAGAAAATTCTCGACAAGAAAAGAAAGATTAGTCAGCCACAATATGCTACGTTATAAATGAGTCAATCCTTTAAAACATTTGAACAGTGCCTTAGTATATAATTAGTGACATATTTAACAAATATGTTAAAATGTTGTGTTCTTACTTTGTGTGTTTAAAACACACAAAAATTTTATTAAATGCCATTAACAGAAGAATAAAATGCATCCTAAGGGAATCTGGTTAATTATAATTAGCAAAGGAGAGTATATGAAACAAAGACCAGGGTTAACATTTTATCCATGCTCTCTCTCTCTCTTCTTTATAATATAATGGTTATCATTTACTGACTACCTTTCATTTGAGTGTCACTGTGATAAGTGCTTTGGTTTTATTATGTGTTTTTTGTTTTTTTCAGGAGGTACCAGGGATTGAATCCAGGACCTCTTACATACAAAAGTGTTCAAGCACTGAGCTACACCCACTCCCATGCTGTCTCTTGATGTACGAGAAAAAAGTAGTTGTTATAAGTAAGAATAATAGTATCTTTAGTTGATTCGATGGACCTCGGTTTATAGTTTACAAGTATGAAGTGAGGGGATATGGATCTGTAAAAAATGTGTATCTCAGTGTTTGATAGAAATAACCCCAAAGATCTTCAGATAAAAACCTTCAGAAGCCATATCATCCAAATACACCACATTTTAAAAGCAAGTGTTCAAGACTGTTCGATACTGACCATTAAAATTTTGGTCTTTAGTTTGAAATTTAAAACCTTAAATAACATCCAATTATATTTTATCCAGAAAGAAATGTATTCTTACTGCTACAAAGAATTAAAACCTAAAGTATATGACTATTAGTTGAACCTGCACTACATGAAGTGATGCAAAATGTCTTCTTACCTACCAAAAAAAAAAACAGTTGAAGAATACCCTAATTAAAGTCTACAAAAGCTGTGGAAGTATATTCCTTTTGTAGAAGTCAAAGAAAATGGTCTGCTATACATGTTCTTCCAACTAGTTAGAGAGGCGATTTGTTACCAAAAAGCAAAGATAAAGCTCCAAAGACCTTCCGTGATCTGCCATCACAATTTTGAGTTGCACAGAACATGGGACACTTAAGATATTATAATAAGCATTAAGTGTCTCCTGAGAATCATAGAAAGGCTATGTGAGAAACCAAAGAGAAAATTAAAACTGATTTGGAAACTGTGGGCGGGGAGGGGGCCACTAAAGAGTGGGCAGATAAAAGAATCTATTGTGTAGAAAGACAGAGACGAGGCTAGTCCTAAAGGACAAAATAAAGATGAAGGAAGCAAACATCCTGGCTCTATGAGAATCAGGAATATTCCTAGTTACCCTGTCAACTAGGAAAGAATCTGTTCTTTTGCAGTCTAGAAATCACAGTAGACTTCAGTAGTTTTAAAACTTTGTACTATTAATTTTCTACCCAAAATAGAATAGTATAATGAACTGCTATATACCTAGCATCTAGAATTATCAAGAGTTTACCTTTTGGACAACTTGAAGAGTTCTTTGTTCTCAAATATAATTTTGAAAATACTCCTGTATGAACTGAATGATGCTAAAAACTAAGTATTTCCTCATTTTGTACCCACAGAAAACATAAGTAAAAAAATAAATTGTAGAAAAAAATAAAAAGAAAAAAAGAAGAAAAGAATTGTTTTCTTCACAAGTTTATATAGTTGAAAATTAAAACTCTTGTATACTGAAGTTACTCACCAGTGCAGGAAACCATAACGCTTTCTTTTTATCCAAACTAACGTAATCTACACATACAACTTTTCCTAGCAGCTCATCAATCTGTTTCCTATCATCCTCATCTTCATCACTGGAGGATGATGAAGACTCTTCCTCTGGTCTAAGGAGAAAAAATATAAGATATTTTCATTTATCTTCACAAAGAATAAGAATGCCAAGCTGCTGTGATATAGGTATTCTAGAAGTCACCTCATTTCCTAAAACTTAAAAAATCATTTAACTAATACTTAGCAGACAGTTTACTAAATTTCTAAAGAATAACAAAGAATTTATCATTAGAGGAAAGCATATCATTTTCCTAAAAATCTTTTGTGTTTCTTTAATGCTATTTTAAAAGATTAAGCGGAAGATTAATTTTAAGAACAAAATACCAGTACCCAAATCCTTAAAATGCAGAAAGTCCCATATTAAACATCCCAGCACTTTACTACAATATACCCAATCCCATTGGGTATATTTTATATACTAATTCCTCAGATTTACACTCCCAGTACAAAGCTTATTTAAAAAGGGGATGGGACACGGATTTGGCTCAACTGATAGAGCATCCGCCTACCACATGGGAGGTCTGGGCTTTGATTCCCAGGGCCTCCTGACCAGTGTGGTCAGCTGGCCCCACGCACAGTGCTGATGTACACAAGGAGTGCCATGCCACGCAGGGATGTCCCCCACGTAGGGAAGCCCCACACACAAGGAGTGGACCCCGCAAGGAGAGCCGCCCCACATGAAAATACTGCAACCTGCCCAAGAGGGGAGCCGCGCACACTGAGAGCTGACACAGCAAGATTATGCAACGAAAAGAGATACAGATTCCTGGTGCTGCTGACAAGAATACAAGTGGACACAGAAGAACACACAAGAACAGAGAGCAGAAAACTGGTGGGGGGGGGGGGAAGAGGAGAGAAATAAATAAAATATAATAAAATAAATATTTAAAAAATAAAAAGGGGAGCTGAGGAGGGTAATAAATCTTAATTAAATGTGTGTATGTATGGAGGTACACAGACAATCTGATAAGAAATCACCATTGTGATCCTTAATACTAAAATGACACAAATTAGGAATTGACAGGACTCACAATATGGTTCTTTTGTATTATGCTAAAATTACTTTCAGTTATATTTTCCATTGGACTAGTACACTAGAAAGAAGTTAACTGTCAGAAGAAAAAGAAAGCATCTAAAAGCAACAGTTAGAAACCTTTAAACCCATCGCTATATGCCATTCCCTAGTAAGGGACCATGACATTATATTGGGCTTCAAATTTCGGGGAGTTCTGGATCACAGAGTGTTTCAACAATGGCAATGGAGGGATACTGGTATGGGATACCAATGACAGGTGATATATGGCTGACAGGGAGCTGTACAGAACATATGTCCAGGGTGCATGGTAATGTTTGGATATACTCATAGTGGCAACAATTAAAAAACACAGCAGGGGGGGTACTGGGTTCCTGGCCAGTGGTGCTCTGTCGTGGTCCCTAGGGGAGCAGCGACAGTCTCCCAGGTACAGCAGCGGGGACCGGGAGGGAGTGAGGGTTCAACAGTGAGCCCCTGATGCTAATGACTATGCTTGTGAGCTGATAAGCCTAAAATAAGAACAAGGCCTAGACAACATTGTGCCTGGGAATTTCCTCCTGTCAGCCTTCATGTTACTTAAATGTGGCCAGTCTCGAAGCCAAACTCAGCATGTAAATGCAATGCCTTCCCCCCAGCGTGGGACATGACACCCGGGGATGAGCCTCCCTGGCACCGAGGGACCACTATCAACTACCAACTGATGATGCAACTGGAAAATGACCTTAAACGGAAGGTTCAATGTGGATCAGCAGAATATCCCTGTCTACATAAAATAACATCACTTTAAAATGCTGTTTGACCTAAAGTAAGGGGGAAATGGAAAGGAGAAATGAGTTTATATGGCTACGAGTTTCTAAAAAAGAGTCTGGAGGCTGGCAGAAGGATTGCCCTCATGCACAACTGAGCAGAGTCAGAGAGACAGATAAAGCAGATGCAACGCCCAGATATTGGTTCCTTTGAGGGCTAAAGAGACCCATGGGAGTTATGGTCATGGCCGATGGGGTTAATTACCAGGTCAGATGGCCCCTCTTTGGAAATGGTGTTTATGTGTGATGAATCTGGACTCAGATGGGATCTTCCTTCATAAGACTTTCATGCGAATGTGCTGGAGGTGCAGTTAATGTTGGGGTTTAAGATATATTTAGGGGATTTGAATCTCTGGACTGACAATGTGATAGCCAGGTCCTGAGCCTCAACAGACTCCAGCACCTACAATCTGATTTATTGGACTTACCACACTCAGCTAAGATGGAGTTGAAGAAGGACAACCACCACACCATGGAGCCTAGGGTGATTACAACTGAAAGTGGGAGGATTGCATCCAGCATCCATGTGGAATCTGAGCCTCCTCTTGACATAGAGGTGCAATGGACACAACCAATCCAATGTCCACATAGAAGAGGTGGCATTGGATTGGGAAAAGTGGACATGGTGGCTGATGGGTATGGGGAAAGGCAGGAAGAGATGAGAGGTGGAGGCGTCTTTGGGACATGGAGCTGCCCTGGATGGTGCTTCAGAGGCAATCACCGGACATTGTAAATCCTCACAGGGCCCACTGGATGGAATGGAGGAGAGTATGGGCCATAATGTGGACCATTGACTATGAGGTGCAGAGGTGCCCAAAGATGTACTTACCAAATCCAATGGATGTGTCATGATGATGGGAATGAGTGTTGCTGGGGGGGGGAGAGGTGGGGTGGGGGGGTGGGGTTGAATGGGACCTCACATATATATTTTTAATGTAATATTATTACAAAGTCAATAAAAAAAAAAAACTACTATCTTACACAATAAAAAAATAAATAAAATAAAATAAAAGCAACAGTTAGATACGTTGGATATTAGAAAGTAGAGTAAAAGGTAAACCTAAAAATGAAAAAAGGACAATTAAAAGAAACCATAACAAAAAAAATATGTTCTATGAAAGCCCACTATCAGTGTTAAGGGAAACAAAGACTTCTTACAACTAACTGCTCAAAATGCCCAGAATAAGTAAAGACACTAGGAAATGTTGATTAGATAGACTGCAGTGTATGTTCTTTTTATAAATACAACAGAATAATGGCTATATTAATTCTCTACAGGGATGAATGGCATTTTTTTTTTTAGATAACTGGTAATGACCTAGTTGTCTGACAAAAAATGTAAATCAACAGAGTAAATATTTTAAAACTTTAAATATGATTTATCCATTTGGTTGACTGGGACAAATCCAGTACTCTGAAATTGTCTTTTATGCCTTTCCAAAGAGATAATATAAAGTTGCCTCTTTATATTTATGTATATGAATATACATATTCATACAAATATGAATGAAGCCAAAACTATTATAACAATATTAAACTTTTTGGAGTGATACGGGGAATACTGCTATTTGATTTCAATGATCCATCAAATAACTTAAAAATTGGCCCCAGGAGTAGTTCAAGGGGTTGAGAAACTGCTTCCCACATGGGAGGTCCCAGATTTGGTCCCTGGGGTGTTCTAAAAATAAAATAATAAAAAACAAAACAAAACAGCAACAAGCAAACAAATAAACTAACTCAGAAGAGCTGCTGTGGCTCAGTGGTTGAGCACCAGCTTCCCATATATGAGGTTCTGGGTTAAATCCTCAGCCCTGGTACCTAAAAAAAAACCCCAAGAAACAACCAAAAAAAAAAAAAAAAAAACAAACCACCCTGCTAAATACAAAATAAATCTTCAGGGAAGCAGCTGTGGCTCAATCAGTTGGACTCCTGCCTACCATACGGCCCTGGGTTCGCATCCCATGGCCTCCTTGTGAAGGCAGGCTGACCCACGCACCGTGAGGAGCTGATGGCCCATGCACCATGGAGAGCTGATGCGGCAAGATGACGTAAGAAAGGGAGACAAGCAGATACAGAAAAAAGCTTGCAGCAAATGGACACAGAGAAGAGGCAGCAAAGAATGGAACAAGTTGCAAGGGCGGGGATAAATAAATAAATAAATCTAAAATTAAAAAATCCTCAAATTTTGCTACTGGATAAAACTACTATACTTCAAATGGCATATTATCCTTCCATTTTCTAACAACTGTAGAACAAAACCAAACTTAAAACCATGATTTGTCCTTTTTCAAAGTAGTCATAAAAGACTCCAAGTAAGAGTTTATAGACACACTTTAAAAAATGAGCATTAGCTAAAGAGAAAGCCACAATGTCAGAAAAGACATTTCAAAATCTGTAAAACACAGAGAAAACTAGGCTTTATTTGGGTAACAAAGTTACTCTATCTTTATAAAAACTTTAATTTCTTTCTTAAGGTGAGGACATCAGATTCCAAAGAATGTATATCAAAAAAAAAACAACAAAAAACTTTGGATAAAAAGATCGATCCAATTTTATGTTATATATATATCACAACAATTTAAAAATAAACAACCATCTATCTACTTTATAAATTAACTGTCTAGGTTCCTCTCTGAAATCATTCCGCTATGTGTGGACTAGATTGCTTCCTGCTTACTTACTACTCAAGATTTTGCTCCAGCAATCCTTCCTTCTCTCTTCTGTATCAATTTTTCTGCCTCTGCTAGATACAATCCTATAGCATACAATTATTTCCATCAATATGCTGTTATTTCTCTCATCTTTAAAAATTCACCTGACCTCACTTTCCTCAGCAGTTATTACCTCATTTCTCAATCTTCCCCCCACCCATAACAGTAAAACAAGCCTGGCATGCTCTTCCCCCAGATACTTAGAAACTCTTTCACCCATTCTAAGTCTCTACTTAAAAGTCACCTCAACAAAGTTACTGTGGCCACCTTATTCAAATTCACCAATCTGCAGCCCATTTACCCTGCTCTTATTTTTATCTTCACAGCACTTAGAACTTCTATCATACTATATCATTTACTCATTTCTTATGTTTATTGTTTATGGTCTACCTAGAATGTAGATTGTAAAGGCAGATATTTTTAAAATGTTTGTTTTGTTCACTTATGTGTCTTAAGTACCTGAACAGTGCTTGGCATAGCATAGATGTTCAGTAAATTTTTCAATGAACTGAATAGATTTATTTCTTCCTACTATGGTACCTAAAGTATTTGTTCTGAAATAACAAAATATATAAAATCAGTGTACTACCATTTTACCTAAAGAAGAGTTTGGTCAGGAAACTGTTTACACAAGACAGGTACTCAACAAGGTGATGAACTGAAACAAATGAGCATCAGAAAAATTTACAGGAGCAAAGACAGTGCAAACAAAGGGCCTGCTTGTTTTTTCTTCTTTTGTGGTAAGGTCTTTGTCAAGCCACAACAAAATAATGTCTCTATGAAATAAAATCTGATGATGCCACTGGAAATATAGCTAATTACATGGAAATATTTACCACAATAGTATAACGGCTAATTGCTTAATGCTGATCATAGTACATCTAGCTTATGCATACTACTATTAATAGTAAATTAAATAAGAACTTAAGACATGTACCAAAGAAAAGCCAGTACACTGTAAATAGAAAATTAAGCTAGGAACTTCAAAGAGGCAATCTTTGAAATGCGATTCTGACTTTAATAATCCCTATTAGTTCAGGCAAGTCAATTAACTCAGTTTTTCAACTTTTGTACAATAAGTTAAAAATCTGTTACCAGTCAGTATTTGGAAGACTAGCATTTTTTAGCTTCTAAGATTACCGTTCCCTTTCCCAATTTTCATAAAGAAGGAAACTAGGATCAAATTCTTACACAAAAATAAAGCAACAAGAAATAAAAAGACCTTCTGGAATTAGTGGTGATGGTTACAAAACTTTGTGAGTATATTAAAAATCACCAAACTGTACATGTTTCAAGGGCAAATTTTATGGTATGTGAATTGTAACTGGATTTTTAATAATATTTTAAAAATCTGCAAACCCGCAAATACTGGGTATGAATCAGTGTTTACTGGATAAATCTTAGCACTGTCACTGAGTAAAACCTGTACCCATAAATAATTCCCAAGAAGAATCATTAGTAGGCCTTCTTATGCTTTATTCTCTTTCCAGAAGGGAAAAAAAACTCAGCAGATAGACTGCTTTCCTATCATAGCAGGAGCACATATGCTTTCGTCAAGTTTATTGGAAAAAAAATTTTTTAGGGGTGTGACAGACAAATATTTCCACAATTTCAGGCATTCTATTCTTTAGGCAGACACAGATTAAAAATCCCATACATAATGGGTAAATTAAAAGGTCAACACCCAATCAAGTTATACAGTGATCAAAAGGATCAATAACTTGTTAATAACAAACTAGAGGATAATAATCATTTAAAAAAAGAAAATATTAATATATGAATTCATTAGAAATAATAAAAGGTAAAATATAAACAAAAATCAATATACAGGAAGGTGTCAGAAATAATAAGTTTTGGAATACAGAGGTAGATTAATTGGTGTGTGGATCAACAGCTTTTAGAAGAAAGCAAAGTTTGTGACTATACTGCTGCAACGAAGGAGTCCTAGGAATCCTGGGAAGAGATAATCTTACACATCTTTCCAAAAGTATCAGAATCAGGCTATAGCAAAGATTTATTTCAATGGAGCAATGAAAAAGAAAATGAAAGACAGATGAATGACACTAAGATGCAGGTACAAGATTCTGTTGTAGAAACTCACTCTGAAGAAATGGGAGAAAGAACTTCGAGGGAGTATAATTAAGGAGACGGAATTTCAAACTGAGGTTCGTATGTGATGGTTACATACCAAGGTTTAAAACAAGTGAGCAAGAACAACATTGTAAGGTTTCTTGGCAGTAAGAATGACTGCAAGTCAGGGGAAAGAAACAGCACGCAAAAATAAGATTACATACGGAGCTGGGTTTTTATTGCTAGACTGTGCACAACACAATCCCAACAGTAAATCTCTCGTTACACAAAGAGATTCTCAACTGGAGAATCACTAACTGAGAAAGTTTGCTGAAATATTTAGAAAGCAAGGATCAAATTGTTCACTGACAACTGCATGCTTTAGTCTCATGTTCAAGAAAAGGACACCTCAGCTAAAAAACCCATGATGGACTTTTCAATAGATCATAAATTTTGGTCATTTTTATAGATCTATGTGATATTCTATAAGTGATCTTATTTATTTTCACATCTCTGGATGACATGTGTAGAGGTTAAAAAAAGTCTAAATGTTATAAGCATTTTTTTCAAAATTAAAAAAAACTTGATAGGTACATAATCTGGTTTTCCTATCATTATATAGGTAAGTTGCTTTAAAAAAAAAATGCAGCAAAACTAGTCCTGTCAGAAATAAACACTGTTAAGCAGAATTCATATATATACACACTCAGATAGATGCATATTTGATATGTGCAAATCAATTTATATTATATATACTAATAGTTCATCATGAAAATTTTTCATGGCAATATGATGATGATATCTAATACTTACACAGTGCTTCCTATATAAACACTTTAAGTATATGAACTCATTTAATCTTCACAACAATCCCAAGAGGTGGATAATTACAATTATACTAATTTTAAAGATGAGAAAATTGAGGACTAAAGATTAAGTAACCTGCCTAAGATCACATAGCAAGGCAGTAGCAGAGCAAAGATTCAAATCCAGACCATCTGGCTACACGGTCTATTGTTAACACAATGAAATCATTTTGCTACTCTCAAAGGCTACAGAATTGAGAATCATCACAAATGAAATAACTTTATATTAAATATACCCCATTACACTGCTTTGCCATCATCAATCATTGTTAATTAACAGTTGACTACAGAACTACAGAAAGATTCTAATGATTAATGGTAAATAAAATTTTAATTCACTACTGTAGTCAATAATTTTCAAAGAGATCTGAAAAGATTTAACTTTTAAGTGCTTCAGTGCATATTTTATGGCAACACAATAGTGCTTGGAGAAGCCGAAAACACTGTTAGATCACAGAACATCTAAAATACAACAGGACTTTCTTACTAGAAAAACCATAGTACATTTTTCACTTATTTTTCTTTTTATATAGAGCAATCAAATTTTAAATGTCATATGTAGAAGAGCAAATAATAATTACAATCTGAGCATCTTAAAAATAATCAATTTAACAGAAAGCTAAGACAGAGAAATAATTCATCAAGTAAGGAAAACATTTTCTAAAAGATTCAGTGTTCGGGGGAAAAATACATGGCTCAAATCACAAGTACATAACAGATATTTTTTCAATGTAAGAACTACTATTTCTAATTTTCTCCCTCAAATGAGTACTAATTTATTTACTATTAAAACTAATTTGGAAAACAACTGATGAACTCAAAATAAAGAGTCAATCCCTTGAATGCAAAAAGGCCCCTATAGAGGAAGGGTGACTTCAAGTCCTGGTCCATTTTTAATAAGAAAGAAAAAAACACCTACCTTCATGGGTAGGAGCTATAAGACTAATGTTAAGTAATATGTGACATATTGCTTACCTAACTTCTATCTCCAAAGCTCAGACACAATTAGATTTAATACCTGATTCTATATATTGAAGGAAAGCATTCACGTAAATTAAGTTTTTTAATAACTCAACATTTTAATAGCTATTCTGACAATATTTGGGCTTAGATACATTAAAATTTTAATCAAAGTGATGCATTCAAAATTATTTTTTTAATAGATTAAATTACATCTACATTCCCTCCAACTTTCTTCTCCTGCTCCACAGAGGCAACGTTTTTCTCTCTCTCAACTCTTTCTTTGGTAGTTTCTACCTTACTTCTAAATTATATTCTTATACTGGTATTTCTTGGATTATGTATTGTAAACATTGTTACGATGATTTAAGTTATACTTAATATCTCCTCTCTACCCTACATACTACTAATATAACTGTATCATCATTTTTAGATGAATTATCACTATTTAGAACATAAAAACTAGTCACTACAGCACCAAAGAGCATTTTATGATACCTTCTTTCTCATTTCCCTTCTCTGTGTATTATAATATCTTTAATTTTTTCCAATGTTCCATTATACTAGGTAATCAAATCTTAGGTTTTAATAGACTTCCTTTTATCCATTCTACATTCTGCTATCTCAGAATACAATCTAGTGTTCTACTGAGAAGCCTGATGTCATTCTACCCCTCAGTCTCTGAAATATTCTTTTTTGTTCTGTAACTATTTGAAGATTGCCTGTTTCTCCCTTGTGACCTGAAATTTCATGACCCCTTGGTCCTGTGATTCCTTTTAATTTGGAGCCTTTTAGAGCCTAGACACATTTCATTAAAAGTAATTTGTTAAATGGACAGACTGTGTGTCAGACTATGAGGAGACATAAAAATGAGTAAGACAGTCCCTGCTTTCAAGGAGAAAAAAAGTATTAGGAAGGGAAAACAAACATTACAATGATAAAAGGTAAAATCTTTTCCAAGATATTGGATAAATACAAAGAGTTTGAGGGTTCAGAGGAGAGAAAACCATGTCCCGTTTCAAGGAGATAGTGTAGGGAGGCACAAAATGGTTCACATAAAGTTGGAAGTATGTATGTTCAAACTTGAAGAATGAGTAAGACAGAGGCAGGGAAGGGGGCATTTGAGATAGAAAAAACAGCAGGAAAAAAGCATATCAGAAAAACAAGAGACGTATCCAGGGAATATCATTTCCATTTTGACTACATTGTCAAGATACTTACAGGAAGAAATGGGAGGCTGTTAAGTTTGGTTAAGCACAGAAAACCTCAACCACCATGTTAAGGAGTCTGAAACTGTTAGATCTGAAATTACTACTAGGTCAGTGAGCATTTTGCAAATGACAATTTTAAAATAACTATTAAGACAGTGCTAGAAGGAGAAATTAATGCAGGTTCAACTATCAATTATTAAAATGGACTTACATATGATTAGATCTTCTTCCTCTATTTGTTTTCTTTCCTATGACTGGAGTGCCAAAATGTTCAGGATTGGTGAGTGGGAGCTGGTCTAATGTCTGTGGGTAAGAACATAAATCCATCAAAAGTTATTATTTCGCAAGCTCTTTTTCTTTTTAAACCAAATCAGTATAAGAATATGTCCAGATTTTGAGATTAAAACTTCCCCCAAGGAAGACTAAAACACAACTTTCCCAGAGATAGAAAACATATTTCAAAGATATTAGAATAAAGATGAATTGCCCATTACTGAAAAAAAAAAGTGAAAGCAAAATTGAGCTGTTATTTTATTCCCTATTTGGAGGCTGATGGCCTTCTAAGAATGATTAAATTACAAACCAAACACAAGTCAGTGGAAATATAGATATTAGAGATAAGACACCTAGCCACAAAAATCTAGCTCCTACATTGGGGCCAACTACAACTGAAATTTTTCATTGTATATAAGGAACCATACTCCATAAAATAGAATTCTTACTAAAAGCATCAACCACTGGGGGGAAAAATGGTTTCAAATAGGCTATATTATTACTTTGCAAACATTTTCTGCAAAAAACCTTTTTTAAAGAAAATATAAAAAATCAGTTTGTCCACATTTCATTTTTTTCCTTCCTTTTAAATCTGCAGCATCCAAAAATGTGCTTGGTATATGGGTAATAATCAATAAATGAACATTTTCTTATCATCAAGTGGACAGTCCATGTCAAGCGTCAAGCCCTTTGTCTCTCAGCCCATACAAAAATGATTTCCTGGAGAGGGACTGGCTGATGGCTGGAGAAAGAAAGAATAAAAAGCAATTTTGGAAGAACTCTTTTAATCTCTTAATATCAGACACTTCTTTGACCTCTCTTACCATTATTTGCTAAAAAGGTTTATACATCTAAAGAGTTGAGATATCAACCCCAAGATGCTATGATACCCAGACTTAATTCTCTGAATACCAATTTTGACAATATTCTACTTTTTTCATTTTTAAGATTTTCTATATTGCAATTCCTGTTCTCCCCCCAATACAACCTGTGCTGTATTAGATAATTTCATTAATTCTAGGGGTTAGACATCCCTGGAAAACCACTGGAGTGGGGGTGAGAGTGGGGGACTATTTAGGATAAAGAAACTTTTCAAACTTACAAACCAGGTTGTTATATGAAAGGCTGCCCATCAACTTAGATTTGAAAATCAGACATCTAAATACAAACTACTAAATACAAACTGCTAAGATTTTAAAAGGGATTTTTTTGCTTTTATTTTAAAAATTGATATTATTTTGCTGAAACAGTGATAAAGTAAAACGTGAAGAAAGGAAGCCTATTAACAATCTATTTTGCACAACTCATTAAAAGATATTGTGAATGTATGTGACATACATAGATATATTTATCCAACAACTAGCATGAGAATATGGTAGATGAAAAAAATACTAGCCATTAAGGATTAAATAATGATTCCTTTAAAGAGAGGGGGGAAAAAATAATTAGCTTTTATATGACAAAGGCCCTAAGCTTTCCAAGTTAGTCTGTATGGAACCTAACCTTGAGCACAGGATCCTTAAGCCAGGCACCTTAAATATATTATTTGGAGACAAAAGCCAGTCCAAGCACAACATATGCGAAACAAACTCCTCAGAAGACTAACTTGTTGTTAATTCCTAATTATGCTTTTCAAGGGCTAAAATTTCACAGGTCTATATTTGAAATAAGGAAAATAAATTAATCTAGATTCACTTTCTGCCAAACTTACAGATGGATTAAATGGGAAAAAAAAATTAAGGTTGTTCTCTTGAAAGCAGAGATTTTCTATTAAGTGTTGTGAGTACTATTTTAAGTATCTGCTGGTCACTTAACGTGCTACAAGAAAGAAAACATACACAATTTCTCAAGAGCTGTCTAGGAATCACATATAGGAATTTTCAAATAAGCCATAGTTTCTCACTAGTATGTAACGAAGAATTAGAACAATAAAAAGCAAAATCTTTTCATGGACTATCAACCCATGCCCAGGTTAGCAGGAGGACCTTTAATTTAAGTGACATAAAAGACTTGGGAGAGGGTAGAATTTGTCATCTCATATATAAAGAGCAAAACCCAGAGACTCCCAGAAGATATAGTAAAAGATCAAAGAAAATTTCATAGGCCTAACTGTGGCATATCTATAAATCCCCTAAAGCTCTATAACCTAAAATGGGCCATAGGAAATGTGGAGGCTGGGATTTTATCTAACCATTCTTTGAGTTGTCAATTGCATGTGGAGTAACAAGATTGAGGCACTTTTTTGTAATCTCTTAAAATGAAAATCTTCAATTCAAGTCTTTGTTTAGGTATGCAGTTTATGAATGGGATTAGTGAACCAAGATACTGCCACTATGATATGGCTTTCCATTCAAAAGGTCACTGCATCAAAAGTCAAGTTTCAAAGAACTAAAAACCGTTTCCAAAACTATCAATTAAGGGTTATTTGATAAAGAGAAAATATTATAAAGACAGCAGATTAAATTATCCTTTTGTATATGTCTAGCCATGTCTTCAATGAGCTTAATACACTTATAATTTTAAAATATTTTTGATTGCTTGATTAATGCTTTTCCTCTTCCAACAGATGTTAAATAACCTAAGAGAGGTCCAATGCCTACTTGACTTAACCTTGCATCCACAGTGTCTAGCACTGGGAAATGGGTAAGGAATCATACACCAGTGCTCTAATTTCCCTCAAGCAAAACATAAATAAAAGAGTACACATGCATGGACAAGCAGGCTAAAACTGATTTTGATTTAGGTAAGAAAGAGCAAACCTATTTGCTTATATTGCTTCAGACTTTATAATACAAATACATGTATATTACATGTCTTATAAACCATTTCAACTTCAAATTCTACTGGTAAAAAAATTAATATTTTAAATATTTCTCTTAACTTAGTAAATAAGACATATGTCTTCACTTAACAGTTAACAATCCAAAGTCTCCAAGCCCCTACATTGATTGATTCATATAATGAAACACATGTTCTACCTAAGGGAAAAGAAAGTGTTTCAAAAAATTACATAAACTCAGAAAGAATTTTGTTACTTCATCAGTGTAAAAAGCCGAATTTATTGTACTTGCCCCAAAGCAGTATGTTTTAACTGTATTTAAAACCTTCACAATTAATCCAAAATATTTAGTGAAGGCCTTTGTGTAAAAGTCATTGCTAGTAAAAGGAGGTCATAACAGGAAGAGAAAAACATGGCTTTTCCCTTAAAAAAAACTTAACAATTTTATAGGGAAAAAATAAAAGTAACAAAAGGACCAGAAAAGTAAAGAGAAGTACAAAAGAATGAAAAGATAAAGAAATCAAATTTGGTTGGCGAGCTCATAAAAAAGATATCCTAAAGCATTTCTACAGCCTTCACAAGTAAGATTTCAACATATAGAGTAGGGCAGAGCTTGGCAGGAATGAAGAAAAGAAAGTATTAAGTATAGGCCAGAAACTCCAAGAAATATAGTAAGGGAGAAATTCAGGGAAGTGGTTGAATATGAGACTGGGAAGATATTCCAAATTCAAAATACAGAAAGCCTGTAAAAGACAGCTCAAATTCTGAATTGAAATGGGAATTCAATCATTAAGGAAAACCAAAAGATTTTCAAAACAAATGTAAAATAGAATTCAATAGATCGATAAGTAGTATTTAAAAGTCCCCAAAGAAACACTGTTCTAAGTAGTAACTGGGGGAAAAAAATCATACTTTGGCCATAAGGTGCAGTAATTAATATTCACAGACTGGCTAGGAAATATAAATACCATCAATAACAATATATTGAAATTCTGAATTGTAAACTATTGATTTACAAAAATTTGCAAACTTTCCATTCTTAGCAACTTAATACCTTTCAATTTAAGAGCATCGCTTTGCTGCTAGAACGGTAGCTGGGTTTGGGAACTAGCTCTGGTCTAACTTTCCTTATCTGTAAGTTGGGGGAATAATATTATCTACCCCGTAATGCTGCAAATGAGATAATATATGTAGAGAACTTAAAGCAAAGCCCAAGGCAAAAAATAAGCACTTCATTTATTCAGTTCCCACTCTGTGCCTTGCACTGTTCTAGGAACTAGAAACAAAGTGGTGAAAAAGACACAAAATTCTTGCCCTTGTGACACATTCTAGTGAGGAAGGTAGGAATAATTAAGGACATATACATATTTTGACATCAGAGAATAAGCGCTATGAAGAAAACTAACCAATGTTAGAGGATGAATAATGGAAGAGACTATTTTAGAAAGGTAATCAAACAAATTCCTTGAGGAAAGGTTGCAATAATGTCAATTATTATATTAGCAGTAATAGTAGTTACTGATTTTAGTATCTACACATCCTTTTATTACGATAGGATACAAACGGATTACAAATCACAAACTTCTTTTTCACAATTATTTAAAATTTAAAGGGGTCTACAAGAATGTTCGTCTATGAACTAGAATAAATGTACATCGCTATTAAAAGGTAGTAAGAATGTGGTGATGCATGGGAAAAGCACAGTTAACCTAACTTATAGATGACAGGAGCAATATTATAATATTCTTGCATCAATGTCAAAGAAGGTATTATATCAACACTAAGGATCAATAATGGGGAGGTATGGGATTTTTTTCTTTTGGACTTAGGAAAATAGTCAAAAATTCACTGAGCCAATGACTGCACAACTGTTATCAAAGTGAGAGTCCCTGTGTGTACATTTTAGATGGATTATACAAGGCATGCATGGGACTATATAGCACAGTGAACCATGTGATGGAAAATGGAATGTAGTTAATAACAGTACAAATATGAGGGTGTTCGCTCATGAACTATAACAATGTACAATACTAATACATGGCGTTGATAATAGGATATGTATGGAAAAAATATACCAAATATAAGCTATGGACTATATAATTACTGGTCAACAGTTGGATAATGTTCTTTCATAATCTGTAACAAATTTTCCAAAATGACGTGAGATGTTGGTAGAGGGGTGGTGTAAGAGAATTCTGCACATTATACATGATTGTTTTGTAAGCTTACAACTTCTTTAATAAAAATATATATTTTTTTAAAAATTAAAGGGGTCTATAAAGATGCCTAAAGGTAATAATTTTTAAAGCCCACTGTATCTTTGTGGACAAGTGTTAAAATATTTTAGATGAAAAAAAAAGATAGAATGGTGCTCAAGCATGAGGTCTTAATGAGGCATCAGAGATTAAATTATAATATTATCCATTAACAAATTTTTCTGATTAACAAATTGACTGATTTGAAAAAGCACATGTTTGCTCCACCCCAATACAAAACTAGTGCACAGTCATTCATTAAATGATTACTTACTTCACTTTCAGCAAAATGTCTCTCTCCTTTCAGGCACAGTGAAGACCGTCTAAGTGTCTTCTCATCTCCATCATCAAAAACTATGAGAGTAGGTAAAAATGTAAACTACTGAAGGATTTTTCAAAGATTAACAAAATGATATAATATACCATTTAATTTTCAGTGCAAACAGCAACTGTTTCAGAATATTACATATGAAATTCGGTTCATTTTATGTTTTCCAATGAACAACTTCAAATACAGAGTATTACAGTCCCTTTTTCAATTAATAGCCTGAAATAAAAATATACCTGAATTTAAAACATGTTCTCAGAAACCCACGATACACCAAGTAAAATTAAGATTTAAATGATAATTAACCTTTCTCAAGATGGTAAAGGAAAGGTAAGATTTCCTGATGATAGATACTGGCAGATTTACCTATGAGATACAAAGTAAGATTATAAATGTACGCATTCAGGATGCTCTTAAAAAAAACTATTTTCATCATTTAAAGTAGGATTTCTCAATCTCAGCACCACTGGCATTTTATACCAGCGAAGTCACTGCTATAGGAGCACTTGCCCTATGCCATGTAGAGTGTATACCAGCATCCAACCTCTAACCACTAGATGCCAGGAGTATCTCTCACTGGCAGGACAAACAAAAATGTCTCCAGACATTGCCAAATATCCCCCAAGGGGCAAAAGTGCTAACCACTAAAAACTACTAATACATAATATACATATAATTTTATGATGTAAAGAAAGAACTTCTATTTTAGATAAAGTTGATTTTAAAAATCACAGTGTTTGCCTATCAATATTAGATTCTTAGACATTTTACATTATGTGAGACTGGATAACCCAGTGCCTCCTAAAGAAGACAAGCAAGACAGCAAGCTGACACCAACAAGATGACACAACAAAGAGACGTAATGAGAGACACAACAGCAGTGAGCAGATATGGTTCAAGCAATTGGGCGCCTCCCTCCCACATGGGAGGTCCTGGGTTTGGTTCCCAGTGCCTCCTAAAAAGAAGACGAGCTGACACAGAGAGCACAAAATGAACAGACACAGAGAGCAGACAGCAAGCATAAACAAGGGGGAGGGGGAATAAATTTTAAAACTTAATCTTTATTTTTAAGTGCCATATTTACGAGACTAACCTGATTACTACTTAGACTTACTACAGATTGTCTACTTTTATAAACTACATACAGTGAAATATTTATGTCTCAAAATCAAAATTTGCTTCCGTCCTTCATCATTCCACAAAAATAAAAACGGAACACGTATATTACTTCAAAAATCTATCAAATTCTGACACAACCAAAGACATTTTATTCAGTGTTTACTCTCAACTATTGGTCATTAAAAGGTAAGAAATATTACCATTAAATAAACTGGGAAAACTGGTTATCATTTTAGAAAAAAAAAATTAGATCCTTATTTTACTACAATCAAAGAATAAACTATAAATGGACTTAAAAGGTATTTGTAAAACAAAAAATTATAAAATAACTAAAAAATATGTTGGAGAACTGATTTATAACACTGACAGAAGGAAGGACTTCTTAAACAACATTCAAAACTAAAACTACAAAGAAAAGATGAATATACAAACTGATGTATATGAAAACAAAAAAAAACAATTAGTAAATAAGATAAAAATACTTGCAACTTGATTAGCAGGGTTAACATCCAGAATATATAAATAATTCATATCATGTAAATAATAAGGAAAAGATAAATGATCCCAAGAAGAAAGGGGAGGAAATGGAAGAGAACATAGGCCAGCAACTCACAACAAAGAAAATACAACTGCAATGATGTTCCTTTCAATATATATAAAAACATGTTCAATCTCACTAATAATCATTGAAGGGGCATATTAAAACAAACCTGAGAGACAAAAATGCAAAATGAGGGAAGCGGTTGTGGCTCAATCAGATGGGCTCCCGTCTACCATATGGGAGGCCTGGGTTCAAGTCCCGGGGCCTCCCTGTGAAGGCTGGCTCGCCCGCAAGCGCCGCAGAGTGCCCACGGAGGGCCACCCGGCCTGCAGGCACCGTGGAGGGCCGACTCAGCAAGGTGATGCAACAAAAAAAAAGGGAGATAAGCAAAAAAAAAAAAAAAAAAAACAGAGAAGAGCACATGGACACAGAGAGCAGACAGCAAGCAAGCCTCAAGGAGGGGAGGGGAAATAAAAATAAATAAATACAGACACAGAAGAACACACAGTGAATGGACACAGAGAGCAGACAGCACACTTTTAAAAAGCCACAAGGGAGGGCGATATAAAAAAAACAAAATGAGTAAATTCACAACTTCTATTAAAAAAACAACATAAAAAGATTAACATTTTACAAGGTTGGCAAGGTTGGAAAAACAAGTGCATTTCACATACTGGTTATGGGAGTATAAATTAACAAGGCATTTTTGGAAGGCAAGTTTCATAGAAATATTAGGATAATGTGCATATAGAAAAGATATTTAATTCAGCATTCAATGTAACAGTGAACAATAACAGTAAGAGAAAATAAAACTGTGGTACATATCAAACATTATAAAATATGATACTACAGTTGAAAGACATTTCTGTATTTTCAAGTGAAAAAAAAAAAAAAGCCAGAAATTCAATTGTATAATATATAAAGTAATTTCAACTTATGTTATAATTAAACATATATTATAAATAAAAATAAATACGTATTTATTAAAAGAATTTTTAAAAGATCTAGAAAGATACAAAGCAATAACAGGAATATCTATAGTATTAAGGAAGGAGGTGAAACAAGGAAAATTTGCTTTACTATACTATTTTAAGGTAAGATTTATTTGTGCAATTGAAAATACATTTTTAGAAAAGATTTTTCCCCTTACCTACAGTGTACCAACTGGCATCTGTTAGTTTGTTGATGACAGCTTCCTGATACGCACCATCAAGATTCTTCACTTCCACAATCGCTCCTACCTAAAGTATTTTTAAAAGTTAGAAAAACTTTAAAAAGATAAAAACATATTTCTCTTTTTTATTTATATTTAAATAAGATTTTACCCCTTCTGTATATAAACTTAAGATATTGATTTCTTTTCCAATGATCTCAAATGCCAATAGACCAAGAAATAAAGAGGGAAAAATTACAAGAAAATAAATTCCTAACTTTAGGCTATCCAATTCAGAATTCATACTTGAATTTTTAAACGATTAAATAAACATCTGATAACAACTTCAGATTAACTGGCAAAAACAAAACCACATTTTATTTCAATAGTAAAAACAAAGATATATATGGTCTTAGAGTAATCAGTTAACAATATCAAAATGGAAAATGAATTAGAGCAAAATACATCTACAAATATGTGCTTAGCCATTACATATTTTCTCATTAAAAATAAAGTTAGGTTCCTTTTAATTCTCTTTCCACACTATATAAAGTTCTTGTATGTGTCATTTCTGCTCTCTTTCCCCCTTCATATATTTTTTTAATGTATTTTGAAATTCTTTCAAATGTACAGGACAGTTACAAATATAACATGAGCCTTATATAGAGAACTGCAACATATCCCTATTCCCAGATACTGAGATCCACCAATTACAATATTTTGCCATGTTTGCTGTATTATCTATCCATCAGTCTATTAATTCATCTATGTAAGTGCCATCTATCAGTCTACTTGAGGGAAGAATATATATCTCATATACAAATGCTACTATATACATTTCCTAAAAACAAGGATATTTACTTAGGCTTCCACCCTAACTGCAGTTATCAAGCTCAAGAAAAGTAACAATAATATAACACAGTATATATTCCATTTTTTTTCATATGCCCCAATAATGTCCTTTTAAGTCTTCTCTCCTTCCTCATTAGATCCCCTCCAGATTCATGTATTGTCTTCAATTGAAATATTCTCTTTAGTTATCCTCCTTCCCTTCCTACCTTTCTTTCTATTGTGAGAACATATATATGACAAATTTTCCCATCTCAACCACTCCCAGGCATACAGATCAATGGGACTAATCACATTCATGATGTTGCAAGTACCCTCACCATCTTCCATTAGTTAAAAGTCTACCATCTTCCCAAAAAAAAACACACAAGCATTTGCATTAATTCCCCACTTCCCCCGCCCTTGGCAACCTATACTCTTAATATCTGACTCTCTGAGCTTGCATATTCTTCCAGTCAAAGAAGGTACTATAGTAACACTAAGGATAATATTGGTTGTTTTTTTTTTCTTTACTAAGGAAAACAGTCAAAAATTTACTGAGTCAATGACCTCACAACTGTGATGAAAGTAAAAGCCACTGACTGTACAGTTTGGATGGACTGTACAAGGGATAGGTCTGTATAACACAGTGAACCATGTGGTGGAAGATGGATTATGGTTAAAAGTGAAAATATGAGAGTGTTTTCTCATGAATTATAACAAATGTACAATATTAATACATGATGCTGATAACAGTGTGTATGGAAAAAAATAAACCAAATATAAGCTATGGACTATAGTTAGTGGTAACCATCTGATGATGTTCTTTCATAATCTGTAACAAATGTGCTAAAACAATACAAGGTGTTGGTGGAGGGGTGATGTATGGGAATTCTGCGTATTATGTATGATTGTTTTGTAAGCTTCCAACTATTTATCTGTGTCCTCATTTTCTTTATTTTGATCAAAACAATAAATACAACACATTAAACAAAGAAGCAGATGAGAATCCAGCTGTTTTTATGCTATTAAAATATGAAACATTTAATGAAAACATTAAAGAGATATGCAAAAAAGTAAAAACTGCCATTCTTTTCGCTAAATTTTTTTTTGTTTTGGGGAAAAACATGAACATGTTATATTAAAGAAGGCACCTACAAAATAGTAATGGTAGAAATAATTTTTATAAAGCAAGATTTTTAAAAACTTTATTAGTTTTAGTTCTCCATTGTACTTACTATATATACAAGGTACTAATGCCGTGGGATCCAAGTAAGAGTTTTAAAATTAAACCACAGGGAGTGGATGTGGCTCAAGCAGTTGAACCCCCACCTCCTACATGGGAGGTCCTGTTTTGGTTCCCAGTGCCTCCCAAAGAAGACAAACACACAACGAGCAGACAACGAGCAAAAACAAAAGAGCAGGGAGCAGATGTGGCTCAAGCAGTTGAGCACCCTCATGGGAGGTCCTGGTTTGGTTCCAGTACCACCTAAAGAAACAAACAGAAAACGAGCACAAACAACTAACAGACAAAGGAGCCATCGGGGATGGGGAGGCAGGAATTCAACCACAAAAAAAAATGGAAAGATACACACACATACCTAATTCTCCAAAAAGAGTTTATCAGTAAAGGATTTTTCTTTTATTTCTTTAATTTTTTATTTTGAAATAATTTGAGACTTACAGTAGTTGCAAAATTAATACAAGAACAATACAAATAAATTCCAATATACCCCCCTCCCCTATCCAGATTTATAAGCTTTTAACATTTTTATCTCCCACCCCCAACTCCCTTCCTTCCATCTATCCTCTAAACACCTGTGATTAGACTGCATACATCATGCTCAGTACAAAATTTTTCTTACACCTACAAATGTTCCTTCAGACTTATTCCCATTTCTTAAAATTCTCCCAGTCAGGCCAATATTCATTTTCAGACATTTAGAAGGGCCAAAGAACATACAGTGGCTATCCCACACATTTTCTTTAGCTAGCTCACAAGTAGAAAGTAAAGAAGGGGAAACCGACTTTGGCCCAGTGGTTAGGGCGTCGGTCTACCACATGGGAGGTCCGCGGTTCAAGTCCCGGGCCTCCTTGACCCGTGTGGAGCTGGCCCATGCGCAGTGCTGATGCACGCAAGGAGTGCCGTGCTACACAGGGGTGTCCCCTGCGTAGGGGAGCCCCACGCGCAAGGAGTGCACCCATAAGGAGAGCCGCCCAGCGCGAAGGAGGGAGCAGCCTGCCGAGGAATGGCGCCGCCCACACTTCCTGTGCCGCTGACGACAACAGAAGCGGACCGAGAAACAAGACGCAGCAAAAAGACACAGAAAACAGACAACCGGGGGAGGGGAGGGGAATTAAATAAATGAAAATAAATCTTTAAAAAAAAAAAAAAAAAGAAAGTAAAGAAGTATTTACTGGTCAATTAGGAAAAACAAATGTAAATAAATAAAACTTTCTTCAGCTGTTAGTATGAACATGCTCATCACTGAAAACTGATTATCCTTACATATTTATTTGTAAGTAACTGCACCAAAGATTTAAGAGCTCTGAGGGTTTTATGGGGTTTTAAAAATTTTTCTCACTGATTAGGTCATCATGGAGCTTAACTCACTCTCTAATTCATCACTTATTTTTTTATTATCTTTTTTTTTAAAAAATATACATAGATCACGCAAAATGTTACATTAAAAAATATAAGAGGGAAGCAGATTTGGCTCAGTGGATAGAGCATCTGCCTACCACATGGGAGGTCCAGGGTTCAAACCCAAGGCCTCGTGACCCATGTGGTGAAGCTGGCCCACGTGTAGTGCTGATGAGCGCAAGGAGTATCATGCCACGCAGGGGTGTCCCCCGCGTAGGGGAGCCCCACGCACAAGGAATGCGCCCTGTAAGGAGAGCCGCTCCACACACAAAAAAGTGCATCCTGCCAAAGAGTGGCGCCGCACACAATGATGCAGCTGACACAGCAAGATAACGCAGCAAAAAGAGATGTAAGATTCCCAGTGCCACCGACAAGAATAAAAGGGGACACATAAGAACACACAGCGAATGGACACAGACCAGACAACTGGGGGTGGGGGGCGGGGGAGAGGGAAAGGGGAGAGAAATAAATTTTTAAAATCTTAAAATATGTATATATGTATATAAAAGAGGTCCCATATACCCCAACTCCCCATTCCCCCCCACTACTCCCACATCAACAACCTCCTCCATCAGAGTGGCACATTCATTGCATTTGATGAATACATTTTGGAGCACTGCTACACAGCATGGATTACAGTTTACAATGTAATTTACACTCTCTCCCAGTCCATTCACTGGGTTATGGCAGGACATGTTCCTGCAATACCATTCAGGATAACTCCAAATCCTGAAAAAGTCCCCATATCACACCTCTTCTTCCCTCTCCCTGTTCTTAGCAACTCCCATGGCCACTTATTAATTCCGGGACATCTATCATTTTAGTAATAGAAACATGGTAGGACTGAAACAGATGAGTAAGTAAAAAGCAATCAATACTTCCTTGATGTTTATTTCATTTCTGAACATACTGGTAAGTCTTTGCTATCATATCAGGTTTTATTTAACATTAAACCTAATTCTATTAGTCTTTTTAGAAATAAATTACATTATTTATCACCTCAAGAACAAAAGAATGGAAAAATTATTTTAAATGATTATAATATTATTTACCAATCAAACATAAGAATTTATAATGAATAAATTAGTAAGTGAATTACCTTTAAAGGGCCCTTTATGTGGTCATCCTGAACTTCAACTGTTGAAGAATCATGCCTAAATGTTACCTAGAGATTAAAAATTTAATTAGCCACTACAAAATTCAAGCAACATAAGCTTCCCAATGCACTAATTACTTGCTTTTATTACAAGTAATCTAAACTAACAGCTGCTTAGTTTACATCTCTACACTGTTTAAATGAAAACTGTTTAAACAGATGACTGCCCAGACTATACCTCACTTTTAAACATATGTATCTAAATTACTCCATATTTCCCACATCATACTTTATTCAGTACTATCATGTATTAGTTTACTTATATAATTTATTTTTCTAAAAACAATGTGCAAGAAGAGGTGGAATGCTTAGGCTAATTAGGTACTATATATCCTATTATTAAGGCCTAGCTTAATAATAAACAATAGCAACATTTATTGAGAGCTACTAAGAATCCGGCTAAAACATTTAACATTCAGTCCTCACAACAACCTCTAGGTACAATTAGTCCCATTTTGTTAATAAGAAAACTAAAGAACAGAAGGTATAAGTAACTGATCCCAGTCACAGAACTAGTCTGAGGTGGAACTGAGATTCAAATCCAGACAGTTTGTGCTAGACGTTTGCTATATTGTCTCAAGACATAGAAAGAATGGGAAACTAGGTGAAAGGACAGTAAGTTATAAAAGGTTTCAAATTTAAATATTTAATTAGTTAGTGAATAGCAAAATCGCTTCTAATATTCAGTACAGAAAAGACTGTTTTATCTGTACAAGGCTAAAGAGTTCTTAAAAGGATTAAAGGTATTAACATGGTGTTAGCAGATTTATATAGTAATCTATTTAGTTAGGTCATAGGTGTACACACCAATGACAAGAGACAGTCTGTGCATCCACACTCCCCAGGCATTTCTGTCTCACACAAAAGTACCAAACTTCATTTAAAGTAGTGTTGAGGTATCTGTGTACTTCACAAAGATCATAACTCATTCAAGGATGGGGGTTATGTCTTATGTTCCAGTATCTAATATAATGTTTAGAGGATAGTAAATAAATGTTCAACAAATGAAAAGTGGTAAAGAAATATGCTGCAGAATAAGAAAATCATTAACTTTGAACATAAACAAATTTTTAGAGCAGTCAAAAAATTTAGAAGGTTTTAGATAGTATGTATAAGGTCTAAGGTACTTAGTGGTATCAACAGAAGTAGTAGAGACAAGTAGTAACATTTCTGTTTCTTTCATTAATGGCAAGAAATGGAATGACTGCTAAATGTAATGTCATTTTCCTGATTGATCATTATACAGGGATCCCCAGCTAAGGATGTAAGTGGAAACTAAAATCTAGCCCATGCCCTACAGGCCAAGGCATGAGTCCTGGAGTGACGATGTTCCTTCTAAAGGGAACATTTTTCTAACTGACACAGGAATGCTACCACCAGGCCCAGCTCGGCCAACAAGGTTCTCCATCAAGATGGAGGGTTTTTGTCTAATTCACACAAAGGAGTTACAAATGCTGGCAGTGGCCCTATCTAAAAAAGTGAGAAAACTGATAAATGGCTTTCTCTTCATCTTTAGGACAGAAGTGGCAAAAAAACGGAGTGCAGAGGGGATGAAGCCAGAACAGGAAATGCCACTCACTACAAGAACACTATAATAGCACCAGAATAATCAAATTACAAACTAAGTCATAGGCCCCAGCAAGTGCAAACTGAGGGTAGGCTGGGGTAAAGATTAGTACCCTACAGGCTGACAGTGATTTTGAAGGTCTTTACACAACAGTTCCAATTAAAATCAACCAGGAAGCTTTTTCTAACGCATAAGGACAGGCATAGTAACCTGGGTTTATAGGCAAAGAAAAAGATACAGAAAAGACTGTTACTATCCACTGGATTTTAATACCTCTACAGCCTGTTTAACTGATGGAATGAAATCCAATCATTTACAGGTACCTGCTACTGCAGTATAGATGACGAATGCCTTGAGGGCAGAGATAAGGTCTGAATGATTCCTGAATTTCTACCCTTTTTCCCACGTTAAGAGTAAGCGGCATAGGGTTTGAAACTCAAAAAATTACTGACAAATTATTAAATAACTACCTTGAAGTATTTCATTTATCCTAAGTTTTCAACACAGAAAATTAAAATATAAACTATTAAGTTTCTTTTTCTGCCTTGTCTGAGACAAAATTCAAGTATTCTAGAAAGCGTTTCAAGACAGGCAGAGGATGAGGAATCAACAACTACATCTGTCATATTTCATTCCATCTATGACACCCCAATTTCATGGTTAAAATGGGAGGGTGAGCAAGTGTTTCTAGAAATTGATGAACTACAGTTCTTCCAATTCTGCCACAAATTTGTTCTAATGATATTGGAGACATCACAAACTTTCTGTGAGCCTCATTCTTATATGAAAATCAAGGAATTTAACTAGACAACCTCTAAGGTCCTTTCCAGCTCTAAAACGCTAACAGTACAAACAATACCAACTTTATAATAAAAGAGCATTTAAAATATCAACGGTGATAATACAATTTTATTCCACTTGGAACATTTTAGATCTCCAAAAACGCTTTGTTTTGAGGTATTTTACCAAACCTTATTTCTGGAAATTCACCTTATAGAAAAATAATTCTTAGATTTACTCACCAAAAAAGTTTAAACATCAAATACTGTACATAAAATTTAGAAATCTACAAATATTATACCTTGACTTTGACAAGTCTTTTTGCTGTCTTGATCTTGGCTTCACAGAAGGCTCCTCGGTATTTAGCACTCACATCAGTGCCCACTGTCAAATAGGGAGGTTCATCAAGGGCCTAAAAACGCAAAGAAATATTAGATCCAAATTTTCCAATCCTTTCCCACAATCACACCTCAAAACAGCTGACCTAATCTTGTTATAGGTATTAAATTATAATAGTTAAATGTATTTAACAAAAATAAGCCATAAAAAACTATAAATTAAAAAGTATCATAACACAGCGAATGGACACAGAGAGCAGACAATGGGGGAAGGGGGGAGAAATAAATATATCTTTAAAAAAATAAAAATAAAAAAATAAAAAGTATCATAAAACCTTTTTAAAGCTACTAAAGGTACCATGTAAGAGGTAAAGTTATCTTTTTGCCTTTCTATTAAATATATATAGTCCATGCTATGAAGTAGCTCAATCAGAAGTATAAATTTCTATTTATATCTCCATCTAGTCATTCATTCACTCAAATATATTTATTTACTATTTGACCATTTAAAAAGAAGGGCCCAGTAAGCCATCTGCCTTTCCTCTGCTGTCACCTCCCAAGAAATACACACTGAAATATTAAGAGGTAAAAGGGCATGATGCATGCAACCTACTCTAAAACAGTTCAGAAAGAGTAATGTCATCAATATCATGATGTAAGACATCTTCTTGGGGAAAAAACCTCCCCAGAGATTTAGCCAATAAAAGGACAAATACCCTTGCTGAAAACTCTGGAGGACAACAGGAGAGACTAAAGAAGGACTCCAAAAAGGATAAATCCAAGAAAAAGAAAACAAACAGGTAGGAAACTTCCATTCTGGACCTGCCAGTCCATTTCCCTCTCCCTCACTTGGACTCAGACAGCTTGGGAGTTTCTCACAGGTAAATATCCAGATACCTTCCACCTACACTCCCCCGCCACCGACACAGACTGTAGAGCTACTCACAATAATGAAAGTACCCCACTCATATTTACAATTCCCCAGCTCCTATGAAAGACATAAATATACTTGTCCAGGAAGCATAATGTACACTAAACAAAATAAATCCTGACAGATATACTCTGAGACACAGAGAATGTCAAATGCCGAAGATAAAGAGAGATTCTGAAAGCAGGAGAAAAGCGATTTGACACAAGGGATCCTCAATAAGAAATACACCTCCCAAGAAATACACACTGAAATGTTTCTCATCAGAAACTAGGGAGGTGAATGGCAATGGTACGAATATATTTAAGATACTGAAAGGAAAGAACCACCAGCCATTTAGTAAACTGTCCTTCAAAAATGAGGGCCAGTTTAAAATATCCACAGATAAACAGAAACTGAGAGAGGCTGTCAATAAAAGACCTGCTTTACAAGAATTACTGAAGGGAATTCTGTAGAATGAAGAAAAAGACAGGAGAAAATGGTTTGAAGGTCTCCAGAGATAAAGATTATCAGAAAGGGTCACAAAAGCAGTAAATGCAAAACCCAACAGCACTGTATCCTCAAAATACAACTCTACTCTTTAATTTCTGTAAGAGTCATAATACAATTTAACAAGAAAAAGACATATTTTCTGGGAACACACACACAAAACAAAATGGTAAAGTAGAACAAAAACAACATAAAGAGTAGAAACAGAGATATGGGAGCAGAAAAGGTGTACGCTATTAAAACTAAGTTGATATGTCCTTAAATTAGAGGGTAAGGCAGTTTGAGATTATATTATGAATCCCAAAAAGAAAAAGATAATGTTTGTAAACTAATCTATTCCTCTGGGTGTGATACCCTTTTACTGCGTTATATTCAGCTGAGGTGTCTTTGATTAAGAATAGGGCTTTCGATTTGTCTCTGCTCCCTTGCTGAGTCTGATACAAATGGACACTCACACAGACACAAAGACACAGAATAGAGAGCTCTGTCATTTCTGATCCTGCCATGCGTCAGGAAAGAGAATGCTCAAACAGATGAAGCTCCGGGAAGAGAGGAGACATTTTGCCAGATAGCTTACAGCTGAGATTTGGAATAAGGCAAAATAACTGAAACTGATATAGGAGACCCTAGGAGGCCCAGGAAGTAACAAGCCCTATGCCAGTACAGAGATGACTTCACTTAAGCACAAAGCCTCAAGAAGATGGGCACATGGAGCCACAAATAGAGGAGGCTGAAAAGTCAGTGACAATCTTGCTTCAACATGTGGAAACTGATTTTGGTGAGAAATCAAACTTTAGTTGGACGTTTTATGGCCTTATAACTGTAAGCTTTTACCCCAAATAAATCCCCTTTATAAAAGCCAACAGATTTCTGGTACTTTGCATCAGCAGCCTTTGACAGACTAATACGGTAGGTTATAGATGTAGGCTGTGTAAAATAAACCCAAGGGTAACCACAAAGAAAGTAATTCAAGAACATATAGAGGAAAGGAGATGTGGCTCAAGTGATAGGGCCTCTGCCTATCATAAGGGAGGACCCAGGTTCGATCTCTGGGGGCCTCCTGGTGAAAAAAAAAGAAAAGACAATGTGTCTACACAGTGAGCCAGTGCCTGTGTGGAGACCTGAGTGCCCGCACAGTGAGCAGAGTGCCCATGTGACGAGCCGAGTGCCCACGTGGGTGCCCACACAGCAAGCCAAGTGCACATAAGGTGAACTGAGTGCCCACGTGAGTGCCTGTGTGGCGAGCCAAGTGTCTGTGTGGTGAGTCAAACGACCATGTGGTGAGTCAAGTACTCACGCCAAGTGCCCAAGTGGTGAGCCAGCACCCGCGCGGTGAGTAAAGTGCCCACACAGCAAAAGTATGTCACGCAGCAAGATGATGACGCAACAAAAGGAAGACGAAGGGCAGAGTCAAGATGAAGAGCAGCAGAGACCAGGAAGTGAG